>NC_136979.1:9424229-9856729 GCF_032717465.1 Coenobita brevimanus | reverse complement strand
ACATCATCATCATCATCGTCGTCGTCGTCATCTAATTCTGTGTGCCCCATGAGCAGCGTAGGAGCCCGGGGCCAGGCAAGTTGGTCCTGAAATTAAGGATGAGAGTTACCAGCCTCACTCATCCCTGAATGGCATTACATGAGCAGTAAACCCCAATCAACCCTTGGATATAAACTTACAGGCTTAATCTGGTTGGAGCACCCTCATTACCCACTAAACCACCAGGCACTATAGTTTGGTTAAATAGTTACCACCCAGCTTAGTACATGGTTTCCTGGTGTACAGGAAACCATTTGGCTTGTCACTCAGTGTAGAGTCACCCATAAACAGAAGGAAGAGGAAGGAGAGAAGGAAGGAAGAGAGGAAAAGGTAGCCACGCGAGAGCAGCATTACATCGAGTGAGTGGATGGTGAGCACCCCCACCTACCACTAACCAGTTTATAAAGGAGATGATAGAGAAGACCACTAAATTATAGACCAATATCCATCACCAGCATTGTGTGTAAACTGTGTAGAAAAACTATAATAAAAGGTGGTTTAAGTTCTAGAAGAAAATGAGGTAATAACAGCACAACAGTTTTTATTCAGAGAAAGCTCATCATGTCAAAAGCCTGCTGACTTTTTACAGCAAAGTGGTAGATATCATACAGGAAAGAGAATTCCAGGTAGATTGTGTCTGCCTGTGAAGAAGGCATTTGATAGGGCACCACACAAAAGATTGCTGTGGAAATTAAAAACTGTTGGAGAAGTGAATGGGAAGATGCTAAAATGGACTGAAAATTATTTAGTGGGAAGACAAAGGAGAACAGTTATATCTTCATTATCATCCAGACCTCTTGCCCCACCCTAGGACAGGGTGAGGAGTAATATCGTCCAGACAGCCAAAGTTTGCCCAGTTCCGTGGGCCATGCTTCCATTCACTCATCTTTCAGGCCCTCAAAATCCTGGCTCCATCTGATTGGCCAAAAAAATTTCACCACATTCTGTAGCTTCACATATATGCGAAGAACAGTTATAAGAGACAAATGTTCTCAGTGGAAAAGTGTGACTAATGAGCACTACTGGGTTCAGTTTTGGCTTCCATTATTTTATTTTTTTTATATATAAATGATATGCCAGAAGGCTTAAGCCGTTTTATGAATATGTTTGCAGTTGATCCAAAAATTTTGAAGTGAATCCAGAATGATTACAGTTGTGAGGAGTTGCAAAATGATTTGGATAAGTTGTACAAATGGAGACAGACTTGGAAGATGGAGTTTAATGCAAAAAAATGTCATATCCTAGAAGTTGGAGTAAGTGGCAAAAGACCTAGTTATAAGTATAAAATGGGAAGAGAGAGGAGCAGCAAAGCAAGGGAAGAGAAAGAGCAAGGAGTGACCATACAGGATAATCAGTCACCTGAGTAGCATATAAAAATCATTGGAGGGGCATATAGATTGATGGCCATATCAGAGTGGCTTTCAGCTGTCTGGCTAAGGAAATGTTGAAAGAGATAGTGTCCATGGTAAGGCTGAAGTTAGAGCATGCAGCAGTGATATTGTATATGAATTGAAGAAAAGCAGATGCTTAAATGTTGTGAAAAAATTTAGCTTCCCAAATAGAAGGTATAAACATTTGGAACAGTCTAGAAGAGGAGGTGGTTCAGCAAAGAACGTCTGTGAGTTTAAAAGTAGGTTGGATAATTACAAATATGGAGAGGGGACAACACGAGCTTATCTCAGATCCCGTGTACACTACAGCTGTGATGAAAACACACACACACACACACACACACACACACACACACACACACACACACACACACACACACACACACACTTTGTCTGTCTGTCTGTCTGTCTTTCTCTCTCTCTCTCTCTCTCTCTCTCTCTCTCTCATTGTTTTCAGTGTGTGGTGGGAAGGAGGATGAGGAATGTGAGTCTGGCCACTAGAGAAAGAGAGTTAAGAGGAAGGATGGGACTGGAGTGTGTTGGTGTTGCAATGGGGAGGGGTAGATTGAGATGGTTTGGAAATGTTGAGAGGATGGAGGATGACAGTTGGGTGCAGAGGGTGAGAGGTGTGAATGTCGAGGGTAGGGTTGCAAGTGGCAAACCAAATACAGTTGAACCCCGGAATTCGTATACAATTCGTTCCTGGAGGCAGTACGAGTTGCAAACTGTTCGAAAACCGAATAATTTTTTTCCATAAGAAAGAATGTAATTTGCATTAATCCGTTCTTTAGTATGGATGAAACGGTAGATTTCGCCAAACTATAATGAATGGCAAAATCGGAGACACGGGTTCCACTTTCAAACATTGCAATGAGTTCTTTTTTCAGCTCAGTTATTGTTCTCACTGCTTTACTTTTAGCTCCAGCTGACTCACTAATCATCTTAGGGCCCATGATCATGTACAATTTTCTATCGAAAATACGTAATTCATCACAAAGTTTAATCGAGCCTGTATGACTGATGCATAGCTGGCAGAAGACAAAGCCAGACTGGCCACCATGTGGCACCTACACTGCCGCATCTCTTAGTGCGAATAACGGGTCACTGTACGAAAACGAGCGATTTTTGGACGAAAAAGCTGTACGAAAACCGAGTTGTACGAGTAGAGAGGCGTACGAATTCCGGGGTTCCACTGTAATGCCTGGGATGGTCATTGAGTGTGACCTCAGGGATGAGAGACTGAATAAGGAGGCTGCTAAAGACTGAGAAATGTAGAGAGCCACCATTAGGTGACCAAGACTGATGCATGCAAGCATGTTGGAGCCACTGTAAATGATATGAATGATACAAACATTACCACCCAGTATTATGAAACGGCTTCCCGGGTTACAGGAAGCCATTAGGCTTATTACTCAGTGTAGAGTCACTTACAGTGGAAAGAAAGATAATAGAAGTGACAAGAAAGATGGGAAAAATAGAAAAAGAATGATTAAGGTAAAGAAAGAAGCAGGCAGCTTTGTATTAACCTGCCCCGTACTGACTAATTTATTACAAAACCCATCTGCAAAACCTGTCAATTTTTTTTTTTTTTCCTCCGCTTTTTATGAGAAACATTGAAAATTCATAGAGAAATTGCTCACCTGAGGTTTAAAATCCCACTGCAGGTAACAATACCCTGACCTGGCCGTGTTTTCAATGGAGTCTGGCTCCAGAGAAAACATGCTCTGTGGGAGGGGTAACTATTCCAAACCACTCATAAATGGTATTTATTTTTTGTATTTGATACACATTTATATGTACTACAATAGTATACTGGTTTTCACACATTAATATAGGCGATATAATCGTTGTTTCACTCTCCAAACAAATCAACATACCTCACCTTTTTTGGCGACGTTACCTGATCATCATTTCTGACTGTTTCTTCCTCTAATGCTACATAAACTTTGTCCTCCACATTGTCATCGATTGGGGGAATCACTCTGGCCTTGAATTTCATACCGTGGCGCGACATGCCTTTACTGGCCAGGTCACTGGTAACAGGTGAGTTGCCGAGACAATGGTGTGCCGGGGGGGGGGGGGAGGTCACGCAGGGTAAGGCATTTCCCCCCCTGGCATTGGGTAGAGGATGGTGTCCTGCATATACTTACTAAAAATCACACACGAAATTTGAAGAATGTGCAAATGGCGGACCTTGCAATAGCAAAACGTTTTTCATACGTTGTGGGAACTGAGCATGAAAAAAAGTTGCAATGTGCATCGTACGTTGTGGGTATGGGGCGGGTTAAGTAAGTGGATGATAGTCACCTCCACCTACCACCATGTAGTGGTAAGAAGGGTGGGGAACTGGAGGCAGGCAGCAAGGAAAGAGAAAGGCAATGGATACATTGGCTAAGAGACTTACTAAAAGAAGGGGAAGAGTTGCTGTGCAAATAGTTGTGGGGCATATATACATTAATTCATACATATATACATATATGAGCATATACACATAGGCAGGAGAGAGTTATTATATGAAGGATGGAAAGGAGAGCATACACATTTATAAATATACATTTATACCTGTGGGTACAGACATACACACCAGTGGCATGTTGTCACTGATTGGGCAGAGGAAAGTGAAGAGAGCAGAGGTGGCTAGCAGAGAAAGAGAGTAGTTGATGTACTTGCCGAGAGGCTTAAGGGTAATGAAGGACCCCCACACCACAACACACTTACCTAATGCACCTCACGCTCACAACAAAAACAGACCTTCAACATAGAGTAATTTCAACAGAAAAGCTGTAGGAGTGCCTGGCTGAAGTGGTCAGTTTCATGCATTCTATCAAGTGAACACCCAGATGAACTTGGTGTTGCAGCATTGTTTAATGCTGCAAGGACTGTAGGGTGGTCTCCCACATCTGAAATGGCCTGGACTATGGTAACATGACCATAGACTTTCCTACACTTCAGGCCTTCTGGGTCCCTTAATTGGTAATTTGGGATTGGTTGTCATTGCTGCAGTATATTTTTAATAACTTTAATACAGTAAGCCTGCAATACAAGTGCCTTACTATGGCCTTTGTAAATTACATAAAAATTGTCTTTTAATGTTCTTTTGTAACTTACATAATTGATGTGTTAGTTTCACCCTGTTTCAGTAGTATGGAAAAGTTATGTTATTATGGAATCTGAACCTTACTTATAACAAGGACTGTCTATACAGCTTTTTATCTTTCACACCTCTTCAGAAATTATGTACAGCATTCATTTTGATTTTAGACCAGTTAAATTTTGATACAACCTCCTATTTTTAGGATGTTTTGGTAACATGCATCCTTTGTCAGGGTGGCATGAGACAGGTGGAGCAGTTGCAGGGGCAACGGTGTGCCAAGGAGAGATATATACAGGGAATGCTGTCAGCTCTGCGGGTACATTTGGCCAGACAGAACCAAGATCACACTACTGTAAGTAATTCTCTTCAGTATAATTACTCCTATAGTCTTCTCACATTAACTTGGCAGAGATTTACATAATTTTGCAATGTATTTCACATAGCTCAGTGACAGTACTACAGCTCTGCATATTTTCCATGTCACGTCTTTGTTAATGTTCATTCATTTATCAGTTGTTTATAAAGGCTCCAACATGCTTTCATGTGTCAGCCTTGAT
The DNA here is from genome assembly GCF_032717465.1 of Coenobita brevimanus. Lineage (NCBI taxonomy): Eukaryota > Metazoa > Arthropoda > Malacostraca > Decapoda > Coenobitidae > Coenobita > Coenobita brevimanus. Next base: position 9,851,648 of record NC_136979.1, on the reverse strand, counting down.
CACCTAATGTGGCTGTCCACATTGCTTGATCTCTAGCAGCCTCTCTGTTCAATCCCTTATCCCTTTGGTCATTCTCTTGTTACCTTGTCCCATGTCTTTTTCGGTCTGCCTGTCGCAGGTCAACCCCCATTGTTCACATCTCTCACCCTTTACACCAAGTTGCCATCCTCCCTCCTCTCCACATGCCCAAACCATCTCAGTTTACCCCTCATCACAACACTAATACTGTACAATCAGGTCCCATCCTTCCTCTCATGTTTTGGTTGCAGTCCTAATGTACCAGCCCTGTCATTCAAGAATGCACTACACAACCATTCAGTCCTCATCTCTATATATTTGAGCTTATATCCTCCTTCTTTACTGCTGAAGTTGCGCCACCATACAGCATTGCATTTAGTGACACATGTTGCATACAAGAATCCCTTAGCATGGAGGGAGAGTTCTCTCAGTGTCAGTAGGGGCAATAACTCCCTTAACTTCTTCCAGCTGCTCGTTACCGTTGGTACTAAGCTAGCTCCAACCCCACCTCCAGCACATATCATATTCTCCAAATAATAAAACTGCACACACTCATGTGATTTTCCAGCAATGTTAACCCCTTAACCGTGGGGCGTCACTTTCGTGACGCTTGGGAGCAAGGGATCATACCACGGGGCGTCGCTTTTGTGATTCTCTGTTATTTTGAATTCACCCGGGCTTCCAAGTGGGGGCTTGTATCATCTATCAGTACTGCCAATGTCCAACACTAGTCAGCACTCCTAATCTCATCTGTACTCCCATCCATTGTTGACAATTTAGCCATTTCTCCCCGTTCTTGACTCCCCTCCCTACCCCCCCTCCATTACCCTATCCTCTTGCCTGCCCTGCCGTGCTACGCTAAGTAAATCTTCCCTGGAATTTTTCACTGATTTCATCCATTGAAATAAGCCCTATGCCCTATTCTTATACCAAATAATATATACAAGAAAGAAATAAGGTAAGTGAGAGTGCCATACACCTGGAATTGGCTAATTATCACCTGACAACACCTCACGTGCACTCGTTCGCTAATTTTCGCTGTTTATTTCCCCTTGAAATATGCCGTATAATCTATTTTCGTAATAAATATACATATAAGGAGGGAAGGGAGAAGCCTAAGTGATATTTACATTCACCTGGAACTACCTAATTTATAATGTATTGTCTTGATTTCTTGCCAATCATTTCACTGCTATATATAGCTGTTTCAAGAGGCTAACGTTGGTAGTAATGAATTTCCCTAGGTAGGCCACCACCCCGGCCCACCCTTATCAGTTCACTCTCGTCTTCTAACGTGGAGGTACGTCAGTTCGCACTTGCTAGCTTCAGGGACTTTTCACCCCCATGCAAAGGGCCCTGTGACCTTTATCCCCTATTAAACCTCGTGTGGAAAGAGGTAAAGGGCTGACAATTGATAAAAGAGTGACTACGATCTTTCTGTTGAGTAAAACAGTGCAAGTGGAATTGTAAGCAAGTGGAATTGTAAATAATGTGTAAATAATGTGTAAACAGCAAGTGAAAGTAATGAATGTAAATATATGTGAACAGTGGAAAATAGTTTTATAAGTTACTTCAAGTGACAGTGCATAACACAGTGTAAATGAAATAGAAATGTAAATAACGTAAATAAAATAGAGAACATAAATAGAAATGTAAATGAGTAGTATTATAAGAATACGAGTATATACCCTAGGAGTAATGAAAGTGGAAGTTTCACTCTAGCATGTCTGAATACTATGAAATATGAGAGTGAAGGTGAAAGTAACATTCACTCTCAATGCTAGTATACAGGATGAGAAAGTGAATGCTAAGTATTTTACTGAAAGAAATTGAATCCCTACAGTGACAATAAACTAATACTACTGAAGGAAACTTATGGATAAAGACTGTAGATATATATAAGTGTTATATAGTAATAGAAATATAAAGTGTGAGGGGTTTTATGAATAATAAATGACAGAGTACCAAGAGCGAACTAGTGCAAGTGCGACGGTCAGACGTGCTCATAATTTTCATTGCTTTCACAGTGGGTTTTTTTTTGGAGTATGGATCCCAAACTACTTGAAAATCATAGAGTAGTGTTTATAGTGTTAATATCTGGCTGTGGTAATCATATTACGGGTTGTCGGGAAGTGTAAAGTGTAGACTTCGTTACCCAACTTCAGAGGTCTCCACAAGTCCTACGGTAACCGACGAAGGCTCAACAAACATTCCAGGAGAAAACTGAAGGTATGTGCCATAAGCATATTTAATTTTAATATTCTAGGACTAATAACTGATTTTTGGCAAATATTTTTTGAGAGTCTGTCGGAGCCTGAATAACCCTACGGCACACGCAAAACATTGGTAAACATGCCCGCGGTGTAGGGGTTAATCCTTTCCTGCCTCTCTGCATCTTTATTTTACAGTATTGATCCTGGTGAGGAAAGACATGGTTGTGGACAGGGTTGAAAAGGGTGAGGGTATAGCAGAGGTGCTCCTCTGAACTGTCTGCTTGCATCCTTCCACCTCTATGACAGGCATGTAGCACCTATCTAGCAACAGACTCTCATCCCTTTTTTGTCCAGCTTTCTAATGGAAGAGTTAACCGTTACTCCCAGTCCTTCATTTATGCAACAGGTCAACTCTGGAATTGTCTCCCTCTGTCTGCATTTCCTACTTCCTATGATCTCCAGTGTTTCAGAAGCAGTGTGTCCAGGCATCTCGAAATAAACAGATCTTGAATTTTGCTCTCTTTTATATTGTTTTTTTTTGTTTTTTGTTTTTTTTCTTAGAAGGAATGGTTTGTGGGATCCTGGCCTTTGGTTCCTTCTTCCTTGCATTAAAAAAAAAAAAAAAAAAAAAAAAAGACCAAAGCATGGACTAACGGAGAATATGAAGAAATGCTTAGTGACGCCAGTGAATGCTTAGAAAGATACATAAGCGGAAATAGTGAAATACTAGCAATGGGAGATTTTTTTATCTGTAAGGAAGTTTGCTGGGAATGCTGGTACACAGAAGGTGGAGAGGAGTCATGGGGAAGCAAAATGTTAAATATGGTAATGAGTAACATCATGACACAGTGGATTAGAGAGAATACAAGATTCAGAGGAAATTAAGAACCCATTCGACTGGATCTACTACTGTACTACCGGGTAAATAAAAAAAACAAAAAACAAATCCTGCATTATTGATGAGCTGATATACAATTTCCCATTAGGAAAAAGTGACCACATTCTCAGACTTTCTCCTCCAATTCCACCTTGGATGATTCCAGTGCTGTTCCTCCATCACTTCCCCCCATGACTTCCTCGTGGCTGACATTAAGATTTCTTCAATTGATGTATTTTATGCCATCACTGGCCACAATCCTAACAAGGCATATGGACCTGATGGGATCCCTCCTGTTGTCCTCAAGAACTGTGCTTCTGTGCTTACACCCTGCCTTGGTAAAGTCTTTCGCTTTTGCTTGTCAACTCGTACCTTTCCTTCTTGCTGGAAGTTTGCTCTCATTTAGCCTGTCCCAAAGAAGGGTGTCCATTCCCAGCCCTCTAACTATCGTCCAATTGCTTTAACATTCCATATTTCAAAAGTTTTTGAGTCTATTCTCGACAGTAAAATGTTAAAGCATCTCTCCTATCAAAACCTTCTTTCTGATCATCAATATGGGCCCCACCAGGGATGCTTGACTGGCAGTCTTCTCACCTACCTTTCAGACTCCTAGTCATCCTCCTTTTGGGACCTTGGCAAAAGTTTTGCCATCGCATTTGACATCTCAAAGACATTGGATCGAGTTTGGCATAAATCTTTAGTTTCCAAACTGCCCTCTTGTGGTTCCAATCCTTCTATCTGTGCCTTCATCTCTAGCTTCCTTTCTGGTCATTCTATAGTTGCTGTTGTAGATGGCCACCATTCTTCTAGAGCTATCAATAATGGTGTTCCTCAGGGCTCTGGTCTATCATCAACTCTCTTCTTTCTATTTATCAGTGACCTGAGCTGTATATATAACCCTATCCACTCATATGCTGATGACTCTACCTTTCACTTTTCCATTCGGTTCCCGCAGCGTCCATATCAGCAGTTACTCTTCAACAAGCAAGGGATGAGGCTATGGCACACCTAATGTCTGACTTGGATCATATCTCTGATTGGGGTAAAAGTAATCTTGTTGTTTTTAATGCATCAAAAACTCAGTTCTTACATCTATCAACCCGACAACATCTTCCACAGGAGTACCCTCTAATTTTTAATACAGTAATATCCTGGTTAATCTTGCATCATTTTGAAATATACTTGGGGTTTCATTCTCTTGGAATTTATCTTGGAAAGAACGTATTATTTCTCTTGTAAAATTTGCATCCCAGAGATTAGGTGTGCTGAGCCGAATCTGTGCCTTCTTTACCGCTGCACAGTTGTTGACTTTATCCATCCATCCATCCATCATCCAATCCTACATTGCCGCATGAGGAGCGTAGGAACCCGGGGCTAGGCAGTTGGTCCCGACATTTAAGATGAGAGTGACCAGCCTTACTCATCCCTGAGTGGCATTACATGAGCAATCAACCCCAACCACCCCTTGGATATAAACCTTCACCGGCTCAATCGGATTGGAGCGCAATAATTACCCACTAAACCACCAGGCGCCAAACTCTGGTTATGTGGTTACCACCCAGCGTAGTAAATGGTTTCCAGGTGCACAGGAAACTATTTGGCTTGTCAGTCAGTGTAGAGTCACCCACAGGCTGAAGGAAGTGGAAAGAATGAAGGAAAGAAAGACAGAAGAGGGAATGTAAAGTCACCCATAGGCAGAAGGACAAGGAAAGAACGAAGGAAAGAAAGACAGAAGAGAGTGGAAGGAAAGAACCATATACGTGTTTTTTTTTTCGCCCCTGTACAAGAGTTGTTTGGGGAGGCTGCCCACATACAACTCTTCTCAACAAGGTGGAGCCAAAGGCTTTTTGTCTCATTAAATCTCCTCCTCTTACTGGCTCCTTTCAACCTCTGTGTCTTAGCCGCAGTGTTGCATCTTTGTTTCTTTTCTGTTGCTACTTCAGTGGTCACTGCTCCTCAGAACTGCCTGCTTGCATCCCCTGCCACTACGACGGGCATTTAACACTTGTCTAACGACAAACTTTCATCCCTTTTCTGTCCAACTCTTAATGGAAGAGTTACCCATTACTCCCAATCCTTCATATATGCAACAGGGCAACTCTGGAACTGTCTTCCTCTGTCTGCATTTCCTACTGCCTGTGATCTCCAGCCTTTCAGACACAGTGTGTCCAGGATCTCAAAATGTAAGGATCTTGGATTTGGCACTCCGTTATTTTTTATTTATTTATTTTTATTTTATGGAGGGTACAGTTTGCAGGCTCCTGGCCTTTGGTTCCTACTTTCTTGCATTAAAAAAATTAAAAGAAGAAAAAAAAGTACTGTATATAATAAAAGATGAAAGAGACATTGCAAGATTTGAATCATATAGTAGTGGACGGTACAGTTATGGTAAAGCTGAATTTGACAAGCTATGAAAATATTTCACAGAAACCGAGTGGAGAAATTTCAACAGAGCAAGAGATACTCAGAGTTTTTACAAATATACAGGGATGGAGTTGAGAGATATGTACCAAAGATGAAGGTCAAGGAAAGAAACAAGAAGGAGTGGTTTAACAAGAGATGCAAAGAAGCAAGAATGAAGAGGGAAAAGGCTTGGAGGAGATGGAGAAGAAAGGGAGGAAACAATCTGTGGGAGAATTATAAACTGGAAAGGAATGAATATGTAAGGATTCGACGAGAAGAAAAAAGAAATTATGAGAAGAGTGTAGTAGACAAATGCAAGGATGAACAAAACACTTCAACAGGCATGTAAACGGAAAATTTAAAAACAAGGAAAGGATATACAGATTGAAAGTAGATGGAGTCATTTACAAGGATCCAGGTGCACAGGCTGAAGTAATGGACAAATGTTTTCATACCGTTTTTACAAGAAAAAATGAGTTTAGTGAAAATAACAATAGGCCTAAGGACTTAGAAGGACCTAATACAATAACAGATCATCAGTTTGGCTTTAGAAAAGGAAGGTCATGTTTTACAAACCTATAAAGCTTGTACTCAAGAGTGATAGATGGTATGCAAGAGAGGGACAGATGGATTGACTGTGTCTTTTTAGACCTAAAGAAAGCATTTGACAGGGTACCACACAGGAGATTGTTGTGGAAAATTGAACATGTAGGAGGTCTAAAAGGAGCTTCACTGAAGTGGATGAAAGATTTTTTGGAGGATAGGGAGATGAGAACAGTTGTAATGGACCAGCAGTCAGAGTGGTGTAAAGTAGTTAGTGGTGTACCTCAAGGGTCAGTTTTGGCACTAGTCATGTTCCTGGTTTACGTAAATGATATGGTGGAAGGAATAGACAGTTATATAAGTCTGTTTACAGATGATGCCAAGCTATTAAGAAAAATGAAAAAAGAGGAAGACTGTAAACAGCTGCAAATGAACCTTGATAAGATATCTGACTGGAGTCAAAGGTGGGAAATGCAGTTTAATGCGAAGAAATGTAAAGTAATGAAATTTGGAAAGAATACAATGATACAAACGGGAAAATACAGAATGGGGAACGAATGGATTAGTAAAACTAAAGAAGAGGAAGACTTAGTGGTACTGTTTTCAGACAACCTTTTGCCAGAAAATCACATAATCAAGATCAAGAGATACATGTAACATTTTTTTGAGGAACATAAGAGTTGCGTTTACTTATCTGGACGAAAAGATGATGAAAAAGTTGGTTGTATCAATGATTCACCCAAGGCTGGATATGCAGCAGTGGTATGGTCACCACATGAAAAAAAGGATATAAGAAGGATTGAAAGAATACAAAGAGCAGCAACAAAGATGGTACCTGTCTTGAGAGAATTACTGTACAAGGAAAGACTGTTGAGACTAAATCTTGCAACCCTAGAAAAAAGAAGGGAAGAACTGATTACTGTAATATGTACAGAGTTTCCAAGGGAGTGGAGAAGCTTGATAGGGAGGACCTGTTTTTGTGGGACGAAAGAGAAACGGGGGGTCACGGAAAAAAGTTGAAAAGGATCACGTGCAAGAGAGACATAAAAAAATACAGCTTCCCTTACAGAACTATTAAAGCATGGAATAACCTGGATAAAGAGGTGATAAATGCCAAGGATAATCATGATTTCAAAACCAAGCTGGACATAAGTAATTGTGGAGACGAGACAGTGTGAGCATGGCACCTTTCCCGTAAATCACAGCTAGGTAAACACACACACACACACACACACACACACACACACACACACAAGAAAGAAATGGAAGAAAATGTAGTGAAAATACTGAAGAAAAAAGAGAAAATAGTGAGAGAAACTGTAGAAAGGAACAGATGTGTGGTAGTATTTGGAAACAGGGAAGAGGAAGAAAAGGTTAGGTTCGCAAGACTCGAGAGAGACACGAACATGGTGAGAGGAATATTAGGCAAGATTGACCCCGAAGGAGACAAGTGGGTAAAAGAAATTGAGGAAGTAAGCAGGATTGGGCCTTATAAGAAAGGGGAAACAAGACCAATGAGAGTCAAGTTTACATCAGAAAGTGTAATAAATGAGATACTTAAAGTGACCTGGAAATTAAGCAAAGAGGCGGGGATGGAAAATATTATGATAAGAAAAGATCTGAATGAAGAAGAAAGAGAAGTTTTAAAATCATTAAAGGAAGAAGTAAAGGAAAAAAATGATAAGAGGACAGAGGAAGAACGTAATACTTTTTTTTGGAGAGTATTGGATATTGAAGTAAGGAAATGGTATTTAAGGAAATAGAAGTGAAGGAAACTAGGGGGGATGGTTGTGAAAGATCAGAAGTTGAGGAAGTGGTATGGACAGAGAGTAGGAGAGAAGAGGGTATTAATAATGTCAAAAATAATTTGAAGGTGATATATACTAATGTTGAAGGTTTCATATCGACAAGGATCGAAATTAATGATTTCTTGAGAGAACATGAACCTGATGTCATGTGCTTTGTAGAGACCAAATTAAGAGAAGATATTGATGTTCATTTGGGAGATGGTAAATACAAACTGTGGAGAAAAGACAGAAAAGAAAAAAAGGGAGGAGGAGTGATGATAGCAGTGAAGAACAACATAAATGTAGATACTGTGGAAATGGGAGAAGGCAGGGCTGAAGTGATATATATGAAATTAGAAACTGGAGAGAATGTTAAGAGAGATATGGCGGTAGCGTATGTTCCCCCAAAGATGAGAGCATGGAATGATGACGAATACCATGAGATGTTGTCAGATATGGCTAGCTATTTGCAAAAAATAATTGAGAAAAGCAATAATATAATTTTGGTGGGTGACTTTAATTGTAAAGAGGTGAACTGGGAGGAATGGTACTCGGGAGGCGGCGAGGATTCGTGGGGCACTATGTTATTAAATATAATAATGAATAATGTGATGACGCAGTGGGTCAAAGAAGAGACACGGTTTCGAGGTGAGGACACACCGGCAAGGTTGGATTTACTGTTCACCAAAGAACCCGATGTAATAGAATCATTGGAATATCTCTGTCCTTTGGGAAAAAGTGATCACATGGTCATTGAGTTCCAGATGTTAATAGGAAACGTCGAGCCAAGAGACGAGCTTCATAGACAGGGAAGATACAACTTTGGCAAAGCAAATTTTACAGGATTGAAAAACTTTTTTGAAAATGCGGATTGGAGAAAATTCAGAGAAACAAGAGAGATACAGAGGAAGTGGGATATCTCTCTAGACCTCTATAATTTGGGAGTGGAAAAATTTGTACCAAGAGTAAGAGGGAAAGAAAACAGGAAAAAGGAGTGGTTTAATAGAAGGTGTATGATAGCAAAAAAAGAGAGAGATAAGGCGTGGAACAATTGGAGAATGAGAGGTAACGACAGAACAAAGGAAGAATATAAAAGAACAAGAAATGAATACACAAGAATACGTAGAGAAGAAGAAAGGAATTTTGAAAAAGGTATAATTGACAAATGCAAGGATGAACCCAAACTGTTTTATAGATTTGTTAATGGCAAACTGAAACAAAAGGAAGGAATCACCAAGCTGAAAGTAGATGGAGAGGTCTTTAAGGATGCGGCAATGCAAGCAGAAATAATGAACAAACGTTTCCAGTCAGTTTTCACTAAAGAAAAGGAGCTTGTGGAAGGGGAGGGAGTGATTAGAAATGTTCCGGTGATGAAAGATATAAAAGTGGAGGTGCAGGAAGTGTATAAATTACTGGAAACTCAAGATGTAAGGAAAGCCCCAGGACCTGATGGAATTTCTAATTGGGTAGTGAAGGAATGCAGAGAACAACTGGCGGATAAAATTCACAGCTTAATTGTATGCTCACTGGAAGAGGGGAAAGTTCCAAAAGAATGGAAGAGGGCAAATGTGGTACCAATTTACAAGGGAGGAAACAGGGAAGAACCCCTGAATTATAGACCAGTGTCTCTAACCAGCATGGTCGCAAATTTGTGTGAGAGAATCCTGAAAGACAGATGGATAAAATATCTGGAAGAGATGAATATTTTGGCTGAATGTCAGTTTGGATTCAGAAGTGGAAGGTCATGTGTTTCAAACTTGTTGAGCTTTTACTCAAGAGCGATTGATGTGGTACAGGAGAGAGATGGTTGGGTGGATTGTGTGTACTTAGACTTAGAGAAGGCCTTTGACAAGGTACCTCATAAGAGACTAATGTGGAAACTAGAATATATAGGAGGACTAAAGGGGAAACTTCTGGAATGGATGAGAGACTTTTTGAGAGACAGACAAATGAGGACAGTAATAAAGGAAAAGATGTCTGGATGGAGGGAAGTAACAAGTGGAGTCCCTCAAGGCTCAGTGTTGGCGCCAGTAATGTTCCTGATTTACGTAAATGATATGGTAGATGGAGTGAACAGTTATGCGAGTCTGTTTGCTGATGATGTAAAGATCTTGAGGAAGATAGAGGTTGAGGAGGATTGTAAAATACTGCAGGAGGATTTGGATAGGATACACAATTGGAGCCGGACGTGGGAAATGAAATTTAATGTAAAGAAATGTAAAATACTGGAAATGGGTAAAAGTACCAGGAGACCATCACTGAATTATTTGTTGGGTAATGAATTAATCACAAAAAGGAGAGAAGAGAAAGATTTGGGAGTGCTGGTCCAAGATAGTTTGTCACCAGAAAAGCACATTAACAAGATAGTTGGAGAGACTTATAAGCTCTTGACTAACATAAGAGTAGCATTTCATTATATGGATGAGGAAATGATGAAAAAATTGATAGTGGCCATGATCCGCCCCAGGTTAGAATATGCAGTGGTAGTGTGGTGCCCACACAAAAAGAAAGATATAAACAAGATTGAAAGAATACAAAGAACAGCAACCAAGATGGTCCCCATTCTAACAGACCTGTCATACAGAGAGAGGCTGGAAAAACTGGATTTGCCTTCGTTAGAGGAAAGGAGAAAGAGGGAAGACATGATTGCGGTGTTCAGGACCATGGTGGGAGTAGATAAAATTGACAAAGAAGATCTGTTTGTATGGGATAAGAGAGCAACAAGAGGACATGGAATGAAATTGAAAAAGTCAAGCTGCTTGAAGGATATCAAGAAATATAGCTTTCCTTACAGAAGTATAGACTTGTGGAATAGCCTGGACAAAGAGATCGTCCAGTCAAAAAACTTAAACGAGTTTAAAGTTAAATTCAACTTATTGAGAAACAGCGACGGAAACCCACGAGCATAGTACATTCCGTGTATATCACAATTAGGTATATTCTTAAATATTTGAAACGACTTAGACAAAGAGGTGGTGCATGAGAAAAACGTTCATGTGTGTAAAGGTAGATTTGATAAATGTGGATATGGAGACAGGACAACACGAGCATTGCTCAATTCCTGTATACTACAAATAGGTAAATACAAATAGGTAAATACAAATAGGTAAATACACACACACACACACACACACACACACACACACACACACACACACACACACACACACAGGGTGGAGGAAGAGAAGGTTAGATCCGTGAGACTCGAGAAAGACACGAACATGGTGAGAGGAATATTAGGCAAGATTGATCCCGAAGGAGACAAGTGGGTAGAAGAAATTGAAGAAGTAAGGAGAATAGGGCCTTATAAGAAAGGGGAAATAAGACCAATGAGAGTCAAGTTGTCAGCAGAAAGTGTAGTAGATGATATTCTTAAAGTGACTTGGAAATTAAGCAAAGAGGCAGAGATGGAAAATATTATAATAAGAAAAGATTTGAATGAAGAAGAAAGAAAAGTTTTAAAATTTTTGAAGGAACAAGTAAAGGAAAAAAATGATAAGAGGACAGAGGAAGAATGTAATACTGTACTTTTTTTTGGAGAGTGATGGATATGAAAGTAAGGAAGTGGTATTTAAGGAAATAGAAGTGAAGGAAACTAAGGGAGATGGCTGTGAAAGATCAGAAGTTGAGGAAGTGGTACTGACAGAGAGAAGGAGAGAAGAGGGTATGAAAAACATCAAAAATAATTTGAAGGTGATATATACTAATGTTGATGGTTTAATATCGGCAAGGCTTGAAATTAACGATTTCTTGAGAGAACATGAACCTGATGTCATGTGCTTTGTAGAGACCAAATTACGAGAAGATATTGATGTTCATTTGGGAGATGGTAAATACAAACTGTGGAGAAAAGACAGAAAAGAAAAAACGGGAGGAGGAGTGATGATAGCAGTGAAGAACAACATAAATGTAGATACCGTGGAAATGGGAGAAGGCAGGGCTGAAGTGATACATATGAAATTAGAAACTGGAGAGAATGTTAAGAGAGATATGGCGGTAGTGTACGTTCCCCCTAAGACGAGAGCATGGAATGATGACAAATACCAGGAGATGTTGTCAGATATGGTTAGCTATTTAAAAATAATTGAGAAAAGCAATAATATAATTTTGGTGGGTGACTTTAACTAATAATATATAATAGGAAAAGTATATGGTAGCATACTTATTGACAGAGTTAGAGAAAGAACAGAGGAATTAGTTGGAGAACAGGGAGGCTTTAGGAAGGGAAGAGGTTGTGTAGATCAGATATTCATTCTTAGATCTTTAGTGGAAAAGTTTGTAGAGAAGGGAAAGAAGTTGTATGCGGCTTTCATGGATTTGAAGAAAGCATATAACAGGGTGTATAGACAAGGATTGTGGAAAGTATTAAGAATATATGGAGTAGATGGGAAGTTGTTGAATGCTGTGAAGAGTATGTATGATGGTGCTAAGGCTGCAGTGCGTGTGGATGGTGAACTAAGTGAATTTTTCTCTTTGAAGGTTGGGTTGAAATAGGGATGTGTCATGTCTCCATGGTTGTTCAATCTGTACATGGATGGGGTAATAAAAGAGGTACAAGGTAGGGTAGTGGATGTTGGAGTGGCCCTGGTGAGAGAGGATAGTGTTTGGAAACTCCCTGTACTGTTGTTTGCAGATGATACTGTGTTGTCGAGTGAAGACGAAGGGGAGCTGCAAGGCTTGGTGGATGAGTTTGGGAGAGTGTGTAAGAAACGGAATCTAACGGTGAATGTAGGGAAGAGTAAAGTGATGGTCTTTGAGAGAGGTGAAGTCAGTGAATGTACAGCGAGGTTGGATGGTGAGGAATTGGAAAATGTGAGTACATTTAAGTACTTGGGTAGTGTGATGAGTAAGGATGGAAGTTTGGAGGGTGAAGTGCTTGAAAGGGTACAGCAGGGAAGAAAGGTTGCTGGTTCTTTGAAAGCAGTGATATGAAACAGGGAAGTGAGCATGGAGGTGAAAAAGTTACTACATGACAGTATTGTGATACCAACTCTAACGTATGGAAGTGAAGCTTGGACGTTGTTGGAAGGACACAAGTCAAGAGTGAGAGCAGTGGAAATGAGTTATTTAAGAGGAGCCTGTGGAGTCACATGGAGAGACAGGCTGACGAATGAGGATATAAAGGAGCGTTGTGGTGTGGATGTGGATGTGATAGGAAGCGTTATGAGGAACACACTGAGGTGGTTTGGCCATGTGGAGAGGATGGAGGGTGAGAGACTGATGAAGAGAGTGTATGTGAGCGAGGTGGAGGGGGGAAGAGGGAGGGGGAGGCCGGGGATGAGATGGAGGGATGGGGTGGAGAGGTATATGAGAGAGGGGGGTGTGAGTTGGGAGCAGGGCAGTGAAATGGTGGGGGACAGGGCGACGTGGAGGCGATTTGGTTGTGGCCACCCCAAACGGGATTGAGGCGTCTGGCAACAGATGGATAGATAGACTTTAACTGTAAAGAGGTGGACCGGGAGGAATGGTAATCAGGAGGTGGCGAGGATTCGTGGGGCACTATGTTATTAAATATAATAATGAATAATGTGATGACGCAATGGGTCAAAGAAGAGACATGGTTTCGAGGTGAGGACACACCAGCCAGGTTAGATTTAGTGTTTACCAAAGAACCCGATGTAATAGAATCATTGAAATATCTCTGTCCTTTAGGAAAAAATGATCATGTGGTCATTGAGTTCCAGATGATAATAGGGAACGTTGAGCCAAAAGACGAGCTTCATAGACAGGGAAGATACAACTTTGGGAAAGGAAATTTTACAGGATTGAGAAACTTTTTTGAAAATGCGTATTGGAGAAAATTCAGAGAAACAAGAGAGATACAGAGGAAGTGAGATATCTTTCTAGACCTCTATAATTTGGGAGTGGAAAAATTTGTACCAAGAGTAAGAGGGAAAGAAAACAGGAGAAAAGAAGTGGTTTAATAGAAGGTGTATGATAGCAAAAAAAGAGAGAGATAAGGTGTGGAACAATTGGAGAAAGAGAGGTAACAACAGAACAAAGGAAGAATATAAGAGAATTAAAAATGAATACACAAGAATACGTAGAGAAAAAGAAAGGAATTTTGAAAAAGGTATAATAGACAAATGCAAGGATGAACCCAAACTGTTTTATAGATTTGTTAATGGCAGACTGAAACAAAAGGATGGAATCACCAAACTGAAAGTAAAAGGAGAAGTTTATAAAGATGCAGCAGTGCAAGCTGAAATAATGAACAAATGTTTCCAATTGGTTTTCACTAATGAAAAAGAGTTTGTGGAAGGGGAGGGAGTGATTAGAAATATACTGGTGATAAAGGATATAAAAGTGGAGGTACAGGAAGTGTATAAATTACTGGAAACTCAAGATGTAAGGAAAGCCCCAGGACCTGATGGAATTTCTAATTGGGTACTGAAGGAATGCAAAGAACAACTGGTAGATAAAATACACAGTTTAATCATGTGTTCTCTGGAAGAGGGGAAAGTGCCCACAAGAATGGAAGAGGGCAAATGTGGTACCAATCGATAAGGGAGGAAACAGGGAAGAACCCCTGAATTATAGACCAGTGTCTTTAACCAGCATGGTCGCAAAATTGTGCGAGAGAATCCTGAAAAACAGATGGATAAAATATCTAGAAGAGATGCATATTTTGGCTGAATGTCAGTTTGGACTCAGAAGTGGAAGGTCATGTGTTTCTAACTTGTTGAGTTTTTACTAAAGAGCGATTGATGTGGTACAGGAGAGAGATGGTTAGGTGGATTGTGTGTACTTAGACTTAGAGAAGGCCTTTGACAAGGTACCCCATAAGAGACTAATGTGGAAACTAGAATATATAGGAGGACTGAAGGGGAAACTTCTGGAATGGATGAGAGACTTTTTGAGAGACAGACAAATGAGGAGTAGTAATAAAGGATAGGATGTCTGGATGGAGGGAAGTAACAAGTGGAGTCCCTCAAGGCTCGGTGTTGGCGCCAGTAATGTTCCTGATTTACGTAAATGATATGGTAGATGGAGTGAACAGTTATGCAAGTCTGTTTGCTGATGATGTAAAGATCTTGAGGAAGGTAGAGGTCGAGGATGATTGTAAAATGCTGCTGGAGGATCTGGATAGGATACATGATTGGAGCCGGACGTGGGAAATGAAATTTAATGTAAAGAAATGTAAAATACTGGAAATGGGTAAAAGTACCAGGATGCCATCACTGAATTATTTGTTGGGTAATGAATTAATCACAAAAATGAAAGAAGAGAAAGATTTGGGAGTGCTGGTCCAAGATAGTGTGTCACCAGAAAAGCACATTAACAAGATAGTTGGAGAGACTTATAAACTCTTGACTAACATAAGAGTAGCATTTCATTATATGGATGAGGAGATGATGAAAAAACTGATAGTGGCCATGATCCACCCCAGGTTAGAATATGCAGCGGTAGTGTGGTGCCCACACAAAAAAAAAGATATAAACAAGATTGAGAGAATACAAAGAACAGCAACCAAGATGGTCCCCAGTCTGACAGACCTGTCAAACAGAGAGAGGCTAGAAAAGCTGGATTTGCCTTCCTTAGAGGAAAGGAGAAAGAGGGAAGACATGATTGCAGTGTTGAGGACTATGGTGGGAGTAGATAAAATTGACAAAGAAGATCTGTTTTTATGGGATAAGAGAGCAACAAGAGGACACGGAATGAAATTAAAAAAGTCAAGCTGCTTGAAGGATATCAAGAAATATAGCTTTCCTTACAGATGTATAGACTTATGGAATAGCCTGGACAAAGAGATCATCCAGTCTAAAAACTTAAACGAGTTAAAGCTAAATTTGACTTACTGAGAAACAGCGACAGAAACCCACGAGCATAGCACATTTCGTGTATATCACTATTATGCATATTAGGGAAATACATAAGTATTTGGAACGACTTAGACGAAAAGGTGGTGCATGAGAAAAACATTCATGTGTGTAAAGGTAGACTTGGTAAATGTGGATATAGAGACAGGACAACATGAGCATTGCTCAATTCCTCTATACTACAAATAGGTAAATACACACACACGGAAGACAAGGAGGGATGGGGGAGGGTTTGGGGACGGTGAGGGAGACAACCTGGGGTTGGGGAGGGCAGGGGGATGGGGAGGGAGACACATCTGACAGTGCTGAGTGTGGCGGGGGATGGGGAGGGAGACACACCTGACAGTGCTGAGTGTGGCGGGGGATGGGGGAGGGAAGAAGAGAGGGGATGGAGGGAGGACCGAGAGAGTCTCATGCACCACCACATCTGTGTTTGGACGAGCTCGTTTCAAACCTAGGGAGCAAGGAAGTGTTTGGACTAGCGAAGTGATGGGTGTTCGGATTGTGGGAACGTTCCCCAATTTCTTTTGTTCGGTGTAGCGGGCAGTCAGTTAGAGATGTGTCAGATATTGGGGTATGGCTGTACTTAGACATCCACTTGATGGAGAAAGAAGGTCAAAAAAAGCAGTTCATACTGAGCACTTACTGTACAGTATTGTGTTCAAGATTACTGTATTTCACTTCCAGACCCTGATGCCAGCTTTATCATTGTTGGGTGAAAAATGTCAAGAGAAGACCACACAACCACCACTGCCACAACCACAAAAGCCTCAGTCATCACATCCACCACCTTTGAAAATCCTGGGTGTGCGGCAGAAGCTGGTACATGACAAATGGGTGATTGGCGTCAATGTTGTAAATGAAGGCGAGAGGTAAGATTAAAATAAGGCTTATTAAGTACAGTAGACTCTGTGTTTATATGGCTAGTGTAGGGGGATAAAAGTAACTGTGCAAACAAAAGCATGTAAAGTATGCTATAAGACCTATATTCATTTGGAAGAAGAGGGCTCCACATCCTTGAATTTTTCCAAAGTCTCTACTTTTGACCCTTTTGAAAAGTTGACCCATATCAGACGTGTACAAAAACACCCTGATCATTATTAGACAAAAAGAGTGCATGAACAAGAACATAATGGTATTAGGTGGCTTTTTTTCTATAATAAATCATGTGGAGGCTGCATATGATGGAGTGATGGTGGTTTTGGGAGGGGGAGATATTTGAGGTTGAGCAGCTAAACCAGGGAGTTTTCGTGTTGCTTATCTGACTTAGCAGCCTTGGTTTATCCTCTCCACCTGGTTTAAGGAAATTTTGGTCTTTGGGCAGCATATTGTCACTGCATTTACACTGTATTTCCAAAATGATGGCTGGGTTACATGGGATTCTGACACAAACTGAGGTCAAGGACACAGAACAATGGCCAGGCAGCAAGGGGTAAAGGATGCTGGGTGCACATGCACCACAGCTGTGACATTGGCAGCATGTGACTGTCAAGTCCCTCCACAGGTATTTTGAATGTCAGTGAGCACAGATGGAAGGTCAGCCAGGATTGGGTAATTACGGCGCTCCAGTTGGATTGAGCCTGTGTTAGTTTACATCCAAGGGGTGGTTTGGGTTTATTGCTCATGTAATGCCACTCAGGGATGAGTGAGGCTGGTCACTCTCATCTTAAATGTCAGGACCAACTTGCCTAGCCCAGGCTCCTATGCTCCTCATGGGGAAACGTAGGATTGGATGATGGTTGAAACGAAAAAAAAATAAGATTGTTAACTGTAGAAACAGGGATGGAGTAGAAGTTTATATTGCTGTGGAAAAATGTGTATTTGGCAAACAGAGAGTGTGTAAATGGAGGATCTACAGTTTTTCAGTAAAGCGGGGTTCCACATTTTGCAGCATCCAGATTGGCAAAACACATTTTTGCCGCCGCCATCATATTTTCCCTTAACTGAGCATTTGTGACAAAAAAACATTTTCGTGCCTCTGGCACCACAAGTTTCGGATTCTCACCACTGCGATGCAAATGCCAACACTCACTTTCAGCCTGCTGCCCATACTTGTTCAGTGTGTCAGCAAGTTGACTGTTACACTCTTGCAATGTTGATTAGTTCATTCATTCATTCATCATTACTCCAGTGTTGCTCCATGAGAAATGCAGGAGCCTGGGGCTAGGGAAGTTTGTCCTGACATTTAAGATGAGAGGGACAAGTCTCACTCATCCCTGAGTGGCATTACATGAGCAGTAAACCCTAACTATCCCTTGGATACAAACCTGCACTGGCTCAATCCGATTGGAGCACCTCAATTACCCATTAAACTACCAGGCGCCATAATTTGGTTATATGGTTACCACCCAGCATAGGAAATGGTTTTCTGGTGTACAGGAAACCATTTGGCTTGTTGCACAGTGTACAGTCACCCATAGACAGAAGGAAGAGGAAGAATGAAAGAAAGAAATTAGCGGTAATATGTCATCTTGTGCTTGAAGTGGAGCTGGAAGTGGACTGGATGATAGTGGAAATGATGTAAGAAGGTGTGAACCTGGACTAGCAGGCAGTAAAGGGAAGGCCAGGTGACTATCACTGCAAGTGGGTGAAAAAAAACAAAGTATGATAACATGTTAAACAATAAAATTGTGGCAGAAATGAAGAAAGTTGCTTGTAACTCTGAAATATGCAAAATATATAATGTGTCAGAGAAGACTGTGCTTAGTTCGAGAAAGCATGTGAGTGAACTTGAAGTCAATCTAGCCCTTGTGAAGAAGTATTTTGAACCAGGCGCCGGAGCTAGACGTGGGAAAGCAGTGACCAAGTTCAGCTCAGTTCTGTTAGTGGTTGAACATTATTTGTTACAGTGGTTGAATAGGAAGGCCCAGGAAGGTGTTTGTGTGTCAGGGCCTGAAACTCAAGATCAGGCCTGCTCATTTTTTATGATGCAGTTGCAAAGAAACATAACTTTGTGTCACCCCCAGAGTTCACTGCATCACGGGGTTGGCTACATAGAGTCAAAGGCAGGGCCAAAGTCAAGCATGTATTCTACCACAGGGAGGCATGTGGAAGCTGCGGCCTCCTTCCAAGCTGCAGCCGAAAAATTGTTGAGGATGGCTAGTACTCCTTGGCCCAGGTCTATAATTGTGATGAGACTGGGGTACATTGGAAGAGATCCCCTGCACAACATATATTGCCACGTTCGAAAGGCAGGCCAGGGGCGCCAAGATGGCAAAGGACGGATTTACAGCCCTCCTGACCTCCAATGCTATGGGAACCCACAGAATGCAACCTCTTATCCTGTACCACTCGAAGTGCCCACGAGCCTACAAGCACGCCAGCATGGAGAGCCTGAGGGGATACATTTGGAAATCCAACTCCAAGGCCTACATGACCTCCACCATGTCCATGGAGTGGTTTGACAACCAATCTATCCATGATGCAAAAACATTCTGTGAAGAGTACAGCCTGGCCTTCCATGTCCTGTTGTTCATGGACAGTGCTCCAGGCCATGCCCGTTTCCTTGTTAGGTGGCACCCGGCAGTACAGGTGGTGTTTCTACCTCCAAACACCGCTTCAAAGATCCAGCCTTTGGATCAGGAGGCGATTGTCAACACCAAACAAATTTTTTATCAGGGCATCCACAACTGGCTTAGAGCGGCCACAGCCACACAACAGGAGCTGCTAGAAATCCAGGACTCTGAGTGGCCTAGGCCTAGGACCTCCACACCGCCTGTTTCAGACAGCAAGACTGATATTGACGAACCTGTGCCTGCTTCCTCCACAACCTCTGACACCACAATCTCTGCCAAGGTTTTCTGGAAAAAATTTAACATCTGTCAGGCATTTGAGGCTTTTGTAAGGGCATGGGAGTTGCCCTCTGTGCCCACTTTTACCCATCCATGGAAGCTGCTGTTGCCAAATTTTGTCACCAGTCAGCCCGGCTGGGAAGAGCAACAACTGCTCTCAGAAGAAACAGTGGAGATGATACGGCAGATCCCAGTTCCTGGGTTTGCTGATGCAACACAGCAAGAAATCAAGTACCTGTTCAGCCCTGCTCCTCCACAGGAGTCCAATAAGGAAATACTAGATAAGGATATGAAGACGTAACAACAGACTGCCCAGGAGCCACAAGAGGAGGTGGAAAGAGCCCCAACTACTTCATTTTTGTCCCACATTATTATTGCCTGCAAGCCAATTGCTTAGGAGATTGAACCTGTCACTTTCACCCAAAAAGAGAAAGTGATGGAGAATAGTAAATCAATTGTCTCCCTCATTGGTGAAGTGTTCAGCGAACAAATCTAGGAAGTCCATAAGGCGCTGATAACTCGATACCTAAAATTGAGGCACCAGGTGGCTAGGGAAGTGGAGGTCCCACTGTTAGCTGAGGGGTCTTCTGAACATGGCACCTGCCCAGATCCTGAAGCCGTGGCCAACCTTGTGCACGATGAGGGATTCTTGGGCTTTGTGGAGAGGCAAGAGAGGTAAGCTTCAAGGGAGATGTATTACTGAGTGAATGTGCTGCATCAAAGGGCTCAACAAGAGAGGAGTGGAGACGGTGTTGGAGGCAGTGATGGTGATGGAGACGGTGTTGGAGGCAGTGATAGTGATGGAGATGGTGTTGGAGGCAGTGGTGGTAATGGAGATGGTATTTGAGGCAATGGTGATGATTGAGCTGGTGTTGGAGGCAGTGGTGGTGATGGAGATGCTGGTGGAGGCAGTGGTGGGGCCCACTAGCCCTGTCCAAAGCCTTGGATATTCCCTTAGCATCGAGTCCATGAAGCCATTCGCCTTGGTGTTTTTAGTGAGTGTTATGTTTGAATGGAGGGAGTGTGAGTGTTATACGTGTAAGTAATATTGCCAAAACTTACTGTATTTAAGTTTATTGTACTTATTTTATGATGTTTTTAAGTTTCATTGTTATTTACTTTATGATTTAATGTGTTAATAGCAACATTTCAGGTACCGCAACTTTAGGACATATTTAAAGTAGGAAGTACACTAGGGGGTGAATTTTCTTTCAGTCCCAGTCCCTGTTAGCTTGTTTCCCATAAGGGCAATGCCCCAACTTTGGCAAAATCAACTTTCGCGGCACTTTTCACAGTCCCTATTAGGTGTGAAGCCTGGTGCCCTACTGTACAATAATAGGTAAGTCAGGGATGTGTTCTAATATATCACAGCTTTTCCTTTGCAGTTGGTACTGTAGTGCATCCCTGACTTGTAATGAAGAGTATGTTTTTACATTTTTGAAGTCCTTGACCACACAGATTTTTTTTTTTTTTTTGCTGATGGCCATGACCAGTGTATGCTGGGTGCCATTCAGCTTGATCACCAGTGGTGTGCCACTAAGATGGTTGATTCAAGTTTTTTATACTTGCTGATGGCCATGACCAGTGATGCTGGGTGCCATGCAGCTTGATCACCAGTGGTGTGCCACTAAGACGGTTGATTCAAGTGTTTTTAGTGGCTCTAGCATGCCTTTACTGTTGCCAGCTAAGGCCTTTGGTTTGGATTTGGAATTTTCCGTCTTTTAGACCAACTGCCATCCAAGGCCAGTTATTCCAGCCTACCCTAGAAAATAAATCTTAGTTGTATAGAAGAAATGTGTGTGTGTTGTAATCTCAGCTCAGACTTTGACTACAGTACTCTGTAAATGTGGTTGACTTTCTTGCCTGGGAGTGGTGTGCAAGGCCAGCTGTCAGTCTTTTGACTCCACATGACTTCCATGGTAGTTCTGTACTTCCATCAGAGACATGTTTACCTCAGGGTACATAGGGCACGTGCCTTAAGTGGCCATACACACACAGACGAGCCCGTCCGGTGGCCTGAAGAGGCCGGCCTCAACGAACAATGCTTTGCCCACACACGATTCAGTCGGCCCCACGAGTCTAGCTCAGTTGCAAGTGAAAGGCCGTGGCGTGAGGGTGGCCATGGATGCTCCACTGCCCACAGATGACCTGGAGCTGTGTGCTATTGGGGCTGTTGGCGCTTCCTGTATTGTAAATAATAGAAAGAGGAGGAAAAAACAGACCAAATGGGCAAAAGATTGGTTGATGAGGAGTAAGTTGTCCCATCTGACTGTTGAAAGAACTCCAGTGAAAGAAAAATGACTGGTTTAATTACTTGAGGATGGACGATGATCCCTACCTGCAGCTGTTGTCACTGGTTTCCTCAATAATAAGGAAGAAGGATACCTGTATGAGGAGTGCTATTTCGCCCCATGAAAGACTGACAGCCACACTGAGGTTTATTGCCACAGGTTGCTCGTATGAGGATTTAAAATTCTCCCTCGCAACTGACACAAGACTGACGCCTGACGGCCTACGGTACCCCACACACACTCAGTTTGCCTGAATCTGACCGGAGCCTGACTACGAAAATCTGTCTGTGACAGATCCCACGACGACCGTTGAGACCGCCTGCGCAGGTGCCTGTTCCCTGCCCACACACGCCCAGGTTTGCCTGAATGGGCCGGCCTCTTCAGGCCACCGGACAGGCTCGCCTGTGTATGTATGGCCCGCTTTAGGCCCTGTGGTCCATGGGGCCCCACATATAACAGAAAAGATAAATGCATACCGCATATTAATATTTAGGTAAATTCATATTAATTACAACAATACTACAGAGTTCTAACTCTACTGTACAAATAATGCTGATGCTCTCAGTCTGCCCTGCTTAAGATAAATTTATCTGTTCAGTTGACCATATATAAAGAGAGAGAGAATTAGAAGTTTACAACAGAATGGTTCACATTAAACTCTGTCCCGCTTGTGGGCGGCCTGTGAAGTGAGAGGCTGGATCTCTCTCTCTCTCTCTCTCCAGTGTGTGTGTGTGTGTGTGTGTGTGTGTGTGTGTGTGTGTGTGTGTGTGTGTGTTAGAAGTGAAGGGGCCCCGCAGCTTACCAAGTGCCCTGGGCCCCGCTTAGGTTAAACATGCCCCTGACATCAGTGAGACCATGTTAACCACCCACTTGCTACCTATGTGAATTTTACATTGATGTGCATTTTTCAGCAATTTACTGTGAAGTACAGGTAAATGCAAAAAATAATGTTAAAAAAGGCAACTTGCAGCAGAGACATACTGTACCTTTTGAGTATAATTAGTTTGGAGGTTGAATGATGAATGAATGTTTGTGTGGACCATTTCACTGGGTATGCTGTTTGATAGTTTTGCAGCCTTTGTACTTTCCCATACCTTGTTTCTGTATCTTACCTCACCCCATATGTAGGTGAGAGTTTGGGCTGGGAAGGTGATGATCCTGTCATTATTAAGGCTGAGAGGTTGATGTTGGTGCCAGTTATGATTACTGTGTATTATGTAGATCATACACTGAAGTAGATCATCATCATCATACAGAATTATGATTTGGATGATGATAATGATCATGATCCTGAAATATCATCACATCATTATAATCATCGTCACCTTAATCATAATTCAGTATGATGATCATGATGATAATGAAGCTATGATGTTTCAGGATCATCATCATCATCACCCAAATCATAATTCAGTACAATGATGATGATGATGATGATATGATGATGTTTCAGGATCCTACCTCAGTTTACCTCTGGTGGGAATAATGATCAGTATAATGATGATGATTTTGATGTTGATAATGATGACAGTAAAGATTTGATAATGATGATGATAAGGGTGATGATATATTTTGGATATGTTTTTATGTGTAATTATGAGTTATATTTTGGATGGGTTTGGAGATTTTGTAACATCTTTTCCATAGCAATTTATTTTGCATAGTACACCTTAACATTGCCTTGTATGCTAATTATATAATTTTAATGTCGATATTGTTTTACATTGTGTAATGAGGTCTATAAAAGCCTGCGTTGCTTAGAGCTAAAGTGGGGATCTTCTCTTTGGCTCAGTGGTAACGTGCGCGTGTTTGAAGCGTGAGGGCCTGAAATTGAATCTTGGCAAGACCGTTGTGATTAATTTGTCAAGTTTCATTTCTGCTATTACATTAGTTGGCAGCGGTGTGGGATGTGAGATGAGGCTTGGAGGGCAATGATGTTGATTAGCTGACAGTGTTCTACTCCTTACATCCCAGGGATGAGCTGTTTGGTGTGGTCTGCAGCGTCTCTAATGATGGCCTCTGATGCTACGCTGCCGTGTGTTTGAAATGTAATCATCAAGGGGAGAAAAGTGATGTAATGGGGTTTATAAAAGCCCATGTCTTAGAGGCAAATTAGGGATCCTCTCTTTGGCTCAGTGGTAACGTGCTAATGTTAAAAGTGGGAGGGCTTGAGATTGAATCTCAGCCAGACCAGTGTGATTAATTTGTGAAGTTTCATTTCGGTTATTACAATCGGTACTATAAAAGAGGATGCTAAGATGTAATGTGACTAATAAATTGCTGAGGAAGAAGTGTTGCAAAGTTTTGAAAGCCCCTTATATGATCCTCTCTGTTGTGTTCTAAATGACATTGTAGATTTTGTAACACTTCTTCCATAGTTACATGCAGCATTTTGTATATTCCGCGTTCATATATTTTTGTATGTTAATGCAAAGTTGCAGATTGTGATGATATACAACAATTATGAATAACATGCATTAGACTGATCAAAAGGTGATGACTAAGGACCGAACAAAGGATATGGTACGGATTGTGTTACAGAATGTGTTGTGGAATGTAGGAGGTGCAAATGATGAGATGAAAGAGAGAGAGATTGTCCAGGTGCTTGAGAGTGCAATAGTGGGCATATGTAGTTTAACTGAGACTAAATGGAAGGGCGAGAGTGTGAGAGACTGTGCGTATGGATGGGGTATATGTGCGGGAGTAGGTAAAAAGTGAGAGGGCAAAAGAGGGAGTATGTATTGCTGTGTGCAAGGGATGGAAGGAGAATATAAGAGAGTATGGATCAGTTGGTTCAAGGATTGTGTGGGAAAGATTGAAACTAGGATTACAATTGTGGGCAATTGTGTGTGTGTAAATGCCAACACAAGATCGTGCAAGCAGAGTGAAAGAAGAGTTCTGGGCAAATGTGGAGGCATGCATGGAAAAGTTTGAAAGAATGAGAGAGTGTTTTTGATTGGAGATATGAATGGAAAAGCAGGGAATGTGAAGGTGGTTGGAGTAGTTGGAGACTGGGGTGTGCCTGCAGAAGTGGATGAAACTGGCAGTGCTGTAGTGGACATCTTTGCGAGGAGGGGGTTGGTGAAAGCCAGTACTCACTTCAGACACAAAATGATACACAGGTATATGTGGCGAGTGATGAGAAGGATGGGTGGTGAACCGAATGAATGGAAGGCAATGATTGATTCATGTGTGTGTGGATGACAGAATGAGAAGGTATGTAATGGATGCAAGAGCATACAGAAGATGAGGGAGTAAACTTTCTGATCACCACATGGTGGTTGTGAAAGTTAAGGTTCAAATGCAGTGGAGTAATAGAAGGAGGAAAGAACAGGAGGAAGTAGTACATACGAGGAGGTAGAAAGGTTGCAAGAGGATGGAAAAAAGGCAGAATATAAGGGAGAAGTGGAGGAGCAATTGGGTAAATATGATTTGGAGCAGATGGCTGAGGTGGAAGGTGTGTGTAAGATATTCACAGACGAAATCTGTGCAACATGTGAGATGGTGTGTGGGGCGAAGAGAAGACGAAAAGAGGTGCATGGAACAGCATTGTGGAATGAAGAGGTGAGACAGACTGGTACAAAAGAAGAAAGCATATAGTGAGTGGATGGGCAGCAGGAGCATGGAGGAAGTTGAGAGACAGAAGAGAGAGTTATATGTTGAGAGGAAGAGAGGGGTGAAAAGTTTAGTAAGAACAAGAAGAGAGTGGATAAGGGATTTGGAAGGAATCTGAGTGTAAAGTGGAGGGAGTGTAAGAAAATGCTCTGGAAAGGGTTAAAGAGAGTTTCACAGGGTGATAAAGAAGTTAGTTGGGGAGTGAAAGATAAAAATGTCAGATAGCTAGTGGAGAAGGGAGAAAAAGTGAGCAGATAGAGACAACACTTTATGGAACTGTTGAACAGTCAGAATGAAAGTAATGCAAGTATAAGTGGCTAGGGAATCGTGGGGGAAGGAGGGAGGTGAGAGGGGATGAAGAGATCAGTACGATGAAAGTAGTGGAAGCAATGAAGAAAGTCCAAATGGGGAAAGCCCCTGGAATTGATGGAGTGTGTGGTGAAATGCTCAAGCATGGGGGAGAGATAGTAGTAGAATGGAAATGGAAGATATGCAGATTGGCCTGGGAGGAAGGTAGAGTCTGGAGGATCAGAAGTCAGGTATACTGTAATTATTTCCCTATACAAAGGAAAAGGAGAAAAAGAAGTGTGTGCTAATCATAGTGGCATTTGTCTTCTGAGTGTAATAAGAAAAGTATATGGTAGGATACTTATTGACAGAGTTGGGGAAATAACAGAGGAATTAATTGGAGAAGAACAGGGAGGTTTTAGGAAGGGAAGAGATTGTGTAGATTAGGTATTCATTCTTAGGTCTTTAATGAAAAAGTTTCTAGAGATGGGAAAAAGTTATATGCTGCCTCATGGATTTGGAGAAAGCATATGACAGGGTGCATAGAAAAGGAATGTGGAAAATATAAAGAATATAAGGATATATGGAGTAAATGGGAAGTTGCTGAATGCCATGAAGAGCATGTATGAGTGGGCTAAGGCTGCAGTGTGCCGAGTGAATTTTTCTGTCTGTTGGATTGAAACAGGGATGTGTCGTGTCTCCATGGTTGTTCAGTCTGTAGTGGTAGTAGTTGTTCCCTAGGCAGTCTGGCCGAACAGCCCCGAGTCTCTTAGGAAGGCCATGGCCGAGACCGGGCTTTCCCACAGAGCTCTCATTGAGTGTATGTTTTGTTGCTGGCATAGGTGATTGTGTGCAATGTAGTCTTCCATAATGTGCTTAATAGTATGGGGTGCTGTGTTGCATCCTGGACAGGCATCAGCGACGGAGTCATCCAGCCTCTTCTGGTAGCTTAAGAGGGCTGGATGGTGCCCACATCTCAGCCTGGCCAGGTGGACACTGTCCTCATGAAGATAGGATTCAGAAGGGTGGATGTCAGGAGGCCGTGCATGCAGCTGTGTGTTGTCTTTAAGTGACTGAATGGAGTGGCGAGTGATCTGAGTGTGGATGTGCTTCTGGAAGCTGTACTGAGGTGGGCGAGGGGGTAGAGATGACAGTATTTGTGTATGGTATCGTGTGCTGGGTGTTGTTTTGATGTTCCTTGGTGTGGGTGGATGTGCTGCCATGTACTGTAGAGGATGTTGTGGGTTTGTGGAGGCTGCAGCAAGAAACTGGGTGCCTCTCATGTCTAGGTGATCCTTGACTTTGAGGACTTTGGTTTCTTGATGTAGGTGGTCTGTGGGTGTTGTAGCTGTGCAGCCTGTGATTATTTTTAGGTCCTTGTTCTGTATGGTCTGTAGTGTTGTAGTGTGTTTTGGTCAGGTTAGAAGCCCAGGCAGGGCTTGCATAATTCAACACTGAACATATGTATTGTTTGTATACTGTGGTGGTGGTTTCTTTGTTGTGTCCGAATGTTGTATGGGCAAGTGACTTCAAAGCATTGAGTCTTGGTGTTATTTTATTTTTAATGTTTGTGATGTTTTGTTTAAATGACATTGATGTATTGTATGTTACACCAAGGATTTTGTGTGTGTGTGTGTGTGTGTGTGTGTGTGGTAGGGGAGTGTTGTTTATGGTGAGGTGTGGGATGTGACTGTGTTCTGCTGTCCAGTTTGTGAGAAGAGTCACCATAGATTTGGCTGGGGCTATTTTGAGCCTATTTGTGATGAACCATTCGTGTAGTGTGTTGAGGTAAGGTTGAATGATGTGTGCAGCTGTGTTTGCGTTTTGGTGCGTACATGTAAGTGTTATATCATCTGCATAGGAAGCTATGTGTATCTGTGGTGTGTGGGGTGTGGGTACGTCGTGCATGTATAGGTTTAAGAGTGTAGGGGACAAAACAGATCCTTGGGGGACGCCGTTTGTGAAGTTTCTGATGTTAGAAGACTGACCGGCAAATGTTACGTGTGCACATCTGACTGCTAAATAGCTTGCCAGCCATCTTTTTGTGTTATTGTG
Source organism: Coenobita brevimanus (assembly GCF_032717465.1). Classification (NCBI taxonomy): domain Eukaryota; kingdom Metazoa; phylum Arthropoda; class Malacostraca; order Decapoda; family Coenobitidae; genus Coenobita; species Coenobita brevimanus. Next base: position 9,823,947 of record NC_136979.1, on the reverse strand, counting down.
CATGTTTGTGTTGAGTATTTTGTTTGTGAGGTTGTGGCGGGGGATGGTATCAAAAGCTTTGCTAATGTCTAGTATGATTAGGAGTGTTCTGTGTGGTGGCCTAGCTGAATTCATGCTATCGAAAACTCTCTGTGTAAGGTCTGTAAGAAGGGTGTTTGTGGAGTGTAGTGGCCTAAAGCCATGTTGTGACTGGTCTAGGGGAATGTGAGGTGTGACTAGTTGTAGTACCAGTCGTTCAGTGACTTTAGAGGGGGTGCAGAGGAGTGTGATGGGGCGATGTGAGGAGGGTAATGTGGGGTCTTTGTTGGGTTTAGGGATAGTGATGATATTGCCATGCTTCCAGATGTTGGGTATTATGTTGTGTGAGTAGCTGTAGTTTGATATGTTGGTGAGTGCTTGTATGCCTTGTGGTCCTAGGTGTTTAAGGTGAATGTTTCTTATGTTGTCTGGTCCACAGGCAGATGAGTGCTTGAGGTTGTTAATGATGTGCTTCGTCTGGTTGTAAGTGAAAGGCGCATAGTCTGGGTCTGTGGGGAACTGTCTCTTACATCGGATGATACATTGATCTTCAGGGTGAGGGTTTAGATGGCTAACTTGTGAAAAGTGATTGATGAGAATATTTGCTTGTTGTTTGTTTGAGGGTATGGTGTCTGTTGTTGTGATGGCAGCGTGTGATTGTGTGGTGTTGCTGTTGGAAAATGTGATGCTGTTTAGTGTTTTGTAGAGTTTGATGATGTTTGTTTTGTGGTCAAGTGTTTGGAGGTAATTTTTCCAGTTTAGTGTTTGCTGTTCCGATATTTTATTGTTTATTTGAGTGTTGAGTTCATGTATTTGTTTTATGGTGTCTTGTGTATGGGGTGTTGGGGAGTGTCGCAGTGTTTCCCGTTGTCTGATGAGGCCTTGAATTTCTGATGTGAAGTTGGAGTTTTCTCTCTTTCTGTTGCCTCTAGGGATGTGTCTTTTGTCTGCAATTTGTATAATTGTATTGAGAGTGTGCACAGTGGTGTTGATGTTTGTGATGGGTGTACTGTTTAGTGTTTTGAGATGTTGTTCTGTTTCAGTTACAAACGCCTCCCAGTTGGCTCTCTTATAATTAGTGTATGTGTGTTTGTGGGCAGCTGGGGTGATTCTGGTTTTGGTAGTGATGATGATTGGGAGGTGATCAGAACCCAGGGTTTTGACCACTCTCCATGATGTAGTGGGGGTGAGGTTTGGGGAGCAGATGGTGATGTCTGGAGATGATGGGAGGAAGAGGGCTCGGTGTGGGATATGGGTATGTTGGTCTAGACTGTTTAGTATGAAAAGGTGATCTGTCTGGGATTGTAGTACCAGCCCTCTGTCTGTGTCAGGGTTGTTGACATGCAAGGCAGACAACTTGGCATTGAAATCACCACCCAGGATGATGTTGGATATGTTAGTGATGTGGTGTATCTGTGGAGAGTAATTGTGTGGTACTGTGGGGGACGATTTGGAGGGAATGTATGTGTTAGCGATTGTTATGTGTGATTTGTTGCCAGTGCGTATTTTGATTGACTGTATTTCTGTTGTGGTGTCATGTGGGGGGAGAAGTGACTTTGTGTGTGCACTGGTATCTGCAAATTTGATGGATTTGTGTACCAGGGTGATGAGTCCACCTCCGCCGCCGTCGGCCCAGTCTTGTCAAATGGTGGTGAAGTTATGAAATGTCGGTGTTTTCTGTGCTCTGTGTAGTTTTGTTTCTTGTAAGATGGCAATGTGTATGTTCTGTTGTTTGATGAATTGTGTGAGTTCATGTTTTTTGGTGTTTATGCCATCTATGTTTAACTGAAGGATGTTTATGTTGTGTGTGCGATGTGTGTTGGCTGCTGCAGTATATGGATGGGGTTATAAAAAAGATACAAGGTAGGGCAGTGGATGCTGGAGCAGCCCTAATGAGAGTGTGTGGAAACTTCCCATACTGTTGTTTGCAGATGATACTGTATTGTTAAGTGAAGAAGAAGGGGAACTGCAAGACGTGGTGTTTTTTTTTTTTTTTTTTAATGAGAAAGAAGGAGCCAAAGGCCCTGAGCCCACAATAACAGTTGCCTCCAAGAGAAAAACAAAATACAATAGACAGCCAAATTCAAGAACTGATCATTTCAAGATGCCTGAACACACTGCGTCTGAAAGACTGGAGATCATAGGCAGCAGGAAATATAAACAGAGGGAGACAGTTCCAGAGTTGACCTGTTGCATAAATGAAGGACTGGGAGTAACGGTTAACTCTTGCATTAGAGAGTTGGACAGAAAAGGGATGAGAGTTTGCTGCTAGACGGGTGCAACGCACCCGTCGTAGGGGTGGAGGAATGCATGCAGACATTTCAGAGGAGCAGTGACCATTAAAGTAGCGATAGAAAAGAGATAAAGATGCAACAGTGCGACGAAGAGACAGAGGTTGAAGGGAGTCAGTAAGAGGAGGAGAGTTAATGAGACGAAAAGTCTTTGACTCCACCCTATTGAGAAGAGCTTTATGTGGGGAGCCTCCGCACACATGAGAGTTGTACTCCACACAGGGATGGATAAAACCCCTGTATAGAGTCAACAATTGTGCAGGGGTAAAGAAAGAATGGAGTCGGCTTAGCACACCCAATCTCTTGGAAGCAGATTTTACATGAGATGTAATATGATCTTTCCAAGATAAGTCCCGAGTAAATGAAACCCCAAGCTTTGTCAAGGATGATGCAAGATTAAGCTGAATATTATCAAATATTAGTGGGTATACCTGTGGAAGATTTTGTCAGGATGATAGGTGTAAGAACTGAGTCTTGGATGCATTAAAAACAACCAGGTTATTTTTACCCAAGTCAGAGGTACGAGCCAAGTCAGACATTAGGTGTGCCATAGCCTCATCCCTTGCTTGTTGAAGTAACTTCTGAGATGGGCGTTGTGGGAACCAAATGGAATGGTGAAGGGTGGAGTCATCAGCATATGAGTGGATAGGGTTAGATGTACAGCTTAGAAGGTCATTGATAAATAAAAGGAAGAGAGTGGGTGGTAGGACAGAGCCCTGAGGAACACCACTGTTGATAGATGTAGGAGAAGAACGATGGCTGTCTACAACAGCGACTATAGAACGACCAGAAAGGAAGTTAGCGATGAAGACACAGATAGAAGGATTGAAACCATAAGAGGGCAGTTTGGAAATTAAAGATTTATGCCAGGCTCGATCGAAAGCCTTAGAGATGTTAAGTGCAATGGCAAAGCTTTTGCCTAAGTCCCGAAAGGAGGATGAGTTTGGGGGAATGTGTAAGAAACGAAATCTAAAGGTGAATATAGTGAAGAGTAAAATTGTGGTCTCCAAGAGAAATGAAGTAACTGAATTTACAGTGAGGTTGGATGATGAGGAAATGGAATATGTGAGTGCATTTAAATACTTGCATAATGTGATTAGTAAAGATGAAAATTTGGAAGGTGAAGTGCTTGAAAGGGTACAACAAGGAAGATAGGTTGCTTGTTCTTTGAAAACAGTGATAAGAAATAGGGAAGTTAGCTTGGAAGTATTAAAGTCTCAGCATGGTAGTATTGTGATACCAACTCTAACATATGGAAGTGAAGCTTGGACCTTGTTAGAAGGACACAAGTCAACAATGAGAGAAGTGGAAATGAGTTATTTGAGAGGAGCATGTGTAGTTACATGGAGAGACAGAGTGACAAATGAGGAAGTGAAGGAGCATTGTGGCGTGGATGTGATAGAAAGCGTTAGAAGAAATACAGTGAGGTGGTTTGGCCATTTGAAGAGGATGGAGAGTGAGAGACTAATGAGAAGAGTTTCTGTGAGTGAGGTGGAGAGAGGGAAAGGGAGGCTGAGGATGAGATGGAGGGATGGAGTGGAGAGGTAAATGAGAGAGAGGTGGTGTAAGCTGCGAGCGGGGCTGTGAAGTGGCAGGGAAATTGGCGATATGTAGGCGATTTGTTTGTGGCCACCCCTTACGGGATGAAGGCGTCAGGCAATAAATAAGTAGATAGTGTTATATAAAATGAATTACTGTGTTAAGAAAGAGGCAACATGATGTATCCAAAGCCACATAGTGTAGAGTCTTGATTTTACGAAATTCATGTGACTTTCAAAACTTTGATTAACCGATACTTAAGTATAAAAGAATATAATAATACACGGTACTGTACCTACCCGTACTTACGAAAATACACCCTCATCATCATAGAAATTGTACATGTAATATCACATAATATACACATAATATAATCATTCATGATCCCCATCCGGACCTCCTTTCCCACCAGGGCAGGGTGAGGAGTAGCAATGTCCAGATAGCCCAAGTTTGCCCAGTTCAATGGGCCATGCTTCCCTTCACTCATCATTCAAGCCTCTGGAATCCTGGCTCTATGTGATACACCAAAAAACTTTCACCTCATTCTGTAGCTTCACATAAACGTATCTGATAGCGTCAGTCCGGACACTGTTACTCTAAAAAGGGGGTGCAAAATCTCTGATCATGCACTTTATCTCACAACATTCATCCAACCAGCTCGATCTCTTGTCAGTTCCCTAGCCTTACTGACTTTGATACCTTTCTTCCTCACACACTCATCCAACATATCCCTCCACCTTCTCCTTGGCCTACCATGCCTCCTCCCTCCTTCAAATTTGCTCAGATACTGGGTATACCTTTTTCACCACTCTATTTTTATCCATTCTCTCCACATGCCCATACCATTTCAGTACACAGTCTTTGATTCTGTTGTCCACAGACTTCCTCACTCTGCATCTTTCACAAATCTCACTCTCTGTACTCCACATACATTCTTCAGCAGTCCCATCTCCACTGCTCTCACTCTTGACGTTTTATTTTCATGCCACACCATAGTCTCACATCCATATGTTAAAGTTGGCATTAACACTCCTTCATGTAAGCCTCGTGCAGCTGCAACACTCAAGCCTCTGTTTCTTATGGTTTCCTGTACCCAGGAAACCCATTACTATGATTGGTGGTAACCATATAACTGGGGTTTTTGGCCGGGTTAAGTGTCCTCTAGTTTCTCCTATCTAAAATCACTTAATCATGGCAAATGTTTCAGATGTAGAATATATCACATAATATACAAGAGGACAGTACTGTACTCACCAGTCACACATTTCGGGTGTTTAGAGGAGATTCCTTGGTATAATCCAGTGACAACCCAGTGATGTAATTCAGACACTGAGCCACCACCAACTCACCAAATGCCACTCAGCATTCACCAAAAAAACACTTAATGCACAACATTTTTGTAACTTAAATTGTGAACTATGATTCACTTTGGGAGGAACCATTGCTATATTTATCAGTGATAAATACAGTATATATGACCAAGCAGGGCACATTCAAACACAGTGTAAATATGGTGGGCAGCTGGACACTCACCCCAGCGGAAGCATCATAAACTATCGTTGATGGCACAGAAAGAGCCCTCAAAGCTTGAAATTTTGGTTGGATCTCGGATTTCTTCAGTACACTCAATCCTCGTAAATCGCTTGTTCATAAATCACAGTTTCGTAAATCATGGCTAGGTGACCGTCAGACTGCCAGCAACCTTAAATCACTGTTAAGTCACGAAAATTGCGGACCTAGGCACCCAAGTGGGCCTTTTCCGAGGAGAACCGTAAACCGCGGCATTCAAACAAAATCGCAACCCAACAACCAATCACCGCGCATCCCTGGTGGCATATGTGCATACTAATGTCGCCATGTTGTTGTTGTTGTTCTTGTCCCGCCAGTCCACACACTACAGACCGTTGCCGTAGTTACCTGGCTTTTTTGTGCAACTTCCCCCCACCTCCTACCTGCCATGGCTCCTCCCGACCCCCCGATGAAGCGCTCTAAGCAGTATGGTGTACAGTCAATGTTTGGAGCTCATTCGTCATGTGGAGAGGGGAGAGAAGTTTTCAAAACTGGCAAAAAAGTTTGGGAAGAACAAGTGCTGAGAGGTTCTAAGTTCTTCCCAACACCACCCCACTCCATTCACTTAAGCAGTTTCGTCATAGATTAAGGTGAGATCCCTTAACTCTTTGAGATTCAAACGACTATTCGATCGTCATTTCAAATCCAACCTCAGAGATTCGGATGATGCTTTTAATCGTCATTTTAAGATTCTTTTGTAAAATATTTACCATAAATCGCATTTACACACCATAACAAGGAGGCTCGAGCATGTTGTCACGGAATGGTTGCTCTATGTGTGGGGGCACTGCACAGCTGGTCTGACTCATAGCTTTGTTACTTTATAACTTTATTCTTGGTGAATATTTTTCTAAAGCAAGGTATAAAATTTTTGATTTTTGCATAACTTCAACTCATCACTTTGACTTTTTATTTTCTCTGTTTTCCTTTTATGAACATACTACGATAAAGTACAACTATTCAGCTTCAAAATAACACCACAACCAGCATCCTATCATAAAAAGTGTATTTACACTGATCGATCAAAGAAAAACATTGCGAAGCGAATATGTGACCGAGACTAAAATAAAATTGTGCATCTCTTTCCTTTCGCTTTACTGCACAATGAAATGCAAAAATTACCATAATCAATATATCATTGTAAAGCTAATGTATTGTATTTTTGTGTGGTTTAAACCAAATTTACATATCTTTACTCGTTATTTTTTGCCAAATATTTTTCTTTGGCAAGGTATAAAATTTCTGCTTTTTGCCTAACTTCAACTCATCATTTTGACATTTTATTTTCTTTGTTCTCCATTTTTGAACATACTACAATAAAGTACAACTATTCAGCTTTAAAATGACACCAAAAACAACATTCTATCTTGAAAAGTGTATTTACAGTACACAGAGTGATCAAAGTGAAATATTTGGCCGCAAAGATGTGGGTCAGTGTGAGTGGCTGACTTTGACACAGACATAATCTGCCCGGCCCAAAAACCTGATAGGGTTAACATGGCTTATTTCTATTTAATACATGCACTGAATATTCCTAAATTTGTATGTTTGTGTTTGATGGTGCCTAGATAGGTGTAGGTAGGGTGCTGGCCAAAGTCCAGACCCAAATTAATTTTTCACATTAGAGTTATTATTCATAAATCATGGAATTTGTAAATCACGGCAGTGGTCCAGACCCAAATTGCCGCAGTTTACGAGGATTGAGTGTAAATTGAATTGAGACTTAATTAGCGAAACCGAATCACATTTTTTGGTTGAAAGATTGTCATATAATTGAGACTTCACAGTATAGCGCAGTCCTATGTCCTGTCACTGGGTGTTGGTGCACAATCCCCATCTGGTGTTGTGCACTGTTTGTGGGGCTGACACCATAACCTACACCCTGCACCCTGACTCTTGTGCATTATGGCTCCATTGTTATACCACATATGACCTGGCAGATATTTTTGTCCATTTACAGCATAATTGCCTAGTCAGTGACAGAATAAGACAGGGGTATGGTTCCACATCCTTTTCATAGCACTTCTTCATGATGAGCACCAAGTAGCATTAATCGTTTGTTACAGCTCAGCATTTAGGAGGAAGTGGTGGCAATTTGAGTTAGAGAGGACAGAGTATAACTGTAATTTTTATGGCGTTTTAGGGTGGTTGTGCACAATCCTCATCTGGTGTTGTGTGCTGGTCGTGGGGCTGACACCCTAACCTACCAGAGCCGCACCCTGAAGAGTGTACGTCGTGGTCCACACTCCAGCTCTGATGACCCACCACACCACATACACACTGCCATTGAACCACTTCACCCTCCCATACTTAGACCTGGCAAGAGGGCATGTGTTTTGGGTAGGTTAGAGTCTGTTTTTACAAACAGTTTTAACACTTTCTCCTTTGACTCATTGTCATCTGAAAATATGAATTTTGGGTAGGTTAGAGTCTGTTATTATGCTGTTTTAACACTCAGGGCTCCTATGACTCACTCAGTTTAGAGAATGTCTTAGGTAGGTAAGAGAGCTACATGTTACATGGCATAGGAGGCTTGAGAGAACCTTGCCCTTACCAGTAAATTTTACATACAGTATCTTATTGCTCACTTATATGTTGTTTAATCTTTAATACTGATTTATATTGCATACATAAAACACATGGAAGTGATTGCTGCCAACAATCCGAAGTGAATACACAACTACTATACACTGACATACAGTAGGCTCGCACAGTGCGCATCGCAGTGTGCGATTCGCCTTTGCACGAGTGACTAAAAATCATAACCAAAAACCCTTCAGTGGCGAGTTTACCGCACAGAACACGAGGCAAAGGCAAGGAGTGGCTCAAAAATGTCATTTTCTACTAGTACGTGACCACCCCTCACACAGAGCGTCACATGTCGTCATGTTGATGCGCAGAAATTCCCGGGCATTCTGCTGTGCAGCTTGGGGTACAAGGGAGCAGGCGCGCCATAACAGTCCTGGCTTGTGCACTGTGCGGATTAGCTCTCTACAGCTAACCTGTTGTGTACAATGTGTGGTGTTTTTCGTGCTGCCTGTACTTTGCCACACCATGGCTCCAACCCCAAGAGTTAAGAAACTTCTGACGCATGCCACCAAGTTAAAGATCATTAAGATGAAGGAGGAGGGTCAAGGAAACACAGCTATTGGGAGAACTCTGGGACTGGCTGAATCTACAGTGAGAACTGTGTGGAAGAACCGTGAAGCCATAAAGGCTGTAGTGAAGACGTATGGTGCCTCTGACCTAGACGGCCGTTTGCGGGTGGTAAATCGTGCTATGATACTAATGGAACGCTATCTTGCCACCTTCATAATGCAGAAAGAAAAGGAAGGTGTTCCACTCAATGGAAGATTTATTCGGAACCAAGCCCAGCTGTTTTACAAGGCTGCATCTCGAAGGTTAAAAGTGGAAAAACCTTTCATGGCATCGGTTGGATGGCTGGACCGTTTTCTCAAGCGCAAGGAACTCCGTTACGTGAAAGTGTCTGGTGAACGAGCCTCTGCCGATGAGCTGGCCGCGAGAGACTATCCTGCGATATTTTGAGCGATTATTGAAGAGGGACAGTACACCAAGGACCAGATCTACAACATCGATGAAACGTCGTTATGTTACAAGGCCATGCCAAAATCAACTTACATTGCTAAAAGACAGAAACAAGCCCCTGGTCGCAAGCTCCAGAAGTGTAAGATGATGGTAATGTTTGCTGTAAACCTGTCTGGGAGCCACAAGATGAGGCCAGTTGTTGTACACACAGCTTCACATCCAAGGTGTTACAAAAACCTCACAAATATGGATGCAAGTGGCATGTATTGGTACAAGTCCAGAAATGGTTGGATGACCGGGAACGTTATGGCAGACTGGTTAACGAGGCGGTGTGTCCCTGATGCGAGGGCCAAGTGTCGGGAACTGAGCATTCCATTTAAGATGCTCCTTGTGCTTGATAACGCACCAAGTCACCCTCCATACCTGGAAGATCTTCACAAAGATTGTCGTGTTGTGTTTCTGCCGCCCCGCACGACGTCACTAATGCAGCCACTGGATCAAGAACTAATCGCCACAGTGAAGCATTTCTACCATAAGCAAGTGTACGACTACCTACGCAGGAAGACCGACACATAAGAGGAGCTTCATGCCCTACAAGAAGATCACGACAAAGACCTTGATGAGGCATCTGCTCCCATTCCATCTCCACCAGCACCTGTATCCCGACCTGCCACAGATGCCATGACTGTTGAGGCATTTTGACGTAACTTTACGGTGAAGGACGCAGTTGAATTTCTCCTTCAAGCCCGGCACCATATTACACCTGCAATGGTGAACCATGCTTGGCGAATGCTCGTGCCTCACCTATGCTTCACCCAGGAGACGGCCATTCAACCATTGGCCGATGCTGAGGCAGCAACATTGACAGCAGCACAAGCTGTACCAGGTTTCGAGGACGTTACATTGGCTGACATACAAGAAGTGCACACTGCTACTGAGGAACAGCCTCCCGAGGAAGTGTTGCAACAGATAGACGAGGCTGATGCAGAGCCCGACGTCAGACAGAGTCAAGTTGAGCAGCCTAGCGTGATGGAAGGCAGGACTGAGCTGTGTATGTCAAACATTAGCAAGATCCTTGCTGCCGTGGATAAGTTCAAGGAAGAGGTGAAGGAACAGGAAGTGAGCAGCCTAAGAACAGAGGAACTTCTGGTTGGTATCAACAAACTCTTCCATTTCTACACAGACAGGCACAGGGAAGAAATAAACAAAAGAAGACAGACACTCATAACAAACTACACACAGCGGGCTCAAGTGGGTGAAATTGCGGAACCATCGACATCGTCTGCTCCTGTTCCTGTTGAGGATGAAGAGGATGCAATGTTCAGAAGTGTCAGCATTGGACTTTGAAGGGTTTATGGCCGAAGTGAGTGACTTTGATGCTATTGGGGAAGGTGATCAAGAGGAGTCTGTGGAGGGAAGTGTTGATGTGGTGGGAGGTGCGGTGGGGAGTGCGGCGCTGTAAGTGTTGCCGCTCCTCAGAACCCCTGTTATTTAAGGTCATCAGGCCTGTTGTCTACTGTTGTTAAGGTGACTACCCATATTTTTGTTATTGTGGCTATAGCGCTAGTACAATGTCTGAAACATATGACCTTTATTATGTCTCTAAGGGCCAAAAAATGACCAGGTATGAGGGGGTACTGCCCATATGTAATTATTCCCATAAGATTATGTATTCCTAGTACGCGAATTCCCTGTGCGCGAGGTCGTGGACCGCCCAATCTCTCGCGCACTGTGCGAGCCCACTGTATTTCTGTGCAAATTACCGGTACCTGTGATTATTGAACATTCAGGAGCTTAGCATCCCTAAATTTGTGTTCATATGGTTTGACCTTTGACCCCATAATACCCTTTAAAAAGCCTAAGTAAAATGGTGAAAAAGGTTTCTGTGGTATTTGCTTATGGAACATTTGAAAGGAACCTGATTGATTACTTGCTGGTAGAGAGGTCGATGCTGGGAACGGTTGCTGATATGAGGGCCATGAGAGGACGATGTGCAGGTCTGTCAGATCATATGACTGTGGTATGCAAGATCAAGCTGAGAGGAATGAGGTGGACCAGGAGAGAGAGGAGCCGTCAGGGAGTTAGACTGAAAGTCGAGAAGCCGAAGATCAAAGAAATGGCAAATGAATACAGGACCAAAGTGGGGGAAGAGTTATAATCAGTGAATTGGAATGAAATGAACAGCCTGTGGAATGCATATAGGGATTGCTTAGTTAGAAATCCAAAAGCAGTGTGTGGTGTGGGAAAAGTAACAACAAAGAAGAAAGGTACGACACGGTGGGACGATGAGGAAAAGAAGTGGCTAGAGTGGTTACAGGGCAGGAGTTCAATTGAAATAAGAACTGAATACTGTATATTGAGAGTAAGAGGCATATAAAAAGACTAATGAAGATGAAGAAGAAGGGAGTAAATGATGATCTAGGAAGAAAAATGAATGTAAATTACTCTCAAAATAGGAAGTTATTCTGGAAAGAGGTGCAGAAATGTAGAAGTGAAAGCGAAAAGAATTGTGATGGTGTGAAGGATGTAGGTGGGAGATTATTAACTCATGGGGATGAAGTAAGGAGCAGATGGAAAGAATATTTTGAGAGCCTGATGAATGGACATAGAGAGAGTAGAGCAGCTGTAAACATGACTGGTTTTGGGGGTGTGCAGAAAAGGAATGCAGTGCCAGATGTGACACTTGCACAGGTGAAGAGTGCTGTGAAGCGGCCGAAAAATGGGAAAGCAGCTTTGTTTGATGAGTGTATGCAGAGATGATTAAGCTTTGTGGAGAGAGCAGAATGAAGTGCTTGTTGGAGATAGGTAAGAAGGCATGGATGAGTGAAACTGTGCCGGCAGAGTGGACAAAGGCTGTGATTGTACCCCTGTACAAAAATAAAGGTGAGCGAAGTGAGTGCAAAAATTATCGTGGCCTAAGTTTATTGAGTGTGGCAGGGAAGGTATATGGAAGAATTATTACAGAGAAAGTAAAAGAGATCTCAGAAGTCCTAGTGAGTGATGAGCAGGGTGGCTTTAGGAGTGGCAGAGGATGTGTGGATCAAATATTTGCAGTGAGACAGATAGTGGAGAAGGCTTGTGAGAAGGACCATTAGGTGTTTATGGCATTCATGGATCTGGAAAAAGCATACAACAAAGTGGACGGAGAAGGATTGTGGATAGTTTTGCTCATGTACAGTATAGATGGTAAGCTGCTAGGTGCCATGAAAAATTTTTATGATGGTAGTGAATCATGTGTAAGGGATAATGGGCATCTAAGTGAATGGTTCACGATTGGTGTGGGCGTGCGACAAGGTTGTATGATGTCCCTGTGGTTGTTCAGTATATATATATATATGGATGGGGTGATGAGAGAAGTAAAAATACAAGTAATGGAGAGGGGAATGGCATTGGTAATGAATGGTGATGGATGGAATATCTCAAATTTGTTGTATGCTGATGATGCAGTACTAGTCAAAGTCAAAGTCAGATGTTTATTTAGCCATAGAGATTACAATAGTTGACATAACACTTAGTCTACTAGCGGCTGAGCCTTTTGAGAGTCCGGGAACTCTCTTTAAAGGCACCTTGTTTTTCTTGCACTTTTGGTAAACATCAATTGTCTAGTAAGGCTAAAACTACGATTTTAGTAAATCAGCTGTATGACTTTTAAGTAATAATGGTCATCCTTGAATGACAGTAGTTTAAGGTTTTATTAAAGGGTATATACAAGATAGGACTACAACAAAACGGAGGTAATTTTATATTAATACCAGTAATAATAGTAACAATAATAATAACTACCACAATAACAATAATAATAATAAATAATAATAATAATGAAAGTCAACTAATATAAAGAATTAGTACTTTGATAGTATGTAGGATTTATAAGCAGATTTGAAAGATACAGCCTTGCTTAGTTCCCGAATGGCCATTGGCATACCATTCCAAACTTTGGGTCCCTGATAAGTGATATGTGACTGGGACTGGGTTGAAGCCATGAACGGTATTTTTAGATTAGTTATTTCGAAGATTATATCGATCATTCATATTAAAATCAAAGTAACTGTTAAATGACAGGTTGTGCAGAGACTTGTAAACAAACAAAGCAGTGCAGTAGGACTTTATATCAGGCAATTTTAGGATACCCAATTTCTTGAAAGATGGATTAGTGTGGTCATATTTGCATAAGTTTTCCATTATTCGGACCGATTTCTTTTGGGCTATAAATAAGCGGTCTAGTTGTGTCTTATCAGCACCACTCCATACATTGTTACAATAAAACAATAAAGGAAAAATCAGCGAGTAATAAATGAGCTTAAAAGACCGTGTTGTTAGTTGATTACGAATTTGGTACATGATACCACACTGTTTGCTAATCTTTGTATGGAGATACTGGATATGTAAATGCCATGACAAACGTTCATCAATTATAACACCAAGGAATTTTATACTGTCCACTCTTTCAATTGACTGGGCACCTATGTAGATGTTGGGTTGATTTGCAGTGCTTTGTTTCCTTCTAAATATAATGTAATGAGATTTGCTTACGTTTAGCGTGAGTTTGTTGCTTGTTATCCATTTTTTAATATCTGTTAAGCTGCTATGTACAACATTTGATAGTTCATTGAGATTTTGGTGGCTTGCATAAAAGGTACTATCATCAGCAAATAGTACTGGCTTCATATGTGAGGTAGTGTACACGATGTCATTTATGTACAAAATAAACAAGAGTGGTCCTAAGACCGACCCCTGGGGAACTCCAGATTCTACAGGCATATAGGTAGACTGGCACTGTTTGTATTACACAAACTGTTTGCAACTGGCTAAGTAGGAAGCAAACCATTGATTTGAAGTGCCTCGTATACAATAGTGGTCAAGCTTCTTTAGTAATATAGAGTGTTTAACCGTATCAAATGCCTTGGCCAGATCTAGAAAGACACCCATAGTAAATTTATTTTCATCAAATGAAGCCAGCACATCCTTGGTGAATGACAGCAAAGCACTCTCGGTAGACAATTTTTCCCTAAAACCAAATTGTGAATCAGTGATAATATTGTTGGTGGTGCAAAATTGAATTAACCTACCATAAACCAATATCTCTATTATCTTAATGGTTGCTGGCAGGATTGAGATGGGACGATAATTGCTTAACCCCTTAAACGCGGATCGTCGCGTTTGTGACTCTCGGCGAAAAGGACATAACAGCGGAGCGTCGCGTTTGCGATTCTAGTAAATTTTGAATAACCGTGGGCAAGCAGGCTCCAGCTGGTATTGTCTATCAGTACCACCACCCTTTAGCTACATTTGCATACTTTACCTTTGTACTACTGACCTCTTTTGTTGCCAAGTATCGGGTTTTTCCCCCGTCCCCCCTCCACCACGGCCCGGCCAGCCTGGCTGTGATACGTGGCAGCGCTCTGAGTGCTCAGAACTGTAAATCTGCGCTCTCCTCTCACAAGCAGTTTATGCTAATAGGAAACGCTTGTTTCCCCAGTTGTAACACTAGCTTTTTTTTTGCACGGTTTGCCCCTGTTTAGCGTCAGTTTACCGCAGGCTTTCAAAGTGACATTATGGTGAGTTCTAGCTCTTCCGAGTCAGTGCAAGCGACCGACAGGAACGAGAATAAAGTGACGGGCGTAAGGCAGAATAAAAAGCGCGCCACGGTGATCTTTTGGGAAGTAATATGATTGAAAATAATGTAGTATACATGTTTTTAGCTGTGAAGATGGAAATGTTTGTTGAGTGACGGGAAGACCGCTGCCGCGCTGCATGTCGGCTGTACGCTTCGTTGATTTTAGCCTTATTTTCAGTGCTTATTGTACAAATACGGATTCCAAACAACCTTTACGTTGTAGTATAAAGTTTACTGTGACAGAATGAGGCTGTGGTAGAGGGGAAACCGGGTTGCTGGAGGTGTGAAAGTGAAGATTTGGTTACCTAACTTTGCAAGTCTCCACAAGTCCTTGGGTAGTCCACGAAGGCTCAACACCTGTCTCTGGAGAAAGCTGAATGTAAGTACTATCTGCCATGCCAAGTATAATGTTCTAGGGTTAATCTCTGATTTTTGGCTAATATTTTCCTACAGGTACTCAGACCGCGATACAACCCCGCCACTCGGGGGGGGTTGACTGTTCACGGCCGCGTTTAAAGGGTTAACAGCATATGATCACCAGCTTTAAAAACTGGAATGACTTTGGCCAAATTCAACATGTCAGGAAACTTTCCTGTCTCAAAAGATAAATTAAAGAGGAAGACAAGTACAAATACTGTACAGGGATGTGTCATGTCTCCGTGGTTGTTCAATCTGTACATGGATGGGGTAATAAAAGAGGTACAAGGTAGGGTAGTGGATGTTGGAGTGGCCCTGGTGAGAGAGGATAGTGTTTGGAAACTCCCTGTACTGTTGTTTGCAGATGATACTGTGTTGTTGAGTGAAGACGAAGGGGAGCTGCAAGGCTTGGTGGATGAGTTTGGGAGAGTGTGTAAGAAACGGAATCTAAAGGTGAATGTAGCGAAGAGTAAAGTGATGGTCTTTGAGAGAGGTGAAGTCAGTGAATGTACAGCGAGGTTGGATGGTGAGGAATTTGAAAATGTGAGTACGTTTAAGTACTTGGGTAGTGTGATGAGTAAGGATGGAGGTTTGGAGGGTGAAGTGCTTGAAAGGGTACAGCAGGGAAGAAAGGTTGCTGGTTCTTTGAAAGCAGTGATAAGAAACAGGGAAGTGAGCATGGAAGTGAAAAAGTTACTACATGACAGTATTGTGATACCAACTCTAACGTATGGAAGTGAAGCTTGGACGTTGTTGGAAGGACACAAGTCAAGAGCGAGAGCAGCGGAAATGAGTTATTTAAGAGGAGCCTGTGGAGTCACATGGAGAGACAGGCTGACGAATGAGGATATTAAGGAGCGTTGTGGTGTGGATGTGGATGTGATAGGAAGCGTTATGAGGAACACACTGAGGTGGTTTGGCCATGTGGAGAGGATGGAGGGTGAAAGACTGACGAAGAGAATGTATGTGAGTGAGGTGGAGGGGGGAAGAGGGAGGGGGAGGCCGAGGATGAGATGGAGGGATGGGGTGGAGAGGTATATGAGAGAGGGGGGGGTGAGTTGGGAGCAGGGCAGTGAGATGGCGGGGGACAGGGCGACTTGGAGGCGATTTGTTTGTGGCCACCCCAAACAGGATTGAGGCGTCTGGCAATAGATAGATAGATAGACAAGTACAGGAACTAGATAGGCCATTATTTCCTTAATGATGGACATGGGGATATCGTCATATCCGGGACCAACATTCCGTAGATTTTTTATAGTCTGAGTAACTTCATGTTCGGTAGTAGGTGACAAAACGAATACACTGTCTTGCCTATTGTGTAAATATGAATAGAAATTAACCTCGGACTCTCCAGCAGACTCAGCAAGTTTCTTACCAACACTGACAAAGTAATTATTAAAATGGTCAGCTACTTCCTTAGGTTCGTATACCTCATTATTGTTTACTAAATAAAAGCAATTATTTCTTTGTCGTGAAGAAGGCTTATTAAGGATAGAGTTTATTACACACCATGTTTTTTTACTGTTACCCGTATTTTCACTTATTTTATTCTTATAGTAATCTGACTTTGCCTTTCTGATTTTAGCTGTGATTTCATTGTGCAGTCTGCGATACTCTGCACTGTACGTAATGGGATTCTTGGCACACTTTCTTTGAAGCTTGTTTCTTTCTCGGATCATCTGCTTAATATCTGCAGTAATGTAGGGCTTATCAGCATGTTTAGATTTAATTATTTTTTGTTTTAACGGAAACTGGTTATGAAATATATTAGAAAGTAGGAGATTAAAATTACAATAACCTACGTCTGGGTCTTTAGCACATAAAACAAAGTCCCAAGACACTTGACTAATTTTTTCTTTAAATGTATTTATACTACTTTCGTTAAAGTCTCTGTACTAGAGGACAGTTTGTTCATCTTTCGGTAAATATGGTGCTGATTTGAACACCGATACAACAGGAAAATGATACTGCATAAAAATGTCGGACAAGAACTTGGCAGACTAGTGCAGAGTTTTGCTGATGTCTGTGAGCATCATGCCTTGAGAGTAAATGTAGAAAAGAGTAAAGTGATGGTTATTGAGAGAGAAGGTGACTCCCAGTGCGATGTTGTAGTGAATGGACAGAGACTGGAATTGGTGAAAGAGTTCAAATACCTGGGTACAATGATAGAAAAGAAAAGAAAATGTGCAAAAGAAGTGGAAGGTAGAGTGCAATAAGGAAGGAAAGTAGCTGGTGCAATGAAGGCCTTGATAAGAAACAGAGGCTTGAGTGTTGCAGCTGCACGAGGCTTACATGAAGGAGTGTTAGTGCCAACTTTAACATGTGGATGTGAGATTATGGTGAGGCATGAAAATGAAAAATCAGGAGTGAGAGCAGTGGAGGTGGGACTGCTGAGGAATGTATGTGGAATACAGAGTGGATAGGATATGAAATAATGTGATTCGTGAAAGATGTGGGGTGAGGAAGTCTGTGGACACCAGAATCGAAGAGAGTGTACTAAGATGGTGTGGTCATGTGGAGAGAATGGATAAATAGAGTGGTGAAAAAGGTATATCTGAGGAAATTTGAAGGAGGGAGGATGTGAGGTATGCCAAAGAGAGGGTGGAGAGATATGGTGGATGAGTGTATGAGGCAGAGAGGTTTGGAAGTCGGTGAGGCTAGGGAACCGACAAGGGATCCGTGGCTCATTAGATTGGGCAGTTTTGGGTTGTCTGGACATTGCTACTCCTCACCTTGTCCTAGGGTGGGATAGGAGGTCTGGATGATGATGATGATGATGATGAACATTTGTACCGAGTTTTAAGCGAACTGGTGAAGAAATGAAGAGTGGCACCTTGAAAGTATTTGGAAGAAAGAAGAAAGAATCTGAGCAGAGAAGACCATAATGAAGAGTATGCATGTGTAGAAATACTGTG
Source organism: Coenobita brevimanus (assembly GCF_032717465.1). Classification (NCBI taxonomy): domain Eukaryota; kingdom Metazoa; phylum Arthropoda; class Malacostraca; order Decapoda; family Coenobitidae; genus Coenobita; species Coenobita brevimanus. The sequence continues at coordinate 9,806,035 of NC_136979.1, read as the reverse complement.
GTAAAGAAGAGGTGCTAGAGAGTCTCGTAAACCATGCGAATACAGACCATTCTTTTTGTATGCTATTTAGACACTTAGGATTTTGTGATTCACAGAGCTCCATAAAATCATCTGGCATTAGCTGCAATATAAGACTAAAATTATTCTGGCCATGTGAGGAAAGGGTATAAGAGGGAAGAAAGGTTGCTAGTTCTTTGAAAGCAGTGATAAGAAAAAGGGGAGTGATCATGGAATTACAAAAAGCTGCTGCATGATAGTTTTGTGATACAACTCTAGCTTATGGAAGCAAAGCTTGGACCCTGTTGGAAGGACACAAGTCAGGAGTGAAAGCAGTGGAAATGAGTTATTTGAGAGGAGCGTAGGGAGTTACATGAAGAGACGGACTGACAAATGAGGAAGTGAAGGAGCATTGTGGTGTGGATGTGGATGTGATATAAAGTGTTAGGAGAAATACCTTGTGGTTTTGGCCATATGGAGAGGATGGAGAGTGAGAGACCAGTGGGGAGAGTGTATTGAGTGAGGTGAAAGGGGACAGAGGGAGGAGGAGACCGAGGTTGAGACGGAGGGATGCAGTGGAGAGGTATATGAGTGGTGTGTGAGTTGAGGGGAGGGCAGTGTAATGGCAGGGGACCAGGCTGCATGGAGCTGATTTATTTGTGGCCATTCCTTGTGAGATTAAGGTGTCTGGGTATAGACATATAGATAGAATATAGTTTCTGATTTATGCTCTCACTTTTAAGGTGCTTCAGCTGGATGTCGCCCATAAAAGTTTAAATCAAAAGAGTAGTTTGAGTTTATTGTTTACATAATACCACTCAGGGTTTAGCAACTGGTCGCTCATCTTGAATGGCTCAGCTGAGTAGTTTACTTCTTAACCCTTACACTCCTGATGGGGCAGTAAAGATGATGGATAGATGAAACATTTCATATTATAATGTTGGCTGATTTGTCTGTCTAGCTATAGCCACACACCACAATCCCATAAGGGGTGACCGTTTGTCTTCGAGTTAGTTGTTTTATGGGGAGGGGCACCAGCCCTCTTCTTGACACATAGGGAACACATATGGGTTGCTTATATGGTTACCACCCAACATTGTAAATGGTTTCCTGGCTTACAGTAAACCATTAGGCATGTCACACAATGTAAAGCCATCTGGAAAGGAAAGAAGAGAAATAAAAAGTGACAGAAAAGATGGGAGAAATAGGAAGAAAGGATGGCAGACACAGAAAAAGAATGATTAAGGTGAAGTAAGAAATAGGTAGCACTGCATCAAGTCAGTGGACGATGGTTGGCGCTACCTGATTTGTAATCCCAGCATTACAGCATCATTTCTGTACCTTACTGCGGCACTGTTTTGACTCTGGTGAGGTGCTGTCTGCCACAAGGTTCCCTACATGGTGTATGTAACTGTATTGTACCTGGAGGACTGTCCCACAGAAGCAGTTGCTTACCTGTGGTTGATAGGTCTGCTTGGTCAGACAGACCAAAGTTAAGTAGCAACAACAGCTTTGTTACTGGAGGGCAACACCATTACATAGTGGCACTGATTTAGCGGGGCAGCTACATACGTCTTTCAGTTCCCTCTCTCTCACCCAACAGGATGATGTAAGACTGCAGAACAGCGGTTTCACCCTGTGATCTGGTTTATGTTGAGGTGAATGTTGGGACACAACAGCAGCAACAACATAACTTACTGTAGTGAAGTAATAATGATTTTCTTGTGAACAGCAATCTGCAAGATGCCAGCCTTTGTATCAGGACCTACTGTGACCTTCTCAGGCCTGTTGACCTACACATGCAGGTCACTCAGAACACGCCACACCCAGTCTGTGGTACCTGGGGGAGAGGAGGAGGGTGGGGACAAGAGGTGGGGGGTGGAAGTACAGACAAGCATGGGAGTGATACAGGTTGGAGTGGACCAGTTAGCATCACATCAGATATCAGTGGACCAAGACCCTGTACCTGGAGGTGAGATAGAAGCCACTTTCTCTCTTTTTGTTCAAGGATTCTTAATAAAAAAAAAAAAAAAAAAGGGATAATGATGGTACACTCTCTCTCTCTCTCTCTCTCTCTCTCTCTCTCTCTCTCTCTAGTGAGAACAGAGGCTGGAATGTACTCTCACTTTCATTATTTTTTATTTATATTTCTTTATCCTACCTTTCCTGGCCCATAGTCAGGTAGGAATAGAGGCTTATGTGATGATGATGATGATGATGATGATGATGTGTCAGTTTAAAGAGATTGTTTTGGCCACTAGTACAGTACATATGTTTCCTTTGGCTAAATGTTCCAGCCTTGGCCAACTTCAGTATTGGGATTCCATATGAGAAATCTTGGTGTCATTTAGTTTCAGTTTGATTTTTATGAATTCTTTAGTAAAGGAGAAGTCAGGCATCTAGGGACTTAAATGGCGAGTGAATGAGTGTGTTACTCTCATCATCGGGCATATTGTTGATTAATTCTCCCTTTAGAGTTTTTTCTCTCCATGCATTCTGAACCCTGCCTCACCCCATTCATAGCTGGGAAAATGAGGTTGGAACATTTATGATGTTGATAAATTTCCTTGTGTGACGTAATTTTTGTGTGTATCACCAGGTGTGTCATTCAGCAGTGTTGCTCTGGTGGCTGGCAGCATCACAAGTCAAGTGTCTCTCACAACTCTTTTCTCCCCTCTCACTGACATCATCACTCGCATAATGCAACGCTACACACTCACCAAGGTAAGAGTTATAGTACATCACACCCTCATTATCCAATTTCCTGGTAATTGATAAATCACTGGAATGATGTTAAATAAGTTAGGACCATCTCCATGTATTGATTGCACACTACCGCTATAACAGTGAAGGTGGCAGACAAAAATCCCGCCGTGCGTGCCAAGACACATGCTATCTGACCATCACCTGTCAAAGCCAAGATGGCCGTCATTGTTTATGTATGCAGAAACCAGTTCCAATTCTTCTGCAAAGTCCCATAGCTCCTGCCACTACTTCGAACAGCTGGGCCACTCCATCCCCTGCTTGTTTTCTCTCATATATCCCGTGGTAGAGATCGCATCTTGTGTTCATCTCGTTCCATCATTTGTGTACAGTATTAGTGATTGAAAGGTATTGCAGTGTGTGCTTTATTTTATTTGTATTTCATTTATGTACTGTACTTATTTATGGCATCCGGCAATAGATAGATAGATAGACTTGTTTTTAATAAGTGAAATAACTGCAAGTGGCAAGGTGCCACCTCTGGTGGAAAGTATGGTGCTCAGGGAAGGTGACTCATCCAAGGAAGAGTTGCCCCTCACCTGATGGGAATGTTCCTGAGCACAATAAGTGAGTGCCAGGGGCACCACCTGTCCCCCAGTCTCAGAGGGGGACCCATGATTTTGACTCGGCCAGGACCGATCACCATGTAAGGTTAGTTACACATGTTTTGGGACTTTATTAGTTGAATTACTTCTGCTCCACCTCTCTTATTGCTCTTTTTATCGTACCAGTAAGTGGTACAGTGAAAGTACCCTCTTATTTCTCTTTTCATCGTACCCATAGTTGATACAGTGAAAGAAAGTAGAGTAAAGCATTAGAGGAGGTTTAGGAACCAGTGTAGTAGGAAGGATTTTTTTTTTTCTTCTTCCAGTTTTGGGTGGGTGCCCCATTGAACCAATGTTATAACCAACCTGGTATCTAGTAAAATGTTATCAGATCCACTTTCCACAATGTTACCCCATCGGATAACGGGGTTCGCATGTACAATGCTCGTACATTATAGTCAGGTTGAATATAAAGATGATGATGATGTGTAGTACCTTTCCTTTGCATTTCCAGTTATACAGTACTCCAGGGAAGGCAGAAGTTATGTATCTGATATATAACTGTCATTTAAGGACTATAAACTGCAACAGTACTACAGTAATCCCTCCAGTAACTGGTGTAATAGAGCCAAAGGCATATCCGGAAATTGGATTTGTCTGGGAATTGGGAAAATGCCTCCCGGACAGGTACTTATGGACCCTAACCCAACCTAACTCAGAAAGCCACCTACATAACTCCCTACCGGACATGCATAGCACCTATTAAGACCCTGTTCACACAAATAAGGGACAGAAAGCATGAAATAAATGAAAAGGAACCAGAGAATGAGGAATTAGAAGTGAGTATGGAAAATGTTTAACAGTGTACTGGGTACTTACAACACGTCCATGGCCGTTATGAAGATTAACCCGCCACCTCTAAGGCTCTGACATTGGTGAAAATGCTCTTGAAGCATGTACAGTAATCCAGTGTTGTGCTGCACTTAATCCTTTGCACTGTGAATTATAACTGTTTAACACTGCACGTTCTGTTCATACGTGCACCATGCCAGTTGCAACACACCAGTTTGCACTCTGCACTTAATCCTTTACACTCTGAATCCAAATTTCTTAACACTACACAACACTGTAAATTGCCTTGTGGTCTAGTGGCGAGGTATTGTAGTTTATTCACTGTTTATTAAAAAAAATGAGCATGTGCAGCAGCCATTGCGACAAGCGTCTAGTTGGGACGGTAGTTAGGCAGTAACTGGAATGAGGAGGAAGCAGGGGGCCGCCCTACTACGCGTGAAAACACAGCTCTTCAGCACCGCGCGCCAAGTTCAAAGTTCGGTTGAAAAAATATTAGATTTTCTTTTTTGCCTTTTTAGTTTTTTTGGTCATTTTTGGGTTCCGAAGGACCGGGCCCAAAATGTTCAGAAATTGGGGTGCCTGGGAATTGGGCGTCTGGTTATTACAGGGATTACATATAGGTACTTTAAATAATGTATGAGGATAAAGAATCAACTCCAAGGTTGCAAGTTGCCTTTTGGATGTATATTTGCTCAAGAGATGGAGCCAGGATTTTGAAGACTTAACCTGCCCCGTCCCGACCACTTTTTGACCACTGGTACCCCCCAATCCCGACCATTTTTCGACCCTTTTTTTTTTTTGCTAAAACTTTCGCTTTTGGTGAGAAACATCAAAAATTCATAGAGAAATCGCTCACCTGAGGTTTAAAATACTCATTACAGGTAGGAGAGCCTCCTTACCTTACTGGGTTTTCTATCAGGCTGGCACCAAAGAAAACAAGTTCTATGGGAGGATAACTATTTCACACCACTCATAAACGGTATTTATTTATTTACTGTTACGAATTTATATGTAGTACAAGAGTATATTGGTTTTCAAGCAGTAATATAGGCATTATAAGCATTGTTTCAATCACTAATACCTGACCTTTTTTTTGCCACATTACCTGATCACCATTTCTAACTGTTTCTTCCTCTAATGCTATGTAAAGTTTGTCCTCCACATTGTCATTGATTGGGGAATCACTCTGGCCCTGAATTTCGTACCGTGGCATGACATGGCTATACTGGCCAGATCACTGATAACAGGTGAATTGCTGAGAAAAGGGCATGCAGGGGGGGGGGAGGAGGTCATGCTGGGTAAGGCATTGTCTCTGCCTGGCATCTTGTTGAGGAAGGTGTCCCGTGTATACGTACCAAAAATGACTCGTGAAAATTGAAAATTGTGGAAATTATGAACCTTGCAATTGCAGGACGTTGAAGTATGTCCTCGGGATTAGCTGTGACAAAACGTGAGGACGTGGAAGTACGTCCTCGGGACGGCGCGGGTTAAATGATATGTAAATGATTGTAGATTTCAGTGGGAATGCTGTTGTTTCTCACACTGTCTTTCCTCACCTGTGAATCGTACCTCATTCTGTTATTAGGTGGGAATGAGGGTTTGGATAATGATGTGGAGTTTTGACTTCTTCCAGGCAGCCCATCAACCTTTCTTAAAACCATTCATGCTAATACTGTATCCAGTTTTTTAATGTGACATCCTGAACACAGTTTAAGCTGCAAATACTAATGGCTGTATTTTGTGTGTGTGTGTGTGTGTTCTTACCTAATTGTATCTTTACAGGAATTAGTCAAGCTCGTACTGTCCCGTGTCTTAAACCACATTTATCATACATATCCTTAAATTTGTGAATTGTTTTGGCACACACTATTTCATTCAGTAGTGCATTCCACTGATCAGTTGCTCTATTTGGGACACTAAATTTCCTTACGTCTTTATCACCTCTGTTTTTATGCAATTTTTTGCAGTGTCCTCTTGCTGATGCTTCCCCATACGTTAAGTAATCATTTATGTCTATTTTCTCCTTCCTTGATATGCATTTATATACGCTGGGTGGTTACCATATAACCAACCCATACGTGCTCCCTACGTGTCAACAAGTGGGTTGGTGGAGGGTTAGTGCCCCGCCCTGTAAAATAGGTAACTCAAAGTCAAGTGGTCACCCCTTACGGGATTATGGCGTCTGGCAATAGATAGATAGATAGATGTCACCTCTTCCTTCTCTCCTGTAGTGTTAATAGATTCAGTTTATTTAGTCTTTCTTCATAGCTTAGATCCTTTAACCCCTTAAACGCGGAACGTCGCATTTGCGACGGTCGGCCCAAAGGACATAACGGCGGATCGTTGCGTTTGCGATTTGAGTAAATTTTGAATAACCGCGGGCAAGCAGGCTCCAGCTGGTATTGTCTATCAGTACCGCCACCCTTGAGCTACTTTTAGCACACTTGACCTTTGTACTACTGACCTCGGTTGTTGCCAAGTTTCATTTTTTTTACCCACCCACGCACCGATGCGCGGCCCTCCCTCGTCGTGCGATATGGCAGCGCGCGGACGGCTCATACGTGTCAATCTGCGCCTTACTCTCGCAAGCACTTTATGCTATTCGGAAACGCTTGTTTCCCCAGTTGTCACACTAGCATTTTTTCGCACGGTTTGCCCCTGTTTAGCATCAGTCCACGCGAATCTTCCAAAGTGACACCATATCGAATTCAAGCTCTTCCGAGTCTGTGCCTTCCAGCCCTCCGAAAAAGGGTTTTGTGACCTCCACCCCGTACAAAACCTTGCCAGGAACCGCTAAGGGACTGAGTGACTCTGCAATAGCTAGTGAATTATTGAAAGCGTCCATGGATTATGGAAGTGACGTCGGTGTTTGGTCTAGCCTGGCAGAGTCGGACACGCAATCGAGTGCTGAGTCTGAGGTGCCAGAAGTGACTGTTTCTGTGCCAAGCACCTCAGCAGGCAAGGCTCCTGTGAAAAGGGGCCTAGAATATGGAAAGGGGGCCAAGAGGAAAAGGAGTGGTGACCCCGCTTCACAGCCATTGTCCCCTACGCCACGTCACGCCACCGCCAACCCGCCTTGCACTCCCAGCCCCATTCTCTCGTCCTCCTCTTCAGCTGCCCTTTCTCCTGAGTCTTCAGAGTCGCCTTCACCACCTCGGAAGGGAAGTAGACAGTCGACTTTACGTAGTAGAGGTTTCCATAGGCCCAGCGTTCATGGTAGTAGGGCAAGAACTTTGTCCCCTAGTGTAAGGCTAGCTCATAAGGTTACTCGCACTAGGCAACTCGCCAGTCACGCCACCGCGAGTGACCTTGAACCCTCTGCTAATCTCCCCACCACCACCACCACTACACCAACACGACCTAGGACAGCCTCTGCCTCACGCACTGTCTCACCGCCTGCCTCACCCACTCCCACACGACCTGCCTCCCCCCGCCGCCCCCAGCACCTCCCTGCCTAGGCAGGGCACTCTTGATGCCTTTGTGTGGTCAGAGGGCTCAGATTTTGTGCCAGAAGATCTGCCCTTTGATGACAGTGGGTGTGGAGTTCAGGCTGACTTCCCTGTCCAAGAGGATGGTGAATGCTTGGACTACCTGTTGGCCTTCCTTGACAACGATGTAATGGAGCAGATTTGTACCGAGACGAACAGGTATGAGGGGCAATCTGCTGCAGTTCGTGAAGGAGAAGGTGAGCCGGCAATGCCATCCACATCGCGGATGGCAGCATGGGTGCCTCTAACGATCAGGGAACTCTTTGTATTTATTGGGTTGATGTTATTGATGCCCCACAATTGGAAACATAAGCTGGAGGAATACTGGAGTTCAGACGATCTTTGCCCCACACCAATCTTCAATAAATACATGAGCCGCGATCGTTTTAGGCAGCTCATGACTTACCTTCACTTCGCGAACAATGATGAGCCTTCCCGAACTGACCCATTATGGAAAGTGAGGGGAACCCTGAATTTGATCAAGGATAAGTTTACGAGGTTCCTGCGCCCTTTCAAGAAAGTGGTGATTGACGAGTCCTTGGTTTTGTTCAGGGTCCGTCTTCGGTTTGTGCAGTATATTCCAAGCAAACGGCACCGCTTTGGAATCAAGTTTTTCGTGCTGTGCGACTGCAAGACGGGGTTCATCCTTGACTTCGTCATTTACACTGCCAGCAATGTCGATTTGGACAAGACTGACCCCCTTGGATTCTCTGGTTCTGTGGTGAAAGTGCTATTGGAAAAGTACTTTGGCGAGAATCATGTCCTGTATATGGACAATTACTATACAGCTCCTAAACTCGCCAAGTACCTTTCTGAACACGGCGTCGGATCCTGTGGCACTGTCAGGAGCAATAGGGCACACTACCCTGCCTTCCCCGAGGCTGAAAAATCAAAGCGGGGAGACGTGCACCTGAAGAAAACTGACAAGATGCTTGCGATCAGGTGGCACGATAAGAGAGTCATGAATGTGCTCACCACAGTACACAGGGGGGAAATGCTGGCCACAGGGAAGGTCGACAGAAGGACTGGCGAGCCTGTGATGAAGCCTGATGCTGTCATTGACTACAACGTCAATATGCGGCTGGTGGACAAGTCTGACATGATGATCGGAGAGATAGACTGCCTGAGGAGGAATCGTCGCTGGTACAGGAAGGTGTTCTTGCACTTGATTGATATGTGCATGCTGAACGCCTTCATCCTGTATAAGATCAAGAACAGGAAGCCAGCAAACTACTCTCTCCGATGATTTTCTAAGACTTGTGTCTACCAGCTGCTTCAGCGTTATGGGCAGGTACTGGCATTAGGTCCCAAGCGCCACCCACAGACACCTCCAGACCGCCTACAGTGTCAGGCCTACCTTCAGCGACACCGCCTGGAGCCACTGCCTGCCACTGCCAAGAGGGGAAAAGCACTGAGGAGGTGTCATGTGTGCAGCCACACTACCTGGCAGGACAGAACATTTAGGCGCACCTCCTTGCAGTGCAAAGAGTGCAAAATTCCCCTCTGTGCTTACCCGTGTTTCTTTGACTACCACAGCCTGACTAGATATTGAAAATAAGGGTAAGATTCTTGGAAATAATACTGAGAGTGACAGTGATACTAGTGTTTAGTTTTCTTTTACGTACTGACAGTGACAGTCTGATGAGTGTAAATTAGTGTATGTACTTGTAAAAGCAGTGACAGTGTTTTTTTGTGTAAATAATTGTACATAGTAATAATATAAGTATTGCGAGTGACAGTCACTCCAGTGTAAGTAGTTGAAAGCATATGTTCCTATTCTATGTTCTGACAGTGACAGTTTGTTGTGTAGAAAATATTATTTTTATAACAATGGACAGTGACACTGATGAATAAGGCAAAAAACAGACAGCTAGAGTGAAAGTGAGCGATAGAAATGAAGTGCGAGTGGCCGACCGGAGCGAGAATAAAGTGCCTGCCGTAAGGCTGAATAAACTCGTGCCGCGGTGGTCTTCCTCATTCCCGATTCACAATACTGGCAGTGACAGTGATTTTTATGGCCGTAATAGTGACAAGCGAACCTTTGCGAAGTACTATGAAGGAAAATAATGCAGTATACGTGTTTTTAGCCGTGAAAAGGGAAATGTGTGTTCAGTGACGGGAAGATCGCCGCCGCGCTGCATGTCGGCCGTGCGCTCCGTTCATTATAGCCTTATTTTCAGTGCTTATTGTACAAATACGGATTCCAAACAACCTGTACATTGTTGTATAAAGTGTACTGTGACAGATTGAGGCTGTGGTAGAAAGAAAACCAGGTTTCTGGAGGTGTGAAAGTGAAGACTTTGTTACCCAACTTTGCAAGTCTTCACAAGTCCTTTGGTAGTCCACGAAGGCTCAACATGTGTCTCAGGAGAAAGCTGAATGTAAGTACTATATGCCATAAAAATTTTAATGTTCTAGGGTTAATCTCTGATTTTTGGCAAATATTTTCCCACAGGTACTCAGACCCCGCTACAACCCCGCCACAGCGGGGGGATCGGCCGTACACAGCCGCGTTTTAGGGGTTAAGCTTGGTACCCATCTTGTAGCGGCCCTTCTGAACTTTTTCAATCTTGTCTATGTGTTTTTTGAGATGAGGACTCCAGACTACTGATGCATACTCCAGGGTTGGTCTGATGAATGATGTTATTATCTTTCTTAGCATGTCTTCATTTATGTATGTAAACGCTATTCTCATATTGGCAAGCAGTGTATACATGTTCCGTACCTTCTCACTGATGTGGTCAGCCGGAGATAGTCTGTTATTGACAATCACACCTAGGTCCTTCTCTCTTTCTGATGTGTGTAGGGTTTTATTTCCTAACATATAATCCCAAGCAGGTCTTTTTCCACTTTTACCAAACTTGATTACATGACACTTGTCTACATTGAATTCTATTTGCCATGTATTACTCCATTCATGAAGTTTATTTAATTCTTCTTGTAGCTCTTTACAAGAGTCTGTGTTAGTAATTCTCCTTTGTATTTTTGCATCATCTGCAAACACATTTAGATAAGTTTCATTTCCAGTGTTACTGTCTATATCATTTATATATACTAAAAACATGATTGGTGCCAGCACTGAGCCCTGTGGTACTTCACTAGTCACTTCTTTCCATGATGAGTAGTTTCCTCTTAGTACTGTTTTTCCTTTTCATGAGAAAATCTTGCATCCAACAATACAGTTTGCCTCGAATTCCTCCTTGATGGTATAGTTTCCATAAAAGTCTTTGGTGTGGTACTGTGTCAAATGCTTTCTTGAAATCTAAATAGATACTCTCCACCGATCCTTCTCTTTCCTGTATTGTGTTTGTTACTCTGTCATAGTAGCTCAACAGATTAGTAACACATGATTTTCCTTTTCTGAAACCAAACTGTCTTTCTGTTATCATATTGTGTTCTTTTAGATGATTTACCCAAGCTTTTCTTATAAGCTTTTCTAATACCTTACTTACAACACTGTTTAGTGGTACTGGTCGGTAGTTAAGTGGAGTTTGTCTATTTCCTTTCTTGAATAAGGGAACAATGTTTGCTTTCTTCAGATATCAGGTAGTTTCCCTTGACTCAAGGATTTCTTGAAAATTAAAAATAATGGTTTACTTAACTCCTTTGCACATTCACATAGCACCCAACATGAAATTTCATCAGGACCATTTGCTTTTCCTTTGTCTAATTTACTTAGCTCCTCCTGTATATCTTTTTCTGATGTTTGTATATCTGGTAGTATGTGTGGGCATGCATGTTCCACATAATCCCTCTCAAAAATTTTTTCCTCTGTAAAAACTGATTGGAAATTCTTGTTTAGTGCTTCACAGATATCCTTCTCTTGTGTATAGGTGATTCCATCGTCCGTAATGGATTGTATTTTATCTTTTACTTTGGTTTTGCTTCTGATGTAGCTGTAAAATAGCTTTGGTTGATCACTACTTTTGTTTATGATATCCTCCTCAAACTGTTTTTGGGCTTCCCTCCTTATTCTTGTATAATCATTTCTTGCCTGTTTGTAATTATTATATGCCCTTTCACTATTGTGTCTTCTGTATCTATTCCACAACAAATCTCTTTTTTCTTTTGATTTTTTACATTCTGTATTGAACCATTTCTTTATTTTCTTTTCTGCTTCTTTGTGCTGTGGGATGTACTTCTGGACTCCTATTTCATGAAGTTCACAGAATTTTTTATATATAGCATTTAAATCTTGTCCTCTAAGCTCCTTTTCCCAAGCTGTTTCTAAGAAGTACTTCTTTAGGTCATGATACTTTCCCTTTTTATAGTTTAGACTCTTTTTGTAACTTTCATTGCCGTTATCTATGTCATATGCAATCCTGAAGTTGCAATTTAGTACTGCATGGTCACTTTTGCCGATTGGAGGGTGATACAGTAAACCCTCACTTTATCGCAGGGTTATGTTCCAAAGGCACCCGCGATAAGCAAAAATCCGCGATGTATCGATGCTACCCCTAAAATGGCTATTTATTGTCTATTAATAAGAAAAACCAGTACGGGTACTCACTGATGATGAATGAGATGAATTGAAGATGATGATGATCATGAAGTTCAGTACAAGGTGTATATTAGTTGTGCAGCTCTTGAGAGGGCATTTATGATGACATTTCTGCGGCCGGTGAGCGAAACGTAAGTGTGGGAGGTCAGTCTACCACGCACCACACAGTTAGTTTGAATCCGATGGTCGAACCATGCGTGACTTGCAAATCATTATTTGTGGCTTATTTTTCTGCCTTCCAGTGATTGCTTGCCTTGTCTGTCAACATGGGGCCTAAGCGTAGTGCTAGTGATGCATGTGGTAACACACCAAAACGGACTGGTAAAGCGATGTTGCTGACAGAGAAAGTTAAAGTGTTGGACAAACTTCAGGGAGGAATGTCGGCGACAATTCTCCGTCAGGACGATTCCCCGTCATTTATTTACATACCAGTTTATTTAGCAAGTACAGTACACTAGTTTTTTACTTATATGAGTTATAAAATCCCCCTGAAAATTAGTTATTAAAGTATTAATTAATCAATAATAAGTATCACAACCTTATTACCTTAACCTGTCCTATCACTCCGGTACGGCCTGTGGACCCTCCAGGGAAACGTCGTCTATGGCATTTTGGAGCCGCGGACTGGGAGGCCCTCAGGCAGTACTTCTTTGATTTTCCCTGGAATGATTATTGCTTCCATGGCCGGGAGCCATCTGAGTGTGCCTTGCGCATTACGGAGGTTATTCTCTCAGGCATGGAAGCATACATTCCTTTCTCATATCCTTTGACTAACGCCAGAAAGCCTTGGTTTAATCACGCTTGTTCTAATGCTGTCCGCAACAAGGAGAGGGCCTACAAAAGGTACCAGAGCCAACCCACCCCTGAATCACATCATCTTTACGTTTCTGCCCGGAATCGTGCTAAGTCTGTTCTTCGCTCTACTAAAAATAATTTCATCCATACTAAATGCTCTCAACTCTCCAACTCGAATTCTTCCTGCTCCTTCTGGCACCTTGCCAAAAATCTTTCTAACAACTTTACCTCATCATCCTTCCCTCCTCTTTTCTACTCTGATGGTTCTGTAGCTATTTCCTCTACTGATAAAGCAGATCTCTTCGCACAGACTTTCTCCTCCAATTCCACCTTAGACGATTCCGGTGCTGTTCCTCCATCTCTTCCCCCCTCTGACTTCCTCATGGCTGACATTAAAATTTCTTCTATTGATGTATTTTCTGCCATCACTGGCCTCAGTACTAACAAGGCATATGGGCCTGATGGGGTCCCTCCTGTTGTTCTCAAGAACTGTGCTTCTGTGCTTACACCCTGCCTAGGCAAACTCTTTCGCCTTTGTCTGTCAACTTGTACCTTTCCTTCTTGCTGGAAGTTTGCTCTCATTCAGCCAGTCCCAAAGAAGGGTGACCACTCCCAACCCTCCAACTATCGTCCAATTGCTTTAACGTCCTGTATTTCAAAAGTTTTCGAGTCAATTCTCAATAGAAAAATTTTAAGGCATCTTTCCTATCACAACCTTCTTTCCGATCGTCAGTACGGATTCCGTCAGGGACGCTCCACTGGCGATCTTCTCACCTACCTTTCAGACTCCTGGTCATCCTCCTTTCGGGCCTTTGGCGAAAGCTTTGCCATTGCTCTTGACATCTCAAAGGCTTTCGATCGAGTCTGGCATAAATCTTTAATTTCCAAACTGCCCTCCTACGGTTTCTATCCTTCTATCTGTGCCTTCATCGCTAGCTTCCTTTCTGGTCGTTCTATAGCTGCTGTTGTAGACGGCCATCGTTCTTCTCCTAGATCTATCAACAGTGGTGTTCCTCAGGGCTCTGTCCTATCACCAACTCTCTTCCTTTTATTCATCAATGATCTTCTAAGCTGTACATCTAACCCTATCCACTCATACGCTGATGACTCCACCCTTCACCTTTCCATTCGGTTCCCGCAACGCCCATCTCAACAGTTACTTCAACAAACAAGGGATGAGGCTATGGCACACCTAATGTCTGACTTGGCTCGTATCTCTGACTGGGGTAAAAATAACATGGTTGTTTTTAATGCATCTAAGACTCAGTTCCTACACCTATCAACCCGACAGAATCTTCCACAGGTATACCCACTAATGTTTAATAATATTCAGCTTAATCCTGCATCATCCTTGAACATGCTTGGGGTTTCATTTACTCAGGACTTATCTTGGAAAGATCATATTACATCTCTTGTAAAATCTGCTTCCAAGAGATTGGGTGTGCTAAGCCGACTCCACTCTTTCTTTACCCCTGCACAATTGTTGACTCTATACAGGGGTTTTATCCGCCCCTGTGTGGAGTACAACTCTCATGTGTGGGGAGGCTCCCCACATACAGCTGTTCTCAATAGGGTGGAGTCAAAGGCTTTTCGTCTCATTAACTCACCTCCTCTTACTGACTCCCTTCAACCTCTGTCTCTTAGCCGCACTGTTGCATCTTTATCTCTTTTCTATCGCTACTTTAATGGTCACTGCTCCTCTGAACTGTCTGCTTGCATTCCTCCACCTCTACGACGGGCGCGTAGCACCCGTCTGGCAGCAAACTCTCATCCCTTTTCTGTCCAACTCTCTAATGCAAGAGTTAACCGTTACTCCCAGTCATTTATTTATGCAACAGGTCAGCTCTGGAACTGTCTCCCTCTGTCTGTATTTCCTGCTGCCTATGATCTCCAGTCTTTCAAACGCAGTGTGTCCAGGCATCTCAAAATGATCGGATCTTGAATTTGGTTCTCTGTTGTATTTTGTTTTTCTCTTGGAGGGAACTGTTACTGCGGGCTCATGGCCTTTGGTTCCTTCTTCCTCGCATTAAAAAAAAAAAAAAAAAAATATTTATAGAATGACAGGGAATCATCCATGTTTTAATGGTGAATTGACTTGATGGTGAATTGTCTCTGAACCGTGTGTTTGGGGTGAGTCAACTGTTCTTACAATAAAGAAGACAGAACGTAGCATACGGGACTAAACGGGAGTCAGTGTGGGCTAGTGCACCAGACTGTGCTGAAGTGTCTCCACCTATGCCTGTGACCTGGCTCAGAACCGTATGTTTGGGGTGAATGAGTCAACTGTTTGGACAATAAAGAAGGCAGAATGTAGCATATGGGAGGCAGTGAGAGTTTGTGCACCAGACTGCTGAAGTGTCTCCACCTACGCCTGTGCTTGTCAGGTAAACTGGGAGGTGCGGTATGGTGGTGTGGTGCGGTCCTGCTCCTTTCTTTGAGGAGGGCGCGTCGGCAGCAGCCAATCAGCGGCAAGTAACAATGTAAAGCGTGTTTGGATTGGCTACTGGTAAGGCTCCAGCCAATTGTGTGCCACCTACCAATGAGTCTGGGTATTTCCTCACCCCATGCCAGGATTTCGGTTGTATTTTATCAAATATATTAGCTGATTTTTAATTATTATTTTAATATAGCTATTAATATTTTGGAATAAATAAAGATGTAAAATACCATAAACATATCCATTTCAGAATACAGTACAGTAATCCCTCTAATATCCGAACGCCCAATATCTGAACATCCCCACTAACCGGACATAATCCTCCTGGGATCCAACATTCCCAAAATGGGCCAAAAACTGCAAAAAATTCGAAAAAAATCTGACTTTTTTCCCTCCCATAATTTGAAATTCCCGCCTGGCGCCAAACAGCTGTTACACCATGGTCCCTTCACCCCTTCCTTCCTCCCCCTCCCCCCTCCCCTGTCAGGTTGCCATTTGGTATTTTTCATTACCAATTGTGGGCCAATTTGATAATGAAAAATTCGTTTGGTAATGAATTAGAATAATGCATTACCAAATGGATTTTTCACATGTATGAGGATACACAGGATGGAGATGGTGGATTGTTTGCTCTCTCTGATTAATCTGCTACCCTACATAGTGTGAAAATAATCAACATGGTGTTAGTTATAAGGAGAGTGATTACATGTATTTCCACTTGTATATATAATTAGTGAAGAATATATGCTAGCTTTACGAATTTGGTAATGAAAAGTTATATTTGACAATGAAAGTTGAGGAGATTGGTAATGTGGCTGTTGCGATCTGGCAACTCTGTTACCCCACCAACATCAACAGTCACAGCTTAACTCCGATGGAGAGCAGATACTCATAACAGTGCAAGCCACAGGTGCTTGTTTTTTGTGAATAAACAGTGAATAAACTGCAATACCTTGCCACTAGAACACACAGGAATTTACAGTGGTGTGCAGTGTTAAGAAATTAGAATTTAGAGTGCAGAGGATTAACTGTGGACTGCAAACTGGCGGTTCAAACCAGTCCAGGAGCCACAGACTTGTAAGTACCCAGAATGTTTAATATTGTATAAACTCACCTCTAAAACCTCATTTTATGGTTCTTTTGCATTTATTTCAGTCTTTTATGTCCCTTATTGGTGTGATTTGGGTCTTAAATAGGTGCAATGCATGTCCAGAGGGAGTTGTATAGGTGTTTTTCAGAGTTAGGGTCCATAAGTACTAGTCCATAAGCTGGGGCCCAATATCCGGACAGGACCACTATCCGGACCTGCCTATGGCTCTATTGATCCGGATATTGGAGGGGTTACTGTACTGAAAATAAAGATGTAAAATATGAGGCGTCTCGTGGACAAGGGGTGAATGCCCCCCTTTTTTTTTTTTTTTTAGTTATGAGCGTTTAAAGTTCAGGAATAGGTGGCAGACATAGAATATTATAGAATAGCATGTTATTATATATCATTAGAATCCTCTGGAAGAGGCAAATTTATACTGCAGGAAAAAATGAAAACACACACACACACACACACACACACACACACACACACACACACACACAGTAAAACACGCGATGGTGTTTTTTCAGCATATAGTAATTATTGTTCAATCAACTTGAAATTCATTCCTGTATTAGATGTAAATGAAACTAAGATACTGTGAAATTTTCAGCCAAAAATTCCTATAATTAATATTTTTCCTATCATTATTAATTAAATATTTTCATCTCCTTATCGGCAACAGGTTGTTTTATTGTGTGTATGATAACCATTATATTGTTAATGACTGATACAATGAAGTTATAATACTCACCAACTATTTACAACTCCAACTGCACACCAAGATGAAGAGGGGGGGGGGGGGCCTAATAGTTAGTAGTTGAGGACGTCATCGGAGTGTAAACAAAGCCAGGCTTCACTCACGTGCTTGGTGGGATGACTAGCGGGGGTGCCAGCGCGAGTCTGATAGGCTGAGAGGCGGCCCTTTAACTCTGACAGAGGGAGCCGCTCGCCCATTGGCTGGGCGCGTGCCGACATTCGCCCCTACCGCTTTGAAATCACAGACCCTCCCCACCCTCCTCCTCCTCCCCTCCACGTGTGCAAAACAAGGGAGATTGAACCTAGAATTCTGAACCCACTTGGGTCGGAATCGGAAAACGCTCTTCACCACGAGATTTTCAGTGCTTCCATCTATCGGAAAACATGCATAACTCATTTTTGATGGGGGTGGCACATTCGCCCCTTGTCCATGAGACTCCTCATATGTACTGTACCCTCAAAATAGCCGTAGTAGGCTTTGCGGAAACAGCGATGAGGCGGAGTTTCCGCAATGTAAAAATACTTAGGTTCCAATGAAAATCCCGCGATAAAGTGAACCGGCAATATCTGAACTGCATTATAGCGGGGGTTTACTGTATATTAAATTGTCAATATCGTTTTCTTGCCTAGTAAATATGAGATCTAGCATTGACGGTACATCGAGTCCTCTTTTTCTGGTGCTTTCCCTTACATGTTGCGTTAGGAAAAACTCTTGCACAAGATCCAGGAGCTTTTGGTCCCAACAGCTTTCTTGGCTGTGTGTGTGTGTGTGTGTGTGTGTGTGTGTGTGTGTATGTGTGTCTGTGTGTGTGTCTGTGTGTCTGTGTCTGTGTGTGTGTGTCTGTGTGTGTGTATTTATCTAATTGTGATATACAGGAAATGAGCTATGCTCGTGGGGTCCCCTCTCTGTTTCTCAGTAAGTAAAATTTAGCTTTAAACTCGTTTAAGTTTTTAGACTGGACGATCTCTTTGTCCAGGCTATTCCACAGGTCTATACATCTATAAGGAAAACTATATTTCTTGATATCCTTCAAGCAGCTTGGTTTCTTCAGTTTCATTCCGTGTCCTCTTGTTACTCTCTTATCCCATAAAAACAGATCTTCTTTGTCAATTTTATCTACTCCAACCATGGTCCTGAACACTGCAATCATGTCTCCTCTCTTTCTCCTGTCTTCTAGGGAAGGCAAATCCAGCTTTTCCAACCTCTCTCTATATGACAGATCTGCCAGACTGGGGACCATCCTGGTTGCTGTTCTTTGTATTCTTTCAATCTTGTTTATATCTTTCTTTTTGTGTGGGGACCACACTACTGCTGCATATTCTAAGCTGGGGCGAATCATGGCCACTATCAATTTTTTCATCATCTCCTCATCCATATAATGAAAAGCTACTCTTATATTAGTCAGGAGTTTATACGTCTCTCTAACTGCCTTGTTAATGTGTTTTTCAGGTGACAAACTGTCCTGAACCAGCACTCCCAAATCTTTCTCTTCTCTCACTTTTGTAATTGGTTCATTACCAATTAAATAATTCAATGATGGGCTCTTGGTACTTTTACCCATTTCCAATATTTTACATTTCTTTGCATTAAATTTCATTTCCCACCTCCGGCTCCAATTGTGTATCCTATCCAAATCCTCCTGCAGCATTTTACAATCCCCCTCAACCTCTACCTTCCTCAAGATCTTTGCATCATCCGCAAACAGACTGCATAACTGTTCACTCCATCTACCATATCATTTACATAAATCAGGAACATTACTGGCGCCAACACCGAGCCCTGTGGGACTCCACTTGTTACTTCCCTCCATCCAGACATCCTATCCTTTATTACTGTCCTCATTTGTCTGTCGCTCAAAAAGTCTCTCATCCATTCCAGGAGGTTCCCCTTCAGTCCTCCTATATGCTCTAGTTTCCACATTAGTCTCTTATGAGTCACCTTGTCGAAGGCCTTCTCCAAATCTAAATACACACAATCCACCCAACCATCTCTCTCCTGTACCACATCAATCGCTCTTGAGTAAAAACTCAACAAGTTGGAAATACATGACCTTCCACTTTTAAATCCAAACTGACTTTCAGCCAAAATATTCATCTCTTCCAGATATTTTATCCATCTATCTTTCAGAATTCTCTCACACAGTTTTGTGACCATGCTGGTTAGGGACACTGGTCTATAATTCAGGGGTTCTTCCCTGTTTCTTCCCTTGTAAATTGGTACCACATTTGCCCTCTTCCATTCATGAGGCAATTTCCCCCCTTCCAGAGAACACAATTAAACCGTGAATCTTATCCGCCAGTTGTTTTCTGCATTCCTTCAGTACCCAATTAGAGATTCCATCAGGTCCTGGGGCTTTCCTCACATCTTGAGTTTCCAGAAATTTATACATTTCCTGTACTTCCACTTTTATATCTTTTATCACTACATTTCTAGCCACTCCCTCCCCTTCCTCAGACTCATTTTCATTAGTGAAAACTGACTGGAAACGTTTGTTCATTATTTCTGCTTGCATTGCCGCATCTTTATAGACCTCTCTTTCTACTTTCAGTTTGGTGATTCCTTCCTTTTGTTTTAGTTTGCCATTGACAAATCTATAAAACAGTTTGGGTTCATCCTTACATTTGTCTATTATACCTTTTTCAAAATTCCTCTCTTCCTCTCAGCGTATTCTTGTGTAATCATTTCTAGTTCTTTTATATTCATCCTTTGTTCTGTTGTTATCTCTCTTTCTCCAATTGTTCTATGCTGTCTCTCTCTCTTTTTTTTGCTATCATACACCTTCTATTAAACCACTCTTTTTTTCTACTTTCTTTCTCCCTTACTCTTGGCACAAATGTTTCCACTCCCGAATTCTAGAAGGCTAGAAAAATATCACACTTCCTCTGTATCTCTCTTGTTTCTCTGAATTTCCTCCAATCTGCATTTTCGAAAAATTTTCTCAATCCTGTAAAGTTTGCTTTCCCAAAGTTGTATCTTCCCTGCCTATAAAGCTCGTCTCTTGGCTGCACGTTCCCTGTTATCATGTGGAACTCAGTGATCACATGATCACTTTTTCCAATAGGACACAGATACTCCAAGAATTCTATTACATCAGGTTCTTTGGTAAACAGTAAGTCTAGTATTGTTGGTGTGTCCTCACTTCGGAACTGTGTCTCTTCTTTGACCCACTGCATCATAACATTGTTCATTGTTATGTTTAATAATGTAGTGCCCCATGAATCTTCACTGCCTTCTGAGTTGCATTCCTCCTAGTTCACCTCTTTACAATTGAAGTCACCCATTAAAATTATATTACTGTATTACTTTTCTCAATCATTTTCTGTAAATAGCTAGCCATGTCTGACAACATTTCCTGATATTCATCATCACTTCATGCTCTTGTCTTAGGGGGAACATACACTACTGCCATATCTCTCTTGTTATTTTCTCCAGTTTCTAATTTCATATTTATCACTTCGGCCCTGCCTTCTCCTACTTCCACTGTATCAACATTTATGTTGTTCTTCACTGCTATCATCACTCGTCCTCCCTTTTTTTCTTTTCTGTTTTTCTGCACAGTTTGTATTTACCACCTCCCATATGAAAATCAATATCTTCTCTTAATTTGGTCTCTACAAAGCACATAACATCAGGTTCATGTCCACTCAAAAAATCGTTGATTTCTAGCCTTGCCGATTTTAAACCATCAACATTAGTATATGCCACCTTCCAGTTTTTTTTGATGTTTTATATACCCTCTTTTCTCCTTCTCTTTGCCAGTACCACGTCCTTAATTTCTGATCCATGACTCTCCAATAAAACTCTGTCTTCTCTTCCTCCGTTCTCTTCGTTTTTTACCTTTGCTTCTTTTAGTACTGTAATTCCTTTATTTTAGCTCTTTCTTCTTCATTTGCATCTCTCCATATCCAAACATTTTTTAACCCTTCCTTGTCTGATAACTTCCATGTTCTACTGATAATTCCATTTACTGTAGCCTGAGACTTAAACTTAACCTTCAATGGCCTTGGCCCTCCTTCCTCGTACTTTCCTAACCTAAACACCTCTTCATTCTCTCCTTGAACTTCGTTGTTTTCCTCCATGACTACTGATATTATTTCTTTAACCATGCTTAGTTCTTCTCTTTCTCTTTCTGATCTTATTGTCATATGTTTTTCTTTAACTCCTGAAATTATTAAACATTTTTTCTTATCTGCTACATCCCTAACTAAAGATTCTCTACTTCTCAGCACCCTAATCACTTCCCTCTCCACCTTTTCCTTGCTTTGTTGTTCTATAATCTCTTTCAGATTTACATTTCCCTCTTCCTGAATTTCCTTCCATCCCTTATGTTGCTCCTTGATTTCTTTAATGTGTTCATCCTGTATTCTTGATTTGGATTCATTCTCATCTACTTTGCTTTTCATCCTGTCTCTTTCTTCTTCCAACCTCTTATTCTCCCTCTTGAGCTGTTTTATTTCATTTGATGTTGATTCGTTACTCACTTTCAATTCTGTGACTTCTCTTTCTTACTCTACACTGCGTGTGCAAACTTTTTCCAGTTTACTTCGTAAAGCTATGATCTCTCTCTCTCTCTCTTGCTGTTGGGTTCATTCCTGTAACTCTCTAATTACTACTCATACCTATTTTATTTCCTTGACATTCCTTTCTGTTGTTTTCTCTACTCCAGCTACTCTTGTTTGGTTCAACATATTACTTGCATTTCCCACATCGTCTGGAAAAGCCCTCGAATTCCTTTTCATCATATGTAAACAAAGCTCCGTCGCCTTCTGCCATTGTGCTACCATATGGAATCTTTCTATTTCCACTGTATCTTGAACTCTTTGACCAAAACTTGCTGTTTTTTTTTTTTTTACTATTGACCGACAGGACCACCACGCATGCACTCATTTTCACAATCACAATAGGCTTGTCTCCTTGTTCGCTGCTGATTTTGCAGTTACTTCTGCACAGTCCAGGAAGAGCTCCATCTCTGTTGGTGACCTGTGTGTGTATGTGTGTGTGTGTGTGTGAGAGAGAGAGAGAGAGAGAGAGAGATTCAGAACTTTTGCTTGAAGTGTAATAATCATTGTCTAAACTATGGATATGCTGGCTGTAATGGGTCTGTTCACTCTAACTTGGTAGCTCTTTTGATACCTTTATGATATAAAATTGCTGATATTATTTACAGTAGTTCCATATCAGAGGATAAAGTTGAAACGTGTTCTTTCTAGGTGTATGGGCTGAGTGATTTTTATTGCTTCTGCCCAGACCAGCCACATCCACTGAGACATTCCGCATTCACCGTGATACTCCCCCATGCACACGCAGCGCACCTCACTCTCTACACCAGGTTAGTTGGCTGATTCCTTTTTTATAATATCTGTATTTCCCTCCTTTATATCCCTCTTAGTCACTTCATTGATAGGAGGGCATGCTTAACATCCACTCCCTTGATGCAATGCTACATTCTGGTGGCTACACTGAGTGACAAGCTAAGTGGTTTCTTGTAGCTCAGGAACAAGATTGACTAAATTGGGTGGTATTCTCAACCAGATGGTGGTAGGTGTGGCTCTGCCTACTACTTCCCTCATGTCTATGAGTATCATTCTTTTTCTGTGTCTGTCCTCCTCTCTTCCTGTTTCTCCTATCATTTCTGTCACATTTTATTACTCTTCTTTCCACTTCAGGTGGCACTGCACTGAGTGACAAGCCAGATGGTTTCTTGTAACTCAGGAAACCATTTACTATGCTGGGTGGTAACCATATACAGTAGCCAAATCATGGGGTGACATGGAGCCTACTGTGGTGCCCTGGGTGGAGACATACAAATGCAGCATCCACCTAGGAACCAAACCTTGACATTAATCCCTGCGCCTGGCTGTAGTGAGGTGCTGTCAGCCACTTGGGAATATCAGTTCACAGCACAGGATGGCCTTGCAGGGGTGGTCGCTTTCCTGTGATGGATGGGTCTGCGTAGTCGGACAGACTGGGGTGGCTCAACAGTAACAACATGATGCTCAAGTGAATTAAGGCACTCCTACCAGATGTACAAGAACATTTTGCCATCTAAGAGGTGGTTAGGGTTTGTCATTCACTTAATGCACCTGAGGGACAGGTGACCATCATGCAGTTTAACACCCAAAGGATGGCTAGGGTTTTATTACTCATTGCTGTTCAGTGACACATGACTGGTCATTAACTTTAAAAATCTGGACAAATTTGCCTAGCACTGGGTTCCTGTGCTCCTGATGGGACAGTAAAGGATTGGATGATGGATGGAAGTGTTTAAAATTTGGGGCAGTTTGGGGTGGGGTGTACCTCCTGTGATTCAATGAAGTCCCATGGAAATAAACTGCTAGACAACTCTCTGTGGGTAATAAAAAGACCCCCCTCAGATATGTTCATTATTGTTATTAGGGGTATACAGTATTGATTTTACATATAGTGGTTGTGTAGAAAGTGAATAAAATGTAACTTTTATTTATTTATTTATTTATTTATTGTTCTGAAAGGAGACATACTGTAACAATTCACATGCAGCCATTAATGATCTTCATTACATTGTGAAGAAGACTCAAGTTGCTTAGTTCCTAATATTGTACTAAAATGTACCACATGATGGTGTTAGCCACTCTATCTTCATTCTGTGGTGTGGTTTTATGTCATAGAAACACTTGAAATCTTATGGTATCATATTGTTTCGTTTATAAAGGCTCCAGCATGCTTGCACGTGTTGGCCTTGGTCACCTGATGGTGATTTTCGACACTGCTTGATCTCTGGGAACCTCCCTGTTCAATCCCATATCCCTGATGGCACACTCTGTGACCTCATCCCAGGTCTTTTTTGATTTGCCTCTCACAACCTTACCCCTATCGTTCACACTTTTTGCCCTCCTCACCCAGTTGTTATCCTCCATTCTCTCAACATGCCCAAACCATTTCAGTCTTCCACTCTTCATCACAACAACACCAACACACTCAAGTCTCATTCTTCCTGTCAACTCTTCATTTACAATCTAAGCCCCCCTAGGCCACGTATTCAAGGATACATTACATATCCATCAAATTATTGCCATTTCTGTGTGTTTGAGCCTATGAATATCCTCCTCCTTTTCTGCCCAGGTCTCACAACCATACAGCATTACACTCATAACATGCCACATACAAAAATCCCTTAGCATGAAGGGAGAGCCCTCTAGTGCTGTAAATCAGCAAGCAAAAGCCAGTTATTATCAGTATCAGTATTGGAAGGGAAATATTATCCTATAATTGGAATTGTATCGGAATCGATGGAGTAACAATGAAAAATATATAAATGTTGGTTTTACCCAATGACCTTCGACTCCAGCACTCTCTTTCTCTATTCTTCTAGGTGTGAACTAACACTGTAGTGATGATTATTTTTCAAATATATGATCGTATTTCACATTTTGTTGACTGTCTTAAATAGTAAATTCATCTTCATCTAAATGGTAAAATACTTGGGCTAAAACATACAAAATATTTAGACCTTAATATTATATCACTGTGGTTAGAATGAAGTTCGACATAAATAGCTAGAAAACAGTCTTCTGTCAGGAGCTGTGGTGGACTGGTAGGAACATGCGAGTCAAGGGGTACACATAGAAACACTGGCGGTGTTCCATCAATGATATGACTTAGGCTTAATGTTTAATTTCGATGGTACAAGAGCTGTGAGCAGAAATTAAGTTTTTTTCAATTTTTTTCTACTAATCTTCAGTAAAATTTATATAAATAATATACACAACTTAATTATTACTTTTTTGGACTTAAAAGAGTTAAGTGCTATATTTGAATACGTTTCGTTTCATTTTTAAAGGCTCCAACATGGTTGCGTGCGTCGGCCTTGGTCACCTAATGGCGGCTTTCTACACTGCACGATCCGTTGCGGCCTCCTTGTTCAGTCCCTTAACCCTGAGGTCACACTTAATGACCTCGTCCCATGTCTTTCTCGGTCTACCCCTCATAACCCCACCCCCAATATTAACACTTCTCACCTTCCTCACCCAGTTATCATCCCCCATCCTCTTCACATGTCCAAACCATCACAATCTACCTCTCCTCATCACAACACCAATACACTCCAGTCCCATCCTACCTCTCAACTCTTCCATCGTAAACCCAGCCCCCCCGGACCTTGCATGCAGGGACGCACTACACATCCACCTAATCATTGTCATTTTTGTACGTCTGAGCCGGCGAATATCCTTCTCCTTTACTGCCCAGGTCTCACTGCCATACAGCATTACACTCCTAATACATGCTACATACTAAGATCCCTTAGCATGTAGGGAGAGTCCTCTCAGTGTCAGAAGAGGCAAGAGCTCCCTGAACTTCTTCCAACCACCTTTCACCCTAGCCACAGAGCTAGCTTCAGCCCCACCTCCAGCACACAACATGTCTTCCAAGAGATTCACCAGCAAGTTCAATCCTTTCACGCCTGACAATCTCCTCCTGCTCTCCCCGACATGCCGTACACATAAAATCAGCATTATCTCGCAGTCTACCTCCGATACCACTACATGTCTTGTGCACCCATTTATCACAAACACCGCACAAGATAGAATTACTTCCCACGCCCTTGTGGCAAACTGCACATGGCCACTCTCCCTCGTCTTTGACAGCACCGCCACCAACCCTAGATATCATCACTTTTGTTTTATCTGCATTTACCCTTAAGTCCTTGTGCCCCATACAATCTCATCACTTCCTAAACCTTTCCTTCGCCTCCCTTTCGTTCTCTGCAATCAACACCAAATCATCAGCATACAACATCTCCGACGGGAGTACATTTCTAAAGTCACGTGAAAGGGTTTCAAGTACCATGATAAACAACATGGGACTCAAAACTGACCCCTGCTGCACACCAACATTCACGGAAAACTCATCACCCACATACATAGCCATAACCACCCTAACCAGCCACTCCTCCAACCCAAGCTTTCTCATTGCCCACTTCACCACCTCTCAAGAGACTCTGTCAAAGGCCTTTTCCAAATCAACAAAAACAAAATACAGATCCCTTCTCCTACCAATATATTTTTCCTGAAGCTGTTGAACAATGAATATGGCATCAGTGGTCCCCCTACCTGGCATAAACCCAAACTGCATCTCATCAGTATTCACTCTTTCCCTAATCATACCTTTTAAAACTCTCTCCATTACCTTCACAATCCGATCTAAAAGCATTATACCTCTATAATTTCCTCTTTCCAGGGCATGACCCTTCCCTTTATACACATTTACAATTACACTCTTCAGCCAATCATCTGGGACAACACACTCATAAAAAATCATATTTATCAGGTCAGTAACTAACCTCACCCCTATATCGCCTGAGGCCTGCAACATTTCAGCAGTCAACCCAGACACACCTGCTGCCTTCCCCACCTTCATCCCGCCTATTGCCTCACTCACAGTAGCAGGATCAATCAAAGGCCAAGGGCCAAACACTGGATCCGCTGGCTCCAAACCTTCCCTGTCCCAGTCAAACTCCTCATTTAACAACCGTCTATAATGCTCTCTCCATGCATCTTTAATATCCTCACTGTTCACAACTACCCTTCCATCATCATTCTTCACACACTGCTCACCTATGATATCCCGATTATCCCTCTTCATCTGATTTGCCACCTTAAATATCATATTTTTTCTTTTCTCATGATTTAGGTTATCAAGTAAAAGTCTCTGTGACTCAGACCTCACCCTGTATACCTCTCTTCTAGCCCTATGCTTGGCAGCCAAGTATTCCTTCTTGCTACCACCCTTCTTCCATTCCCGGAAAAGCCTTCTTTTCTCCTTAACTGCAGCTTCTACACCCTCATCCCACCACCAAGTTACTTTATGTCTTGGTGGTCCTCTTGTCCAACCGCATGTTACATCAGTAACTCTGAAGAGATTGTTCTTGAGGGCTCTGTACTGTTCATTAACACCTATGTCTACAGCTCCCTGTTCAGCCATCACTCTCCTCTTCTCGTTATAGAAGTCATCCCTTACTACTTGGTTTTTCAGCTTCCATATTTTCCTCCTAGGTACATAAGTCCTCTTTTTCATCACTCGTTCTTTAAGCACCACATCACTAATCAATAGTTTGTACTGCTGCACACACTCCTCACTTCCTATAACTTTAACATCCCTCACTAACCTCCTACCAGCCCTCCTAACCAGAAAATAACCTATCTGACTGCTATTTCCCCCAGACTCGTACGTAATTAACCTACTCCCTCTTTTCTTAAAATATGTGTTGCACACAATCATGTCTGTTGCCTCCCCAAACTCGAGTATCCTTTCCCCTTCTTCTTTCCTTATACCATATGCACATCCCCCATGTACTCCCTATATAACCTTGTGCTGCTTCACCTACATGACCATTTAAGTCCCCTCCCAAAACCACTATCTCATCATCCCGCATACCACCTACTACACGTATTAAATCATCCCAAAATCTATCTTTCTCTGCTTCATTCAATCATGCCTGTGGAGCATATGCCGATATAACTGCAGCTATCTTTCTACTGAATAGAATTTTCACTACCAATATCCTATCGCCTACTCTTATAACATTCATAACATATTCCACCCATTTCTCTGCGACCATCACACCAACACCCCCATATCCATCTATCCCCCCCCGCCAAAACAACTTATAGCAACAGTCCCTCCCAACAATCTTTCTGGCTGATCCACTCCTGTACTGGACTTCCTGCAAACACACCACATCCACCCACCTCCTACTGAATGCCTCAATGACCTCCCCTGCTCTTCCCCTCAAAACTCCACATTCCATGAACCCACCCTCATTCCCCTGGGTGATTTACTGTCATAGTCAGGATTAATAAAGGGGGATAGACATACCAAAGGCCCCACTCCCTGCACAGTCCCAGGTCCAGGCAATGGATCTGGGACCCCTAGCCCACCAGCTTACTAGTGACTGTGATAGTGGCCTCGGGTCACCCTGCCAGGACGGTTGCAGGGACACCCTCCAAGCGCACCTTGGCACTGCAACCATCCTGCTATTACACACCCACTGATAGGGCAGCCTCCTGGGGTGCTACTCCCAGGTTCGGGCCCCTCTCTGTTTGGCGGAAACAGCAGCCTGGGAACCACAATGCCCTGTACCCTCTAGCAGAGGCCCGAGCCCCATCTCGCCCTGGACCCATGATCTATGCCGGCGGAACCCCCGTCACGCCTCCCCCCAGAAGTCCGCCACTAGGTAGCGAGGGCAAAGTTTTCTGGCCGCATGCCCTTGCTGGCACCAACCCCTGTAACATAATGGGATACGTTGTGTGAAATGTAAAGTGCATGTGGTGTAGTGCATAAGATAGTTAGAGGAAATGTTTGGGAGAGTATGCTGGTCTACTCTCCATGTTACTGTGACACTGAAAAGGTCAGCAAAGGGGGATGGTTAGATAGCTAGTGAAACAGGAGCTCCAGCTCTCCCTATCACCAGCATTCCTATTCCCCTTGGGAGTACCACCCTGTTCGGCCTGTGCTACAGCCTCCTCCTAATTTTGTTTAGCGTAGTGAAAAAATACTGGTACTTAAAAAGATTATACTGATATATTTGGCTGCATCAAAATATCACAGTTTCTTTAGCTTTTCTACTTGGGTTTTTATTTTAAAGAAGCTATAGATTTTTATTTTAAAGACTTCATAACATGATAACTGTACTATACGGTTATATAATAAAATGTTTTCAAGACACATTAATACCCACAAGTAATGTCTTTGCCACTGGGCAAATAATAAGAAACAAGGCACATACCGCAACTTTTTTGCTTCCCTAAAAGTATGCAACACTCAGTCATTAGATAACTACAGTAGTATGCAAATAACATTTTAGTTTCTAAATCTAAGCCAATTCTTGAAAAATAATGATACATGAAATGCATAGTGTACATAAACTTCTGGTCATTACCTAGATAATAAAACACAGTATTTATATTGTACCTGAAAGTGCCATATGTAAACTCCTGGCCAGGCAGCCATTAGCCATAAAATGAAACAACATTTATACTTAAAGGTATGTAACATTTTGATCATTAGCCAACTCAGGCCAGACCTGCCTAGAGTTAATGCACAGTGGAAAAAATACACATACTTTAATCCCTGAGATTGGATTTAACACAAAAGTAGTCAGAGACTGTTCCTCAGTGTCGTGCATAGGATTTTTGAAAGGGGGGCATCGAAAAAACAAAAACTATTTTTTCATAACATAGTTTATTAACTTTATTTCATTCATTCATTCATTCATCATCTAATCCTGTATTGCCCTATGAGGAGTGTAGGAGCCTGGGGTTAGACAAGTTGGACCTGACATTAAGATGAGTGACCAGCCTCACTCATCGCTGAGTGGCATTACATGAATAGTAAACCCCAACCACCCCATTGATGTAAACCGGGACAGGCTCAATCCGATTGGAGTGCTTTAATTGCCCACAAAACTAAGTAACGCAGTACAGTAAACTTACGTACTGTAACTGACTAAAGTACTGAAAGGGTACAAACTCAGGGTAGTTAACGTACTGAACTCTACAGAACTTTGGAAGTGAAACAAAGAATTTTATTGTTTACCTGACATCTTTCACTAAAAAGCACAGGAAAAACAAAACATCTCTTCACTCACTGATTTCTGACAGTAAACTATCACTCTGCGCAGAAGTACCATTTATATACCCTAATGAAATATTATCATCATCATCATCATCATCTAATCCTGTGTTGCCCCATGGGGAGTGTAGGAGCCCGGGACTAGGCAAGTTGGTCCTGACATTAAAGATATGAGTTACCAGCCTCACTCATCCCTGAGTGGCATTATGTGATCAATAAACCCCAACCACTCCTTGGATATAAACCTGCACTGGTTCAGTCCAATTGGAGCACGTTTATGACCCACTAAACATTCTAAAAATTTCCACTACGTTCTGCAAACTTTCATTTTTTTCAGTAGCTTTCCATGGCCCTCCATTTATTCTCGTTGGTAACAAAACATTCCAGGATCTTTGTGAAACATCTTAATTTGTTTGTCCCCCCCCATTTTTTTTTTTTTTTTTTTTTTTTTTTTTTTTTAGCTCCTTTTCTGTTATTTTTCTGTCTCATAACGCCGTACCATACCTAGGACTGAGAAGTCGGAACCTAGAATACGCTGTATAACAGCACTATTTACGTATATAAACTCACATGACCTCCACAGTTCTTTTCTTTCTTTTCCTTATCGCCTTTCTTCTGTCTCCTTCTGTCTGTATTTCCTACTGCCTATCATCTCCAGTCTTTCAAACACAGTGTGTCCAGGCATCTCGAAATGAACGGATCTTGAATTTGGCTCTCTTTTGTATTGTTTTTGTTTTTTTATTGGAAGGACGGTTTGTGGTCTCCCGGCCTTTGGTTCCTTCTTTCTTGCATTAAAAAAAAAATACTTTTCTGAACCTTTAATGGTTTTCAGTAAGACTTTATTAAGCTCCAAAGTGTCAAGTAACAACATTCTTACACAAAGAATCAACAAAACAATGAATGAAATCTTGCGTAAGTTATTTTATCTTCCATCCACATCTGGTATCCCGATATCGACAGTAAATATTGGTATCGGTTCGGTATTGGAAAAAATGCAAATATCGGCTATATATCAGTTCGGCGAATCATATTAGTTACAGCACTAGAGCCCTGTCAGTGTTAGGAGAGGCAGCACCTCCCTGAACTTCCTCCAACCACACCTTACCCTACAAAGCTAGATCCAGCCCCACCTCCAGCACATAACATATCCCCCAAATAACAAAACTCCTCCACATACTTGGGAGACTCTTCAGCAAGATCAATCCTCTCATGCCTGACAATCTGTACATGCCCTTCCCCGACACACCGCACACAAGAAATCAGCATTAATTCACAGCCTGCCTCAAACACCATGGTATCTCTTTAATCACCCACTTATTGTAAACACTCCACAAGATGGAGCTTCTTCCCACACTCTTGTGGCAAACTGCATGTGGCCATACTTTCTCCGCTTTGATATGACAGTACCACCACCGGCCCGGAGCATCATCATTTGTGTTATCTGCATATACTTTCAAACCCTTGTGCCCCATCCATCTCTCCATTTCCTTGATCTTACCTCTGTCACCTTTTCACTCTGCAGTCACCACCAAGTCATCAGCATACATCTCCCATGGGAGTTCATTACTGAAGTCACATGAGAGAGCTTCAAGCTCTCATTACTGACCCAGACTGACCCCTGATTCATGTCAACATTAGCAGAAAACTTGTCACTCAAATCTCCGTTCACTCTCACCTGAGTGTGAGCACCCAGATGATTCATTAGAGCTGTCAGTTCAAGGGAAACTTCAAGATGGTAAACACCATAGTTTTAAAATACTGTACAGGTATTTCTGTGATATTGGGAGTATAGTACACCCCCACCAACCACGGGGGTTAGGTTCGTGAAAACCACCATGGTTGGGAAAACCGTGGTTGGTGAAGTTAACTTTAATTGGGGAAAATAGAGTTAGGGAACCCTTGGTTGAAGGTAGAAGGGGTATAGCATGAAAAAAATGTACTGTTTTTCTGGTCTTCATTGCACAACATTGCACTGTACCAAATGTAATCATAAACAGATAAACAAAAGTATGGTAGAAAGTAGTTTACTATACAACTTTAGAATTGCAAGTGTTATCAACTGGCTAGAGTGTCGTGCTGGTGGAAAACTGGGGATCACTATCAGCTGACTTGGATGATGGCTTAAAGTAGCACAGAATAGATGGTTGCTTCATTCTTTTTTGAGATGTTTTTGTGTCTGTTTGTATGGAGCCAATAACGTGTCCAATCCATGGTTGAGTTTTAGACTCCATTCCATGAAGAGATCTGTGTCAAAGAAGAATTCAGCAAGACTGTTGGCCATGAGTACTGTACCCCTTTGTTAAGGTTAGCAAGAGTCATATTTGATAAATGTATGCTTTACTTTAAGCAGCAGAAAGACCTTATCAATTCAGTTCACATTACTCTAGTTTGATTTTTGTATTTTTCTGACTATTTTCAGGGCAGTAAATTTTCTTTTCTTGCTGAAAAATTACTCCCCTATTAAGGTATTATTGTCACATTCCTTAAGCCATACCTATGATTGCATCTGGCATAATGGAAGATACATAACGTACGCAAAGGTGGATTTCATTTCCTAATTTCCGAACTGGAGGTTAGGTTAGGTTAAATTATTAGGTTCAGTTAGGCTACGTTAGGTTAGGTTTAGTGAAACTCTTGGGTTTGGACAGTTCCTTCCGCCATTATGCTGACGTATCAAGTAAGTTGTCACAGCAGAACAGCTAAAAACAATGGGGAAACAAATTTAACAAAACATTTATTTACCACCCCAGATATAATCAGAAAAGTATAACAGACAATCAGGAGGAAGAAGAGCTGATTTGGTTAGGTGCTTTTACTGCTTAATGCATAATGTTTACCTCATTTTGTTACTCTCCTCGCTGTTGTCCTGGTCCTCACCACACTTAATGATTTGGGCCCATGATGTCGACGGGACAGGTGATAAACTGATAGAAAGAGGTACTGTAACAGCACACCTACTCAGTCTGCTCCCAGTAACAACACAGACTGAACTGAAGGACAGGAAAGCTGGTAGTATGAGAGAACGTGGCTGCCACCTGGTGGCAGCCACTGCAAACTGAGTGTTACGTGAACCAAGGACCCGCAATAGGTGATTTGGTATAATCACTTAATTATTCAGATGCTCCGTATCCAGTTACATTCTGTATCCGGATGTTACACCTTGGCTCTGTTATACCCGTATCTAGATTTAATTGTTCATGCGAACATAAAAGTACCGACATTGGCGTCTGGCTGACCGACAAGTCCAAAAAATTGGTTTGGTGGCTTGCTGGCCTCTCTGTTCACCCGCGGGTATTAGACCATAACCCACAAGCTGAGCTAAAGTGGCTATCCGGGTCCCTACCAAATAGTCAAAGTGCTCTGGCCGCCAAGATCACTTATACCATACTGTCAGCACGCGAGTAATACTGACTGCAACTCACAAGCTGACTGAAAATGCCCGTCCGCCACCTCACATGGTCAAAATCCCCCGGCCAGCCTCACTTCTCCCTCCCCACTGTTCCTCCTCCATCCCCTTCCATGCTTCCTGCTGCCAGGGCTCAATCTTATCTCTCTCCCCTCCCTGTTCCTCAGTCCTGCCTCACCATTGTGCCAAACAAGTACCATCCACCATTGAGTTTTCACAGTTTTTGGTGATTTATTCTCATACTCTTGGTTCTATCAAAATTCTGAAAATACCAAGAGAAAGCTTATGAAATTCTGTATCTAGACATATGCTTAACTCTAGCATGATTTGGGCAAAATTTTGCACTAAGATGTTGGGAAGTTATTTGAAGGTATTTTATCTCTTGAACAACTTTATTCTAACTGCATTTATGTACTTTTACTCATCAGTTTTGTGTGTTTTTATTAGCTTATAGTATAAACACCAGCAAAGATGATGCTAAACAATTTATACCAATATAACCAATTTCCACGGGCATATTTGGCTATGGAAATTTTGTGTGTGTGCTGCAGAAGCAGCCATCACTTGGTGTCCCAGAAACTGAACTGTTTTTGCAACCATCTTCAGTGATTTTTTTGTGAACTTTTGTTCTTTATGCATTGCTTTCATAGTGGCTAACATTACATTGGATATTCCCGTATGTGTTTTGATGTCTACGTAGCTGAAAGATCGAAGAAGACTGCCACGGATATGAGGGGTACCGTACATTATAGGTAGGGTATTTGTGGATTTTGGTTGTTTATGCATTGTTTTTAAAATGCAGTATAGCATCACCAAGGGCAACCCAACACCCCCAGAAGGATCCCACAGAGGAGCATATACAGCGCGACTGGACTTTGGGCGACAGGGACATTAGTCCGCCTGGGCCACGCGCCCCTATGACCCGGAGCTCAACCGCCGCCACCATAGCAGGAAAGCAAGACTACCTTCCGGGCGTGCCGACCACCAACAACCACGGGGTGCAGCTATTACTCTAGCTCCAGTCAGCACCCTTGAGACGGCCGGTAGCTGCTCAATCCTCCTACAGGAAACGGCCTGCAGCCGCTCTGGAGGTAACAAGGAGACGGCCGGTAGCCGCTCCCGCCTTCGTCAGGAGATGGCCAGAAGCCGCTCTGAAGATACCCAAAATGAGACGGCCGGTAGCTGCTCAACCCTCCTACAGGAGACGGCCTGCAGCCGCTCCAGAGGTAACGAGGAGACGGCCGGTAGTCGCTCCCGCCTTTGTCAGGAGACGGCCGGTAGCCACTCCCACCTTTGTCAGGAGACGGCCGGTATCCGCTCGACCCTCCTACAGGAAACAGCCTGCTTCCGCTTCTGAGGTAACAAGGAGACAGCTGGTAACCGCTCCCGCCTTCGTCAGGAGACAGCCAGTAGCCGCTCCCGCCTTCGTCAGGAGACAGCCGATAGCCACTCTGAAGGTGCCCCTCAAGAGACGGCCGGTAGCCACTCTGAAGATGCCCTGAACAAGATGGCCGGTAGCCGCTTGACCCTCCTACAGGAGACGGTCTGCAGCCACTCCGGAGGTAACGAGGAGACAGCCGGTAGCCACTCCCGCTTACGTCAGGAGATGGCCGGTAGCCGCTCCTGCCTTCGTCAGGAGACAGTCGGTAGCCGCTCCCGCTTACGTCAGGAGATGGCCGGTAGCCGCTCCTGCCTTCATCAGGAGACAGCCGGTAGCTGCTCTGAAGGTGCCCCTCAAGAGATGGCCTGTAGCTGCTCGACCCTCCCACAGGAGACAGCCTGCAGCCGCTCCAGAGGTAATGAGGAGACGGCTGGTAGCCGCTCCTGCCTTCATCAGGAGACGGCCGGTAGTCGCTCTGAAGGTGCCTTTGAGTCGGCCTGTGGCTGCTCCCTTTCCCAGGCCATGGCCAGTAGCCGGGCCTTAGCGACAGCCAGTAGCTGCTCCCCTAGAAGGCCACGGCCAGTAGCCAGGCCCTATGGCAGGAGATGGCTGGTAGTCGCTCCTCCATCAGGTGCTGACTCCTGTCCACGACACTACGACCCGGAGGGAGACCCCCGCCTGGAAGAGTATTGGAGAGGCCCTGTAACTACCAACG
This sequence comes from Coenobita brevimanus, assembly GCF_032717465.1. Lineage (NCBI taxonomy): Eukaryota > Metazoa > Arthropoda > Malacostraca > Decapoda > Coenobitidae > Coenobita > Coenobita brevimanus. The sequence continues at coordinate 9,770,696 of NC_136979.1, read as the reverse complement.
GACTTTTCTCACTGAGGCCAGTTCCTGAGAGGACCCCAACGGAGGCCGACGCCGCAGCCCACTCCTGATGGGGTCTCCAATCACCGGAGACCACAGCCCCCAGGACCTCTAGACTGCCCCCAGGACCCCCAGGCGGGACATCCCTTCATCCCGACGCCGGAGATCTTCATCCTCCACCAGGCACCTGAGCGAGAGGGACTGGCAGCTGTTTGGCCCCAGCCCTGAGGGCCAGACTCCCGCCCCAGTCCCTGAAAGTGCAGGTCCCTTCGCCACCAGCAGCCCTGGACTAGAGAGGACGCCCCTAGGCGTGATCCCATGGCCCCTGAATATGGAGGCCCCTGGCGGAGTTCATCCCCGTCAGTAGTGAGGCTGAGTCGTCTCCGCAGCCCTTGTACCCGACCGCCAGTACGCCCAGTCCCAGCAGTGAGTGACAATGAAAGCACAGTGTCTGTCATAGTGAAGTAAGGGAAGAACAGTGAGTTATCAGAATATGGAAAGTCAGTGCACAAAGCATCAGTAATAATATAAAAGAAAGGTGGAATAAGTAAGGTAACAGTGAAACCGAGAACACGGCAAGGCAGTGAAATAAGGGTTTGTAACAGTGAACACACTACCATTTAGTGACACAACCTCACATTTAGATCATATGGAGGCCCCAGTGCAAGAGCAATAATTAACGACCCAACTGACAAACCAATTAGCCTGCCAGCAGTGAAAATAGTGCCACAAACTCCACCTAGACTTTCCCAAAATAATAGTGTTTAGCTTCCCTGCCCTAAGTGCTATTCACCTTACCCGATTGTATCCTAAGTAGTATCCTGTGCGATACTAACACCCGATATCTAAGCCTTAGAATTATAATTGTTCAGCATAACTGTATTTGTAACATCTGCCTGTTCCGCCGTAGAATTTAGCAATACACATGTAAGGTTGTTGCCTTGAGTTTTTGTGTCCTGCCTTTCACTTATTTGTCTAAGCTCCGGTCTAGAAAGAGAGCCCAGCTACTCACAAGGCAATAGAGGGACGGGAAGCTGACCCTAAAACACCTAGCATTACACTGGTGGACAGCGATGGTTCTTGACCCAGGCATACGAGAGAGGTAATCAGGAAATACTGGCAAAATGGCAACCAAACCACATGTGCAATTACCTAAATTCGACCCCAAACAGTATGATGTTCACACATACCTGGCAATTATTAAACCTTTACTAGATATCGGTTTCAAGGATGACAAGCCAAAAATTGCAGTCACACTCCTGCTACTGGGCAAAGCGGCAGCTAATATAGCACCCAAGATCGTCCCGGGGTTCACCTGGCAGAATTTCATGAAACTCGTGATTCAGGCCATCACCCCATCATTATGCAAAGTGGTGGCTCTATACCAGTTGGATAGCCTGACTTTTGATGGCAACTTAGATGACACATTAATCCAGGCCAGGCGCCTAGTCACCACTGCCTACCAGGAGGCAGATGACGAAACCCAGGAACAACTGATGTTTCACACACTTATCAGGATCCTCCCTAGTTTCATCAAAAAACATTTTATCATACATGACCCTATGGGAGACCTGGATAAAGATATCCAAGTAGCGAGGCACCTTCTAGCCATCCACTCCACCCCTCAACACATTGGCGTAATCGATCAATTTCCCACGGACATCATCTCAGTTGACCTGTTGGAATTTTCTGCTTGCAGCCACAAATGCCCCATTCACGACATCCGCAAGCAGCTAAAAGCTGCCTGGCACAGCAGAACGACCTGAGGGCGCCTACAAGCTGCCCCACCATACGCCAATTGCCCCGAGCTTAGGGGAAACAAAATCCGAAAGAAAAAGCACAGAAGGAGCCCACCACCGCCCCTGCACCCCCTTATCCTAGCGGGAGCCACCTCACATCCCCTCTCAGTCTACGACAGGGGGAATGGCACGTTTCCTTTCACTCTCCTCCCTCTGTCTCTTCTCTTTTACCCTCCTCTTTCTCTGACCCACCCTCACCCACCTCCTCTTTCTCGTTCATCCCCCCTACCCCACCCTCAACCTCACCATTCCCACGGACCCCCAACTCATCCCCAATAACTTCACCAGATGCCTCGCCACCCGCCACACCCCGCACCTCATCACCATCACTCCACCACGACCTCAGCCCCCTGCCGCCACCTACACCACGCCGTCACCAAACATCCAGACAACACCGTGAGGCCGCACTTCCCCCCCACCACTGGCTCCTTCTTCTCCCACACCTCATGCCGCCTTACCTCACCTCCGACACCACATGCCACCCGCCACACCCCACTCCTCAGCTCCAGCCACCCCACCACCACCACCAAACACTGGGATGGCACCACAAGACCTCACTCCCTCCTTGTCTCCTGCCCCCGCACCGGCCGCCTCACCACTGCCACAAATTCTGTTCCACAGCCAGCCTCCCACCTCCTCACCTCCAGCCCCTTTGCCCTCCACACCTAACGCCACCTTACCTGCCACCTCACCACCACTACCAACCTCCAGTACCAGAGCACCCTCACACCCCCACACACCACCCACCTCAAGTCCCACCACCTCGCCCACGCCTACAACCAGAGCGCCGCCCACACCTACCCCACCCCGGCGCACTACCTCCACCGCCACACCACATGCAGCCAAAGCACGAAAGGGCTGCACACCCACCTCACCACCCACCCCCACCCTAAAATCCGCCATCAACCGCTCTGGCCGCCTTTCATGCCCGCCCACAGGACACACCACCACCTCCCCAACCCCAACCCCACCTTCCTCACTGCCAACCACCACCACCAACCCTCCCACTAACTCATATGACAGCTACATTTCCCCCTCACCGTCTCTCTCCCCTGTCCCCACCGCTTCCACCTCACCCCCTGCCACGTCGCCTCATACCTCACGTGAGGGTTCACCAACACCACCAACTCCAGACCTCTCCCCACCTCCTCGCCATCAACCACCCCATCCCCTACGCCTAGCACCATGTGCCCCGCCCACATGTCCGCACTTCCTCCACCCACCACACCCCCACTCCAACCATCGCCCACCCCTGGCCCCGAGTCTCCCTGTCCACTGCCCACACACGCCCCCTCAGCCCCGCCTGCCCCATCCCCCACACCAGATCCCACCTACGCCACCCACGCACCCACTACACCACAACCTACTAGGCCTACACCACACTCAACGCCCCATGCCATCCCCACTCCTATCACCTCACATCTGCCTTCGCACACCCCGTGCACCTCACACACACATCGACACCGCACACCCACATCACCGCCCACACCCATCCTTAGAACAACCATCACACGCTCCGGCCGCCTCTCACGCCCACCCGCCCGATATACCAACACTCCCACCCCACCCACCTCGCTGCAAAATCACACTCCCGCCCCTGCCCTAAATCAACTAACAATCATGCTACACCAGGCCCAAATGCCAGCCACCTACACTCCCCAGAGACGTCGTGCCACATTACCTCGGCATAAAACCTCACACTTGACGTCCATCTCGAACATTCAGCACAGCCCTGCACAGAAGACAACACCTACCACCATGAGGATTCGCCGAGCAGTATGGGCGCCACCCTTCAGATGAAAACATCGCGTCCGTGGATCCCACCACCTCCTACAACCCCTATGCTCCTCCAGCGACCCATCCACCCTCTTCATCACCTGTGACGCTCAGCTAGACGAGAATCCTGCCACCACAGCCTGGCACGCCCTCCTCCAACACCTACAGCCAGTGTACCACACCTATGACACCAAAGTTTACCACCGCCAGTCACAGGGACGTGACTTTTTCCCAGAAGATGGTGGTAAAATGCAGTATAGTATCACCGAGGGCAACCAAACACCAACAGAAGGAGCCCACAGAGGAGCATATACAGCGCGACTGGACTCCGGGCGACAAGGACATAAGTCCGCCCGGGCCATGCGCCCCTATGACCCGAAGCTCGCCTGCCACCACTATAGCAGGAAAGCGAGACTACCTTCCAGGCGAGCTGACCACCAACAACCACGGGATGGAGCTATTACTCTAGCTCCAGTCAGCACCCCTAAGATGGTCGGTAGCTGCTCAACCCTCCTACAGCAGACGGCCTGCAGCCGCTTTAGAGGTAACAAGGAGACGGCCAGTAGCTGCTCCCGCCTATATCAGGAGACGGCCAGAAGCCACTCTGAAGGTGTCCTAAATGAGATGGCTGGTAGCCGCTCGACCCTCCTACAGGAGATGGCCTGCAGCCACTCGACCCTCCTACAGGAGACGGCCTGCAGCTGCTCCAGAAGTAATGAGGAGACAGCCGGTAGCCACTCCGAAGGTGCCCTTGAGTTGGCCTGTAGCCGCTCCCTTCCCCAGGCCACGGTCAGTAGCTGGGCCTTAGTGACGGCCTGTAGCCGCGCCCCTAGAAGGCCATGGCCAGTAGCTGGGCCCTACGGCCAGTAGTCGCTCCTCTGTCAGGTGCTGACTCATGTCCACAACACTATGACCTGGAGGGAGACCCCAGCCTGGAGGAGTATTGGAGAGGCCCTGTAACTACCACCGGGCTCTTCTCACTGCAGCCGGTTCCTGAGAGGACCTGCCTGACGGACCTCGATGGAGGCCGATGCCACAGCCCACTCCTGACGGTGTCTCCAATTGTCGGAGACCGCAGCCTCCGGGACCTCCAGACTGCCCCCAGGACCCCTGGGCAGGACATCCCTTCATCCCAACGCCGGAGATCTTCATCCTCTGTCAAGCACCTGAACGAGAGGTTCAGGCAGCTGTTTGGCCCCAGCCCTGAGGGCCAGACTCTCGCCCCAAGCCCTGAAAGTGCAGTACCCTTCGCCACCAGCAGCCCCAGACGAGAGAGGACACCCCTACACGTGATCCCATGGCCCCTGAATACGGAGGCCCCTGGTGGAGTTCATCCCCATCATTAGTGAGGCTGAGTTGTCTCCGCAGCCCTTGTACCCGACCGCCAGTTTGCCCAGTCCCAACAGTGAGTGACAGTGAAAGCACAGTGTTCGTGACATAGTAAAGTAAGGGAAGAACAGTGAGTTATCAGAATATGGAAAGTCAGTGCGCAAAGCATCAGTAATAATATAAAAGAAAGGTGGAATAAGTAAGATAACGGTGAAACTGAGAACACACAAAGCAGTGAAATAAGGGTTTGTAACAATGAACACACTACCATATAGTGACACAGCCTCACATTAAGATCATATGGAGGCCCCAGTGCAAGAGCAATAATTAACGACCCGACCGACAAACTAATTAGCCTGCCAGCAGTGAAAATAGTGCCACAAACTCCACCTAGACTTTCCCAAAATAATAGTGTTTAGCTTCCCTTCCCTAAGTGCTATTCACCTTACCCGATTGTATCCTAAGTAGTATCCTGTGCGATACTAACACCCGATATCTAAGCCTTAGAATTATAATTGTTCAGCATAACTGTATTTGTGACATCTGCCTGTTCCGCCGTAGAATTTAGCAATACACATGTAAGGTTGTTGCCTTGAGTTTTTGTGTCCTGCCTCTCTCTTATTTGTCTAAGCTCCGGTCTATAAAGAGAACCCAGCTACACACTAGGCGTTAGAGGGACAGGAAGCCAACCCTAAAACACCTAGCTTTACAGTTTTCTTAGTGTCTAGCCTTACATTGGATATTTCCATTTGTGTGTTTTGATGTCCTGATATGACAGAAAGATTGGAGAACACTGCCAAAATTAGGAGAGACACTGTACATAGAGGTTGTAGCGATTTTACTGAGTGGAGGTTGCTCGCTTGCTAGTGTGTAGCTCCTTAGGTATGCGGGCTAGTTGCCTGTGTAGTGCTTTAGAAAGTGTGGCAATTTGCTACTTTATATGTTCGATACTCACAATGGGGATTGTAATGCTAGGTGTTTTGGGGTCGGCTTCCCGTCCGTGTAACGCCTAGTGTGTAGCTGGGTACTCTTTCTAGACCGGAGCTTAGACTACTAGGAGAGAGGCAGGACACAAAAACTCAAGGCAACAACCTTACACGTGTATTACTAAATTCTACAGTGGAACGAGTAGATGTCACGAATACAGATACACTAGACAGTTATAATTCGTAGGCCTAGATATGAGTTATTAGTATCGCGCAGGATACTACTTAGGTCAAGGTCGGGTAGGGTGAATAGCACCTAGGGCAGAGGTTTATACATTATTATTGCAGGAAGTCCAGGTTAGATATTTGTGGAGTGGGAGGTACTGTTTCACTGGTGGTAACTATTACTTTATCACTGGGGTCTGGGTATGATCTTAGTGTGATGCGGCGTCACTAGATGGTAGCGTATTCACTGTAATCGACCCGTATTTCACTGTTTGGCCGTTTTCACGGTTTCACTTGTTTTTATTTACTCCACCACTTTCATGTTGTCACTGGTGTTTTCTCTCTCACTGACTACCTTTAAATGGTTAATTCATTGCTCTGCCTTCATGTCTTTAAGTCACGGACACAGTGCTTTCACTGTCACTCCTTTCGGGTCTGGGCGTCGTGGTGGTCAGGTACAAGGGTGGCGGAAGTTGCCCAGTCTCCCTACTGATGGGGCTGGGTACCGCTGGGGGCCTCTGTGTTCCCATGGGATCACGCGTAGGGGCATCCTCTCTCGTCCTGGGCTGCGGGTGGCAAAGGGCTCCGCACTTTCGAGGCTTGGGGAGGGAGTATGACCCTCGAGGCTGGAGCGGAATAACTGCCTGAACTTCTCGCTCAGGCGCCTGACGGAGGACGAAGATCTCCGGCGTCTGGGTGTAGGGAGGTCCAGCCCGGGGGTCTTGAGGGTGGTATGGAGGTCCTGAGGGCAGCGGTCCCCGGTGTTCGGAGATGCCGTCAGGAGGGGGGCTGCAGCGTTGGCCTACGTTGGGGTCCGTCAGGTGGGTCCTCTATGGATCCGGCTGCAGGAAGAAGAGCCCGGTGGAAGTCACGGGGCTTCTCCAGTACTCCTCCAGGCTGGGAGCTCCCTCTGGGTCGTAGGTTGATGAGCAAGAGTCAGCATCTGACAGAGGAGCGGCTACTGGCCGTCTCCTCCTGTGGGGCCCGGCTACTGGCCGTGGTCTTCTGGGGGTGCGGCTGCAGGCCGTCGCTAAGGCCCGGCTACTGACCATGACCTGGGGAGAGGGGCGGCTACAGGCCGACTCAGGGGCATCTTCGGAGCGGCTACAGCCCGTCTCCTGATGAAGGTGGGAGCGGCTACAGGCCATCTCCTGATTCCCTCTTGAGCAGCTACAGGCCGTCTCCTGCAGGAGGGTTGAGCGGCTACAGGCCATCTCCTGCAGGAGGGTTGAGCGGCTACAGGCCGTCTCTCGAGGGGCACCTTCAGAGCGGCTACAGGCTGTCTCTCGAGGAGCACCTTCAGAGCGGCTACGGGCCGTCTCCTGACGAAGGCGGGAGTGGCTACAGGCCGTCTCCTGTTTGCCTCCGGAGCGGCTACAGGCCTTCTCGCTGCGGGCATCTTCAGAGCGGCTACAGGCTGTCTCCTGACGAAGGCGGGAGCAACTACAGGCCGTCTCCTGCAGGAGGGTTGAGTGGGTACAGGCTGTCTCCTGTAGGAGGGTTGAGCGGCTACAGGCCGTCTCGTTAGGGGCACCTTCAGAGCGGCTACAGGCCGTCTCCTGTTTTCCTCCAGAGCGGCTGCAGGCCGTCTCCTGTAGGAGGGTTGAGTGGCTACCACCTGTCTCAGGTGCTGACTGGAGCTGAAGTAACAGCTCCACCCCGATGTTGGTTGGGGACGGCCCGCCCGGAAGGTAGTCTTGTATTCCTGCTATGGTGGTGGCGGGCGAGCTCCGGGTCATATGGGCGTGCGGCCTGGGGACTTATGTCGTTGTCGCCCTGAGTCCCAGCAGGCTGTCAGTGCTCCTCTGTGGGCTCCTTCTGGGGGTGTTAGGTCGCCCTGTGTGTCACTAAACTGCATTTCAGGGATTGATATTAAACTCAGCTTGGGAGAGGGAGGTGTGTATTCACCAAATGTATAAACACTGTATCAGCACTGTATCCAGCACATTCAAGATTGGTTTACAGGGGAGAATTACATAGTGTTGGAGCTGGAGCAAGTACCATGACTGATTACTGAGAGAGGGCTGGATACGTAAACTCAGTAGTTGGAGGGCTAGACAATTACAAGGGGTTAAGTGTTTCCGTGGTATGTATGTGTACGCGAGGGTGCACAGGTGTTGCCTGGACGGGGTAAGGTGTGGGAAGAAGGCCTCAGGCAATGCCCCAGGCGCTTTTGTACACGACTCTTACATAGACCTCTGGTGCCGTGTGCACATGACTAGGTCGACTGTGATTGGGCAGGTAGACCTTTGGTCGAAGGCAATTGGAAGACGCATCTCATGGCGTGGCTTATATGTGACCTGATTGGATTAGGCACGAGCAACACCCTCGGTGTGGGTTTGCAGTTTTAGGAGGGTCACCGGGTCACCCAAGCCTCGGTGCCATGGTGCTATGTGCAAAATGTGGAGGGTATGTGGTGATTACGTATGAAGGTTATGTGGAGGAAGATAAGACTGTGGCGCACAATAAGTGCGCTACAGGTACTTTATTTTTTGTTTTGTTTATGCATTGTTTTCTTAGTGTTTAGCATTGTTCTATGTGTGTTTTGATGTCTATAAATGGCTGAAAGGTTGGAGAACAATGCCAAAATTTGGAGGGGTACTGTACATATAGGTACTTTTTTTTTTTTTTTTTTAATGCATTGTTTTCTTAGTGTTTAGCATTATTATGGAGATTCCTATGTCTGTTTTGATGTCTAACTATGGCTGAAAAACCAGAGAACACTGCCAAAATTAGGAGGGGCACTGTACATATTGGTTGAGTATAGGTAGGGTATGCATACAAGTAGGAGGATATTGCTTCATATCCTGATGTTGTCCGTATCTGGATGTGCCTTCGGCTCTGTTATGTCAGATAATCGAGGCATTGCTGTACAAATACTGTATATTACTGTGTATAAGTGAATTCCGCTGTTGGTGAACCCCGTGGTTTGGGGGAGGGGGGAGGGGGGGAGATTACTGCATGTACAGTATTTCTGAACCTGTGAATAGTTCTCTGGTATCCATTTTGCACTTGCATATGGGAGGGGTAGACCGAGGATGAGGTGGAGGGATGGAGTTGAGAGGTATATGAGGGAGGGGGGGGTGAGTTGGGGGGAGGGGAGTCAAATGGTGGGTGACAGAGTGACTTGGAGGCGTTTTGTCTGCGGCCACCCTTTGCGGGATTAGGGCGTCGGGCTGTAGATAGAAAGATAGATAGATATGGCCACATACTGGCATGATTTTAAAAATATTTACTAGAGAGGCCTGACAGTAGTACCAAACAGTACAAAGCATGCTCCTTTTGTCTACCTCCCTCCCTTTCCAGCCCTCACTTTGAGGGCTACCACTGTGGAAGGTGATGACCCCCTCCCCCCATAAACTAACCTATTTCGAACACTGATGGATGGATGGATAGTGCACACTCAACAACCCTCATACCTGCCTTGTAAAGGATAGCCACGATATCCCTTAGCATAAGACAGACGGGAGGGGGGGGAAGGGATGAGATGGAGGGATTTAGAGAGGTCTATGGGAGAGGGGTTGTAAGTTTGGGGGAGGGCACCAAACAGTAGGGAACAGGGCAACATGGAAGTGATTTGTTTGTGGCCATCGCTTATGGAGTTAATGCATCTGGCTATAGATAGATAGATATGACTGAGTTACACAACATAACTAGGCATATAAAACAGTCCTCATGCACACTTTATGACATCCTTTTCAGGAGTCTCTCTTCTCCAGACATTCCAGCCTTAGCAATGAAAAAACATCTACCGGTACTTACTCATTTCTCATGCAGGGCAATACATTACCTTGATCAGAATGCTGTAGCAGGAGCCCCCTCCCCCCTCCCTCTTGACATTCACCCATCAGAGATATAATAGAGCTGACTGAGTTCACCTAGCTAGGATTAGATCGGAACGTCATCTAGCTCTCCTCGGTTATCTCCTTAGATCTGAGTTGGGTAGAATTGCAGATGACATGTGCCCTGCCTGTAGAACAGGCATGCATAACATTGCACACATTATGAAACATTACACAACACATACCAAACCAGATTCAAACATGGTATTAACTGTGTAAGGAATGTATGAGGCAGCCTCATAGGGGCAGTTTCTTACCCGCAAATGATAGGTCTTCTCAGCCAGGTTGGCTGGGATTGAGCAACAACAACAACAATAACTCCTTGGAAAATTATTTGGATGAGAGAATACAGTGCAGGGACAGTAAAGGATGTATCAGTAGAATTTTTAATTCAGTCATCATTGGTGACATCTTTTTATATTAGTAATCACTCTAATATCCGGACGCCCAATAACCGAACATCCCCACTACCCGGACCTTATCGTCCTGGGATCCAACATTCCCAAAATGGCCCGAATACCCCAAAAAATTAAAAAAAAAAAAAATCGATTTTTTTGCCGTCCGTAATTTGAACTTGCCGCGCACGCCGCAGGAGAGCATTGTTTTGGTTCGTCATTCCTCCGACGTCCGATAGAGCGCCGCTGCATCCTCCCCACTTCCCGCCTGTCTCTCACCGCGACTGGACCTACGCTCTTCGTAATGGCTGCCCACGTGCTCGCTTTTGTGGTGGTGCCGTACTTGCTGCAAGGCCTCCTGCTGCTCTCTGCCCTCCTCTTAGTGTGTGTGATGATGGCCCCGCCACCTGAGAAAAGGAAGAGAGTGGTGTTGACTCTGGAAAAGAAGAGGGAGATATTGGAGAAAGTTGATGTGGGTTGGTCTTCTTCACGCATTCTCCGCGAGTTTAACCTGGCCTGGTCGACTTTGTTCGATATCAAACGTTCCCGAGACAAACTCATGCAGTACACGGCTGACTTCTCGTCGAGAAGCAAACGCAACGTGGAAAGGAAGGTTATGTTTACCCCCAAGTTTGCAGAAATTGACCGCTCCACGTTGATTTGGTACCGACAGCAACGTGCAGCTGGTGTGATGGTATGTGGAACGGAGCTGAAAGCTGCTTCTGAGAGTTTGCAAGGCTTCACAATGCCCTAGACTTCAAGGCATCCGAGGGTTGGCTCTTCGCGTTCAAGTTGCGACATGGCCTTACTAACCGTAAAGCACATGGCGAAGCATTGGATGCTAACGAGGATGGAGTTGACGAGTTTCGGCACAAGGTGAAAGGCTTGATCGACAGGGAGGGCCTCACTCTCGGTCAAGTCTATAACGCAGACGAAACTGGCCTATTCTATTGCTCGCTGCCAACGAACACTTTAGCCGATGAGATGGAGAAGCGTGTACCTGGCCGCAAGCTTTCTAAGGAACGGATATCTGCTTTGTGTTGTGCCAGTGCTAACGGCATGCACCGGCTTAAGCCCGTTATTGTTGGCCGTGCAAAGCAGCCTCGGTGCCTTCGTGGGGTGATGGATGTCCTTCCTGTCGTATGGTACCATTCTTTGAAAGCATGGTTCACAGCTGTGATTTTCAAAGACTGGTTTCACCGTCACTTCGTCAAGGAGGTCATCTAGTACCAGACGAAGACACTGGGAATCCCTCGCGACCAGGTAAAGGCTCTCCTTCTGCTCGACAATGCACCTGCCCACCCGTGCGACAAGGACTTGGTTGCTGAGAATGGCCGTATTAGGTGCATGTTTCTACCACCTAATACGACTGCTCTCATTCAACCCATGGACCAATGAGTGATCGTGGCAACAAAGCGCCTGTACCGTCAGAAGTTCCTGGACGAGGTGATGGTTGTTCTCGAGGACGAGGACGAGCGCAGGGAAGGACGTGACACTCGAGGCAAGCGGACTTTGGAAAACCTTCGCCGCTACAACATCAAGTCTGCGCTGTACAACTGGGCTAGTGCATGGAAGGAAGTCCTTGTGAAAACTCTTGAAAATGGTTGGTCTCGTCTGCTTCTCGGAACAGATGTGGAGTACGATTTTCTGGGCTTTGACGTGGATGACTTCCATGCACGGCTACGTACGCACAGCGACGTTGTTGATGTGGACGATGTACGTGAGTGGTTGGACGACAACGAGGGCGATCCTGGGTATCAGACGTTGTCTGATATCGAGATCACGTCTTCGGTTGCAGGTGTCAGTACCCAGCTTGAAGATTCCGACGAGGACGGCAGCGATGATGCGGACTCCTCTCAGCAGGACACTACTCCAGCCATCCCCAAGCTGAGCGCACTCCGGGAACATCTAGAGTTCGTCCTAGACTACCTGGAACACCCGGACTGCGACAGGGAGGTGGGGCCCTTGGGACTCGTGGAGGAAGTGTGTGCTTTCCGGCAGTGCATCATCAATCGCCAGAATCGTCGGTCCTTGCGTCAGTCAACAATTGACAGTTTTTTTCAGGCCCGTGATCCCCGCTGTGCCAAGCCCTGGCTCCACTCCGATGCCTCCCCAAGACAGGCCCTCATGCTCCGAGCCACAGCCCAGCACATCAGCTACAGTGGAGCCACCGCTCGATATGAGTTTGCGGCTTTCGTCAGAGTCTTCTGTAGTCGGTACGCCATCACCACGACCCAGCGATGCACCCCTTGGTCGCCTGCCAGTGATACTCTCGGACTCTGACAGTGAATAAACAGCAAGAACTTCTCCACTAGACCACACGGGAATTTTGAGTGTTGTGCAGTGAAAAAAACGGTGTGTTGTGTTAAGGTTTTCGAAATGAGAGAAAAGACTCAGTGGAAACAAAATTTAACGTAACTAACCTTCTTTGTTTTGGCTTTGGAAAATAAAAAAAACTTGGGAAAAGTTAATGTGCAACACAAAATTAAAATGGAACATTATTGGACTAAAGTGAACACTGTGAAGAGAACGGACTTCTGTGTGTTATTGACTAAGTTCAGTGCAAGACTTCAGGAAGAGTGTACTGCAAGTGCTTCAGGAAATCGTTCTTACTGTCAGAGTCCGAGAGGAGGCGGTTATTCATCGAGGTGGCCAGGGACTTGCTGTAAGTAGCCAGAATGTTTCATATTGTACTTTTTTCCATACTATACTTACCAGAATGTTTCATACTGTACTTTTTTCCATACTATACTTACCTCATGCATGTGCAGTAGGAATGTGTTTTTCAGAGTTAGGCTAGGTTAGGGTCCATAAGTACCAGAATGTTTATTAATGTATGAACATACAGTACTTCTAAACCCTCATTTTATGTTTCTTTTGCATTTCTTTCAGTCATTTATGTGCCTTATTGGTGTGATTTGGGTCTTAAATAGGTGCTATGCATGTCCAGAGGGAGTTGTATAGGTGTTTCTCTGGGTTAGGGTCCATAAGTACAAGTCCATAAGCTGGGGCCCAATATCCGGACGAAACCAATAACCGAACCTACCGATGGCTCTATTGATCCGGATATTGGAGGGATTACTGTATTCAAATTAGGAAAGTTATCTGTTGGTAAAGGGGCAGAGGACATTCACGGACAAAACTATATCCAATGATATTTTTTTCCTTAATCTAACTTCTCCAGCTTAAAATGTCTGTCCTAATCAGCAATATGTTCAAGTATAGTTGGTACAGTATAATGATAATGGAATTGTAATATCCATATTTGTTGATATTTTAATGCACGCTGCTATTCTTTGAGGTTGAGCCAGGATTTTGAAGGTTTGGATATGTGAATAATTATGCCTCACATGCCATTTCACTGGGCATGCTTTTTGCTAGTTTGCCTACTTTTGTGCTTTCTCTTTCTTAGATTATGGATCCTACCTCATCCCATCCCTTTGGTGGTGGTGATGATAATGATGATGATAATTCTGCTTTCATACTTGAGTAATCCTTGTTTCTGGATTGAATTATACCTCACCCAATTCTTAGGTGATATATTTGATGATGATGATTTTTTTCCCTCCCTCCCAGAGACAAGACCCAAGCATTGATATTGATACACTCCATTCTGTCCGTACTGCCTTCCGACATTTCAGTAGAGCCACATATGGACAGAACAACCATTTGCAAGGAAACTGAGAAGCTGCACAACAAATTACTTAGTAAGATGAATGAAGCAGCATCAAAGATCATTGAAGGCTATGGGATGCAGTTGAAGAAGAACCAGATGAAGAAGGCGAGGCTTGAGAGGAGAGGTAAGATTGAGTCACCCAAGAAGGAAAGTCCCAAGCCAAGAGATGCACGGATGGCCCGACAGCAAGAGGCAAGTCAGCGCTTCAGTGAGTTTGTGAAGGAACAGGAGGAGTTTAATGCTAGGGAGGGGCCACTGACCTTCTGCTCTGAGGATTACAGGGTTTGGCGGGTCAGTCTGAAGGATATTCAGTTTGAAATGGATAAGTTGTACATTATATATGTTGGCCTAAATTCTATGTAAAATTTCATAATATATGACCAGATGTGGCCCAAAAAGTTTTAAATCCAAGGGTTAGTTGGGATTTATTGTTTATATAATGCCATTCAGAGGAAAGCAAGTGGTCACTCTCACCTTAAATGTCTAATTGAGTTGCCCAAGAAAGGAAGTTCCAAGTTGAGAGATGCATGGATGGCCTGACACCAAGAGGATAGTTGGCACATCAATGAATTTATTAAGAAACCGGGAGTTTGACACAAGGGTGGTAGCAATAACCATCACTTTTGAGGAGTAGTTGGTTTGGCATAACACTTGTAAAGCTGTGTGTTAAAAATGTTAGCCTAATTGATCAGTGTAGAATTTGTAAAAGAACAGAAGGAGCTTGATACCAGGGAGAGATAATCATTCACTCAAATGATTACATGGCATGTCAGAACAATTTGAGAGATATTCAGTCAGAGATGGATAAATCGTTCAATAAATATGTAGGCCTAGACGGTGTGTCCAAGATATTCGCAGAAGAAATCTGTCAGCATGCGAGGTAGTGTGTGGGGTGAAGAGAAGACGAAAGGGGGTGCAAGGAACAGCATAGTGAATGAAGAGGTGAGACAAGCTGTGGTGCAAAAGAAGAAAGCATATAGTGAGTGGATGGGAAGCAGAGGCATGGAGGAAGTTGAGAGATGGAAGAGAGAGTTGTAGCTATGTAGACAGCAAGAGAGAAAGAGGTGAATAGATTAGAAAGAGAGAGCAAGAAGAGAGTGGATGATGAATTTGGAAGGAATTTGAATATAACCTGGAGGGAATGTAAGAAAATGTTCTGGAAGGAGGTAAAGAGAGTTAGACAGGGTGATAAAGAAGTGAGTAGGGGATTGAAAGATAAAAATGGTAGATTGATAATGGAGAATGAAGAAAAAGTGAGCAGATGGGGAGAATCCTTTAAGGAACTGTTGAATATAGAGAATGGAAGTAATGTGAGTATAAGTAACTGGGTAATGGCTGGGAGAAGGAGGGAGGCGAGAAGCGAGGAAGAGATCAGCAGGATGGAAGTACAGTAGTGGAAACAGTGAAGAAGGTCAAAATGGAGAAAGCCCCAGGAACTGATGGAGTGTGTGGTGAAACGAAGCATGGGGGAGAGATAGTAGTAGAATGGATTTGTAAGATGCGCAAATTGCCCTAAGAGGAAGGCAGAGTCCTGGAGGATCAGAAGTAAGGTATAATTATTCCCGTGTACAAAGAAAAAGGGAAAAAAGAAGTGTTTGGTAATCATAGGGGCATTTGTCTCTTAGTGTAATATGAAAAGTATATGGTAGAATACTTATTGACAGAGTCAAGGAAATCTCTATCTATCTATCTATTGCCAGACGCCACAATCCCACAAGGGGTGGCCATTTGACTTTGAGTTATTTGTTTTACGGAGAGGGGCACTAACCCTCCACCAACCCACTTGTTGACACATAGGGAGCACGCATGGTTTGGTTATATGGTATAATAATAATATTAACAAAGAAATCAGGTTAAGATTCTCTTGCACGTTATTTATGCACTTCGTGTCACATGTGCAATTCATGTCAATAAATAATAATAATAATAATAATACGGTAATAATAATAATCCATCCATCCATCCATCATCCAATCCTACGCTGCCCCTGGAGAACAGGGAGGTTTTAGGAAGGGAAGAAGTTGCGTAGTTCAGATATTCATCCTTAGGTCTTGAGTGGAAAAGTTTCTAGATAAGGGAAAGAAGTTTTATGCAACCTTCACAGATTTAAAGAAAGCATATGACAGAGTGGATGAACAAGGAATGTGGATATTAGAAATATATGGAGTAAATGGGAAACTGTTAAATGCTGTGAAGAGTATGTATGGGGGTGCTAAGGCTGCACTGCTTTTGGATGGTGAACTGAGTAAATTTTTCTGTCTGAATGTTGGATTGAAACAGGGATGTGTCATGTCTCCATGGTTGTTCAGTCTGTGTTGGATTCAAACAGGGATGTGTCATGTCTCCATGGTTGTTCAGTCTGTATATGGATGGGGTTATAAAAGAGATACAAAGTTGGGCAGTGGATGTTGCAGCAGTCCTAATGGGAGTGCAGTTTGGGAACTTCCTGTACAGTTGTTTGCAGATGATACTGTATTGTTAAGTGAAGATGAAGGGGGAACTGCAAGGCTTGGTGAATGAACTTGGGAGAGTGTATAAGAAACGGACTCTGACGGTGAATATAGGGAAGAGTAAAGTTATGGTCTTCAAGAGAAATGAAGTCACTGAATGTACAGTGAGGTTAGATGATGAGGAGTTGGAAAATGTGAGTTCATTTAAGTACTGTACTTGGATAATGTGATGAGCAAGGATGGAAGTTTGGATGATGAAGTGTTTGAAAGGGTACAACAGGGAAGAAAAGTTGCTGGGTCTATGAAAGCAGTGATAAGAAATTGGGAAGTGAGCATAGAAGTAAAAAACTTGCTCTATGACAGTATTCTGATATCAACTCTGACGTATGGAAGTGAAGCTTGGACCTTGTTGGAAGGACACAAGTCAAGAGTGAGAGCAGTGGAAATGATTTTTTTGAGAGGAGCATGTGGAGTTACATGGAGAGACAGACTGACAAATAAGGAAGTAGAGCATTTTGATGTGGATGTGTACGTAATAGAAAGTGTTAGGAGAAACATATTGAAGTGGTTTGGCCATGTGGAGAGGATGGAGAGTGAGGGACTAACGAGAAGAGTGTATATGAGTGAGTGGAAGGGGGGAGAGGGAGGGGAAGGCCAAAGATGAGATGGAAGGATGGAGTGGATTGATATATGGGAGAGGGGGCTGTGAGCTGGGGGGAGGGCAGCAAAATGGCAGGGGAGAGAGCGACATGGAGGCAACAGGAGCATTCACAAATTCCCAAAAGTTGCCAATCTTCGCCTGATAACTTAATTTGAAAAATAAAAAGGCGGTGAACTAAACTACTGTTTTGTAGGTGTGTCCTTTATCACCTCTTTCATAAGTACAGTACCCTCACGTCCAGTACGTATTTGTCCAGTACTACTCTCATCCAGTATGGTCGGCAAAAAATTAAATAAATTACTACTGTAGTATGGATTTGTTGGGGTAGAACAGATCGATCGTGCAAAGTGGGCCAAATCCGAGGAGTTCTTCTCTAGTACTGACATGCTGCGTACAATACTTCTACCCGCGCATGCACGGGAAGATGGCCAACACCGAGGACTGTTTCACCAGTACTGTCACGCCAGGCCGGTATGCCTTCCTCGTGACTCGTGACATATGCCAGTCAAATTGCTGTATTGAACTTCCCCCCGTGATGAAGACGATGATGTGTCAGTGTGTGACTATGAGGGATATTTGAGGGAGGTTGAGGCAGAAAGGCCTCCTCAGGATCCTGAAGCCCCTCCTCCAGGGAGTCAGTAGGACCTCCTACAGCCTCGGAAACCCCTCCCCCTTCCACCCTAAACACATCACCACTCACCTTTGAGGTTGGTAAAATCTTGGTTGTGTCAAAATGTAGTTAAATTGAGTTTTGGGGGGGACTTTTTCAAGGCTTGTCTGACATTATTAATTTTTCCCATAAGGTCTGTTGTTTGTCCAGAACTGATTTAGTCCAGTACAGTAGTACTCCCTGACAGAAATACTGTACTAGATGCAAGGGTACTGTATAAGTTTATGAGCATATTTACACAACAAAATGAGAAAAGGAAGCTTCAGTATGGTAAAGTTGTAGAGGGTCACTAAACTAATTAAACTAACTGTTTACACCTCGGGACAAATATTCTTCATAGCTTAAAACCAATTACATTGCTTATGTTCCCAGTCATGTCTTTTAATATACACCTGTAGTTGTAATCAAATGAATCTTTCAGATGTAATGTCTGTATGTTATGCTAACATGAAGTCATTTGTCTGCAAAATATTCATAGGAATCAGATGAAGATTGTATGCACACGCCCATGCCAAGTTTGTTGTTTTTTAATTTTTAAAAAAATCAGTTTATATTCTTGAAATAAGATTTTTAAAAAATCTGTATATATTTTTTTTCAACCCTGTTTGTGCCATTGGGAATTCTGTCAAAAGAGCACCATATTGGGTGTTTTTCCTGCCACTTGCTACAGTGCATCCATTAGACATAATTATATGTCACTCTTCAAATGACCAGACTTACAAAATTGAAAATAATAATGTGAATGGGAAGTGGGAGTAAGGCAGTGCACCACAGGCTAGCACTTCTTGGTATGGGGCAGGTTACTCACACTGTCATTTACTGAAGAAAGCTGCCAACTTGTCTTTTATATTTTGTCAAATTAGGAACATAATCATTAGATTTAATCATGTTACTGTGTAATCAAAAAAGAGTAGTTCATATGTTAACGCTGAGTATAATCACATCTATTGTTATTATTGAAGAACCTTCTTTCCTCAGGTTTCTTAATATTTGCCTTGTAACAAAAGGCAATCACTGGTGCCTGACTTGATCAAGATCAGTACAGGAAGAGTACAGACCAAGCAGACTTGATGCATCTGCACAATACATTTCCATCACGCTCTCTGTCTTTTTCATTTTTACTGTATTAATAATAAAAAAATCCATTTTGATTTAAGTCATGATTTTTTCACTCTTATTAAAATAAGTTTAAATCACATGTTTTAAATCATTTGATTTAAATCATAACAACCCTGGTTATTGTCTTCCTGTAAAACATCGATTCTTGTGATTTCAGTCGGCAGCTTCGTCTTCGCATGATTTTGGCTTCATAAATTGTGCCTTTTTATAGCGTATAGTTGGTACATTCTCTTCAGCGTTTGCCAGATGAAACATTAATCTCTCTGATAACTAAATGATAAGTGTTTCAAATTAAACATGCAGTGAGACTTCTAATAATATGTGATGAATGCTAACGGACGGATAGATAGACAGATAAATAGATAGCTCTCACACACACACACACACACACACACACACACACACACACACACACACACACACACACACACACACACACACACACACACACACACAGGGGTTCAATCTGGACAGACGTGTGACGCCGGCTCTCCGTGCCGAATCATCACGGCCAGTGGCATTACCTAAATTTGTATCTTTGTATGAGTCAAGCTCAGTACCAGGTTAGACTAAATGATTGTTCATTATTAAAAGGAAAAAAATAATAAGTTTAAACAAAGACTTGTTCAAACAGGAAATAGAACCAAGACGAAAGAATACGCTGAGTCATCTCTGAGGTTTGTTTAGACTACAACAACACGGAGATTGTAAGTACATGATCTGCACTTTAAGTATTGAAAAATGGATACATACTTTAGTAAAGCAAATTTGGAAAAGAAAAGGGATAAAGGTAAAAAGCAAAATGATGATTTCTACCAAGAACTGGTTGAAGTGGAGACTCACAATAGACTGGTTGAACGTGTAAACAAACTAGAAATGGCTTTCAAAAATGAAATTGATGAAATAAAGAAGCAGATGCACTTGCAAAAGGAAGAAATAGAAAAACTAGGAAGGGAGGCCAATAAGAAAGACACAACCATCAGTGAACTAACAGTGGAATTGAGTACACTTAGGAAGAAAATGAGTGAAATGGCAAGTACAGTAGTCAATCATGAGAGTGTTATGGAAGAGTTCAAAAATGACACAGAGACAATTAGGCAAGTTAGCAGTCTTATTGACCAGAGCAGTGATATTGAGGAGAAGATAACGCAAGTGAATGAAGCTGTGCAAAGCTACAAAAATGATGCAGAAACCACGTATGCTGAAATGGTGAAAGTAAAGAAAGACTTAGAAACAAGGGTGGAGGAAAAAAGCATTAAAAAGGAAGTGAAAAGAATAATCCAAAACAATCCAAAGTTAGTCAGAGATTCAGTAGAGATAAACAAATCAATAGTAATCACTGGTATAGAAGAGGAAGAAGTTAAAAGCAAGATCACAAGAGACAAAAAGGAGATGACAAATGTAATGAACTTACTGAAGGAAGTATCAGAGGAAATCTGTAGTAAAGACATAGAGGAACACAAAAGGTTAGGGAAATACGAGAAAAGCAAGACAAGACCTCTAAAGGTGACTTTCGAGAGTGTAAACAATGTGGAAGAGATACTAAAAAATGCAAAGAATCTTATGGAAAAAGAGGAGTTCAAAAATGTATGGATAAAAAGATGCCTAACACAAGAGGAACTGGAATTACTGAAAGAGAAAAGGGAGGAAGCAAAAACAAAAAATGAGGGAAGATCAGAAGAGGAGAAGAAGAAATTTTTTTACAAAGTAATAGGATTGCAGATACGAAAGTGGTACACAAACAGGATGGAAGAAAAAGGAGGAAGGTAGTAGAACCATGTCATGACAAGTATATAAACAAGATGATAAAGTTGATGTACTCAAATGTGGATGGAATGGTATCTAAATTACTAGACATGAATGATTATGTCAGAGAAAATGAACCACAAATAATATGCCTAACTGAAACAAAATTAACACCAAGGATATCCAATGACATATATACTAAACTTAGAGGAATACAATATATGGAGAAGAGACAGAAATTTAAAAAAAGGAGAAGGAATTATAATATTAACTAAGAAAAATCTAAAAGTCAAGGAAATAAAACTAGATATACCATCACAAGTAGAACTGATTGCAGTAGAGATCGACACATCTGAAGGTAAAGTAATTGTAGCCAATTTGTACATGCCACCCAGATCAAACACATGGGAAAGAGACAAATATGAGGACCTGGCAGAGAGTACAATTCAGAGTATAAGTTCATTGCTACATAAAATGGAAGAGAAATCAGAAAGAATTATACTAACTGGGGACTTCAATACAAATATAAATTGGAATACTCTAGATATAAATAGCCAAGAAAGTTGTTGGGACCAAGATCTCCTGGATCTCGTACAAGAGTTTTTCTTAACACAACATGTGAGGGAAACCACCAGAAAAAGAGGACTTGATGTACCTTCAGTGCTAGATCTAATATTTACAAGGCAAGGAAATGATATTGACAGTTTAATATATCACCCTCCACTCGGCAAAAGCGATCATGCAGTACTAAATTATAACTTCAGGATAGCATATGACATAGTAAACAGCAATGACAGTTACAAAAAGAGCCTAAACTATAAAAAGGGAAATTATCAGGACTAAAGAAGTATTTCTTAGAAGTTGATTGGAAAAATGAGCCTAGAGGACAAGATTTAAATGCTGTATATAAAAATTTTTGTGAATTTTATGAAATAGGAGTACAGAAGTACATCCCACAGCACAAAGAAGCAGATAAGAAAATACAGAAATGGTTCAATACAGAATGTAAAAAATCAAAAGAAAGAAGAGATTTGTTGTGGAATAGATACAGAAGACACAATAGTGAAAGGGCGTATAATAATTACAAACAGGCAAGAAACGACTATACAAGAATAAGGAGGGAAGCCCAAAAACAGTTTGAGGAGGATATAATAAATAAAAGTAGTGATCAACCAAAGCAGTTTTACAGCTATATCAGAAGCAAAACTAAAGTAAAAGATATAATACAATCCATTACGGACGAGGGAATCACTTATACACAAGAGAAGGATATTTGTGAAGCACTAAATAAGAATTTCCAATTAGTTTTTACAGAAGAAAAAAATTTTGAGAGGGACTATGTGGAACACGCATGTCCACACATACTACCAGATATACAAATAGCAGAAAAAGTAATACAGGAGGAGTTGAGTATATTAGACAGAGGAAAAGCAAGTGGTCCTGATGAAATTTCATGTTGGGTATTACGAGAATGTGCAAAGGAGTTAAGTAAACCATTATTTTTAATTTTCAACAAATCCTTGAGTCAAGGTAAACTACCCGATATTTGGAAAAAAGCAAATATTGTCCCCTTATTCAAGAAAGGAAATAGACAAAATCCACTCAACTACCAACCAGTATCACTGACCAGTGTTGTAAGCAAGGTATTAGAAAAACTTATAAGAAAAGCTTGGGTAAATCATCTAGAAGAACACACTATGATAACAGAAAGACAGTTTGGTTTCAGAAAAGGAAAATCATGTGTTACTAATCTGTTGAGCTACTATGACAGAGTAACAAACACAATACAGGAAAGGGAAGGATGGGTGGACAGTATCTATTTAGATTTCAAGAAAGCTTTTGACACAGTACCACACCAAAGACTTTTATGGAAACTGTACCATCAAGGAGGAATTCGAGGCAAACTTTTTTGTTGGATGCAAGACTTTCTCATAAAAAGAGAAATGAGGACAGTACTAAGAGGAAACTACTCATCATGGAAAGAAGTGACTAGTGGAGTACCACAGGGTTCAGTGCTGGCACCAATCATGTTTTTAGTGTATATAAATGATATAAACAGTAACACTGGAAATGAGAGCTATCTGAATATGCTTGCAGATGATGCAAAAATACAAAGGAGAATTACTAACATAGACTCTTGTAAGGAGCTACAAGAAGAATTAAATAAACCTCATGAATGGAGTAGTACATGGCAAATGGAATTCAATGTGGACAAGTGTCATGTAATCAAGTTTGGTAAAAGTGGAAAAAGACCTGATTGAGATTATAAGTTAGGAAATAAAACCCTATACACATCAGAAAGAGAGAAAGACCTAGGTGTGATTATCAATAACAGACTATCTCCGGCTGACCACATCAGCGAGAAGGTACGGAACATGTATACACTGCTCGCAAATATGAGAATAGCATTCACATACATAAATGAAGACATGCTAAGAAGGATAATAACATCATTCATTAGACCAACCCTGGAATATGCATCAGTAGTCTGGAGTCCTCATCTCAAAAAGCATATAGACAAGATTGAAAAAGTTCAAAGGGCCGCTACAAGATGGATACCAAGCTTAAGGGACCTAAGCTACGAAGAAAGACTAAATAAACTGAATCTACCAACACTACAGGACAGAAGGAAAAGAGGTGATGTGATAATGCTATATAAATGCATATCAGGAAAGGAGAAAATAGACATAAATGATTACTTAACATATGGAGAAGCATCAGCAAGAGGACACTGCAAAAAACTGCATAAGAAGAGAGGTGATAAAGACGTAAGGAAATTTAGTTTCCCAAACAGAGCATTTGATCAATGGAATGCACTACCGAATGAAATAGTGTGTGCCAAAACAATTCACAAATTTAAGGATATGTACGATAAATATGGTTTAAGACACGGGACAGTACGAGCTTGACTCATTCCTGTAAAGATACAATTAGGTAAGAACAATTAGGTAAGAACACACACAAACACACACACACACACACACACACACACACACACTGATTGATAGATAGATAGTTATGTGTTCTAAGAACTGTTCTGCAATATTTTACTTGGTATGTCATATACAGAAAGTTGGTATAATAACCAATGATTACAGTATTGAAGACTTTATGTACTCTTTATCATTAAATATTATGGAGATGATTTCAGAAAATATACAGCTGTGCAAGCCAGGAGTAATTTACCAAGTTCCCAATTAAATTACCTGGCAATTCTGGCAACTCCTGAGTTTTTGAACGCACGCATTTGTTTGTGGCCACTCCTTACGGGATTAAGGCATCTGGCGGTAGATAGACAGATTTGTTTTAGATTTATTGTAGGAGTTACTACTGAAGGAACAGAAGTTTTATACAAGGGAGGGAGTGGTGAACTTCACCTCTGAGGGTTACTTGGTCTGGCAGAACTGCTTGAAAGACATTCAGATTGACAAGTTCTTTATTAAATACTATCTATCTATCTATCTATTGCCAGACGCCTCAATCCCATTTGGGGTGGCCACAAACAAATCGCCTCCAAGTCGCCCTGTCCCCCGCCATTTCACTGCCCTGCTCCCAACTCACACCCCCCTCTCTCATATACCTCTCCACCCCATCCCTCCATCTCATCCTCAGCCTCCCCCTCCCTCTTCCCCCCTCCACCTCACTCACATACACTCTCTTCGTCAGTCTTTCACCCTCCATCCTCTCCACATGGCCAAACCACCTCAGTGTGTTCCTCATAACGCTTCCCTATCACATCCACATCCACACCACAACGCTCCTTTATATCCTCATTCGTCAGCCTGTCTCTCCATGTGACTCCACAGGCTCCTCTTAAATAACTCATTTCCACTGCTCTCACTCTTGACCTATGTCCTTCCAACAACGTCCAAGCTTCACTTCCGTACGTTAGAGTTGGTATCACAATACTGTCATGTAGTAACTTTTTCACTTCCATGCTCACTTCCCTGTTTCTTATCACTGCTTTCAAAGAACCAGCAACCTTTCTTCCCTGCTGTACCCTTTCAAGCACTTCACCCTCCAAACCTCCATCCTTACTCATCACACTACCCAAGTACTTAAACGTACTCACATTTTCCAATTCCTCACCATCCAACCTCGCTGTCCATTCACTGACTTCACCTCTCTCAAAGGCCATCACTTTACTCTTCGCTACATTCACCTTTAGATTCCGTTTCTTTCACACTCTCCCAAACTCATCCACCAAGCCTTGCAGCTCCCCTTCGTCTTCACTCAACAACACAGTATCATCTGCAAACAACAGTACAGGGAGTTTCCAAACACTATCCTCTCTCACCAGGGCCACTCCAACATCCACTACCCTACCTTGTACCTCTTTTATTACCCCATCCATGTACAGATTGAACAACCATGGAGACATGACACATCCCTGTTTCAATCCAACCTTCAAAGAGAAAAATTCACTTAGTTCACCATCCACACGCACTGCAGCCTTCGCACCATCGTACATACTCTTCACAGCATTCAACAACTTCCCATCTACTCCATATATTCTTAACACTTTCCAAAATCCTTGTCTATCCACCCTGTCATATGCTTTCTCCAAATCCATGAAAGCCGCATACAACTTCTTTCCCTTCTCTAGAAACTTTTCCACTAAAGATCTAAGAATGAATATCTGATCTACACAACCTCTTCCCTTCCTAAAGCCTCCCTGTTCTTCTCCAAATAATTTCTCTGTTCTTTCTCTAACTCTGTCAATAAGTATCCTACCATACACTTTTCCTATTATACTAAGAAGACAGATGCCCCTATGATTACCACACACTTCTTTTTCCCCTTTTCCTTTGTACAAGGGAATAATTATACCTGACTTCCAATCCTCTGGGACTCTACCTTCCTCCCAGGCCAATCTGCACATCTTCCACATCCATTCTACTACTATCTCTCCCCCATGGTTCAGCATTTCACCACACACTCCATCAATTCCTGGGGCTTTCCCCGATTTAACTTTCTTCATTGCTTCCACAACTTCTATCCTACTGATTTCTTCCTGTCTTCTCACCTCTCTCCTTCTCCCAGCCATTCCCCAGCCACTTATACTCGCATTACTTCCATCCTCTATGTTCAACAATTCCTTAAAGTGTTCTCTCCATCTGCTCACTTTTTTCTCCCTTCTCCACTAGTAATCTACCATTTTTATCCTTCACTCCCCTGCTAACTTCACTTCCACCCTGTCTTACTCTTTTCACCTCTTTCCAGAACATTTTCTTACAGTCCCTCCACTTTACACTCAAATTCCTTCCAAATTCCTCATCCACTCTCTTCTTACTCTCTCTTACTAATCTTTTCACCTTTCTCTTTCTTTCTACATATAACTCTCTCTTCCGCCTCTCAACTTCTTCCACGGCCCTATTTCTCATCCATTCATTGTATGCTTTCTTCTTTTGTGCCACAGCCTGTCTCACCTCTTCAGTCCACCACGCTGTTCCTTGCACCCCCCTCCGTCTTCTCTTCCTTCCACACACCACATCACATGCTGCACATATTTCTTCTGTAAATATCCTACAGACACCTTCCACGTCTCCCATCTGCTCCAATTCATATTTGCCCAATCGTTCCTCCACTTCTCTCTTATACTCTGCCTTTTTCTCATCCTCTTGTAACCTTTCCACTCTCCTTGCAACTACTCCTTCCTCTCGTCTATCCCTTCTTCTATTCCTCCATCTTACTTGAATTTTAATTCTAGCCACCACCAAGTAGTGGTCAGAAAGTCCACTCCCCCAACCTCTATAAACTCTTGCATCCATTACACATCTTCGCATCCTTTCATCCACACACACATAATTGATCATTGCCTTCCTTTCATCCAGTTCACCACCCACCCTTCTCATCACTCGCCATGTATACCTGTGGATCATTTTATGCCTGAAGAGGGTATTGGCTATCACCAACCCCCTCTCAGCACAAATGTCCACTAACGCACTCCCATTCTCATCTATCTCAGCAGGCACACCCCACTCACCAACTATTCCATCCACCTTCACATTCCCAACTTTACCATTCATATCACCAATCAAAAACACTCTCTCATTCCTTCCAAACTTTTCCATGCACACTTCTACATTTGTCCAGAACTCTTCTCTCACTCTTCTAGCACGATCTTGCGTTTGCGCATAGACACACATAATCGCCCACATTTGTATTCCAACTTTCAACTTTACCCACACAATCCTTGACCCA
The DNA here is from genome assembly GCF_032717465.1 of Coenobita brevimanus. Taxonomy (NCBI): domain Eukaryota; kingdom Metazoa; phylum Arthropoda; class Malacostraca; order Decapoda; family Coenobitidae; genus Coenobita; species Coenobita brevimanus. Next base: position 9,743,881 of record NC_136979.1, on the reverse strand, counting down.
ACTGATCCATACTGTCTTATGCTCTTCTTCCATCTTTTACTCACAACTATACATACTCCTTCCTTTGCTCTGTCATTCTCACCTACTCCTACGTTTACCTAATTTATAAAATGTAGCAGCCAGTCTCATATCCTCCGTTTCTAAATGATGGGCCTGATGACAGGCTACCTTAGTATGCTTGTTTAATGGTAGACCTGTGGCACTAGCCTATTTCACTTATGGTATTACTGTATGTGTTTGAAAAACAGGAGTAATTTGGTACCAGGTTTGGGGCTCTAACCTTCATCTGTGAGGATTACCTGGTCTGGTGGAACAGTTTAAGGGACATCCGGATGGAAATAGATAATTTCTTTATTAATTTTGCTATGCTGGCAGTTTTTTGTGTGCTGTAGTTTTGTAAAGTATAAGTGGGATGTTGAAAAGACACAGATGGAGTGAGAGGAGTGGAAATGTGTTACGAGAGGAGAGATTAAGGCATCTGGCTGTACTGTACATACAATTTCATACTGTAACCAACAAAATGAACTTCAGTGATTTAGTGGAATAAGTCTGTCCAACTAGATATGACCTGTAAGGGTTTAAATCCGAAGGGAAGTTTGGGTTTATTGTTTACATAATGCCAGTCAGGAGAGTACTTACTCACTCTTGTTGTAAATGTTTGGGCTGAATTACTCTCCTGGGCCTGGATTCACAAACTTACAATCAAAGCCTTCTCCTAACTCAGATTTAAGAAGGACAACAATGCTGTATTAGAATTATATCATGTCTCATGTTCTGCAGAAAAAATCATTTTAGATATGAGGGTAAAATTATCATGAGCTGTTTTCTGTTTTTGCAGGAAGAACAACGAATACAGAATCTTTGTGTGTCTTTTGTTCCCTTATTAAAAAAAAATAAAGTATGATATCATTGGTTATAAAATACCATGCAGTATGTTTGAGAGTCTTACCACTGATGGTGCAATAAAGGATTGGATGGTAGATACTAAGTCCACAGTAAATTGACAAATTGCCATTTAAAGTTCCACTGGTACCTTTAATGCCATTTGGTTTCCTCAACTTACAATACCAGTTATACAGTACAGGATAGTACAGCCCCAGCCATCATCCCCTCAGTGCAGTGTTGCCTTATGGTCTCTACAATGTGTGACAAGCCAAATGGCTTTCTGTTCCTAGGAAACTATTAACTACAATGGGTGGTAACCATATAACCAAGGTTTTTGGGCGGGTTAAATGTCCTTCAGATATCCCTATCTAAAATCACTAAATCATGGCAGATGTTTGAGGAGTCTTGTAGGGCCCAGTACCTGCCCAGAGCCCCAGCCAAATGATCAGATTTGCATGGCCATGTGGAATGGGAGAGGTGTGAATGAGGAAAGCAAGAGGGTGGGAGTAGTGAATGTGTTCAAGAGTTCAAGATATGTTGTGATGGCATTGTGAGAAACTAAGATGAAAGTGTGAGAAATGGATGAGTGGGAGTGTGTGAAATTTGTAAGGTCAGGCATAAATGGGCAAGAAAGATGCAAGGAAAGAGTTGCTTTGTTGATGAATGAAGTGTGGCAGAGTGGAATGATAGACTACAAATGTGTCAGCTTGAGATGTATGTATGTCACATTCAACTGTTCAAGTTTCAGAAGGTGAAAGTGGCAGTGATTGTAGCGTATGCACTTTGTGATGAGAGGAGTGAGACAGAGAAAGACAGGTTTTAGGAGGAGCTGGATGAAGTAGTAGGAGATGTGCCGACTAGCTGTAAAGTGTTTGCAATGGCCAACATGAATGGGAGATCAGGCACTGGTCCTATGATGTTATGGATAATAATGTAGTACCAGGAAAGAATGATAATGGGAAGCAACTAAAGGACCTGTGTCAGGAAAGGAGGTTGTGCATTTGTAATTCTTATTTCAAACAAAGAAGCACATAAATATACATAGTATAGAGGGACTGGAGGTTGTGTTGAAGGTAGCCTGATTGATTTGTGCCCGTAGAGAAATCGATGCTGTGAAGTGTTGCTGATGTGAGGGCAGTGTGAGGACGACGAGGAGGTTTATTAGATAATATGATTGTGGTATGCAAGCTCAAGCTGAGAGGAGTGAGGTGGACCAGGAGAGGGAGGATCAGTCAGTGTGAAAGGCTGAAAGTCGAGAGGCTGAGGATCAAAGAAATGACAGATGAATACAGGACCAAAGTAGGGGAGGAGTTAGAATCAGTAAATTGGAATGAAATGGATCTGGGCAACTTGTTGAATGCATATAGGGACTGCTTAGCTAGGAATGCTAAAGTGGTGTGTGGTGTGGCAAGAGTAAGAACAAAGAAGAAAGGTACGGCATGATGGGATGAAGATGTGGAGGAAAAGAGAGAAAGAAGTGGCTAGAGTGGATACAGGACAGGGGTTCAGTTATAATAACAGAACATATTGAGAGCAAGAAGCACATAAAGAGCGTACTGAAGAGGAAAAAGATGGAGGTAAATGACGATCTTGGAAGAAAAATGAATGCAAGTTACTCTGAAAATAGGAAGCTATTCTGGAAAGAGGTGCGGAAATGTAGATGTGACAATGGAAAGAAATGTGATGATGTGATTTGATGAAGGTGGTAGATTATTAATCCATGAGGATGAAGTAAGGACCAAATGGAAAGAACATTTGGAAAGTTAGATGAATGGAAATGGAGAAAGCAAAGCGACAGTTAACATGATTGGTATTGGGGGTGTACAGAGAAGGAATGTAGTGCCAGGAAACGTGATACTCGCAGAAGTGAAGAACACTGTGATGCAGCGGAGTAATGGAAAAGCAGCTGGGGTTGATGAGGTGTATGCAGAGATGATTAAATGTAGTGGAGAGAACAGAATGAAGTGCTTGTCAGAGATATGTAGGAAAGCATGGATGAGTGAAACTGTGCCAATAGAGTGAAAAAAAGCAGTGATTGCACCCCTGTACAAAAATAAAGGTGAGTGAAGTCACTGCAAGAATTATAATGACATAAGTCTATTGAGTGTTATTGGGAAGGTATATGGAAAAAATTATTATAGAGAAAATGAGAGAGATATCAGAAGTCCTAGTGAGTGACAAACAGGGTGGCTTTAGGAGTGGCAGAGGATGTGTGGATCAAATATTTGCAGTGAGACAGATAGTGGAGAAGGCTTGTAAGAAGGACTGTAAGGTGTTTATGACATTTATGGATCTGGAAAAAGCATACAACAAAGTAGACAAAGAAGGTTTGTGGAAGGTTTTGTTCATGTACTGTGTAGATGGTAAGCTGCTAGGTGCCGTCAAGAGTTTTTATGATGGTAGTGAGGCATGTGTAAGGGTAAATGGGCATCTAAATGCATGGTTCACGATCAATGTGGAGTGTGACAAGGTTGTGTGATGTCCCCATGGTTGTTCTATATATATATCTATCTATCTATTGCCAGACGCCTCAATCCCGTTTGGGGTGGCCACAAAGAAATCGCCTCCAAGTCGCCCTGTCCCCCACCATTTCACTGCCCTGCTCCCAACTCACACCCCCCTCTCTCATATACCTCTCCACCCCATCCCTCCATCTCATCCTCGGCCTCCCCCTCCCTCTTCCCCCCTCCACCTCACTCACATACACTGTCTTCGTCAGTCTTTCACCCTCCGTCCTCTCCACACACACACACACACACACATATATATATATATATATATATATATATATATATATATATACTGTATATACATATATATATATATATATATGTATATATATATATATATTTGTGGTTGGTGGGGGACACTCACCATCCACTCACTCAATGTAGTGCTGCTCTCGGGTGTCTGCCCTGTCCTCTCCTCCATCCTTCTTTCCTTCCATCTTCTTCTATCTTTCTTTCATTCTTTCCTTGTCCTTCTGCCTACGGGTGACTTTACACTCCCTCTTCTGTCTTTCATTCCTTCATTCTTTCCTCTTCCTTCTGCCTGTGGGTGACTCTACACTGAGTGACAAGCCAAATGGTTTCCTGTACACCAGGAAACCATTTACTATGCTGGGTGGTAACCATATAACCAAATTTTGGCGCCTGGTGGTTTAGTGGGTAATTATTGTGCTCCAATCGGATTGAGCCAGTGAAGGTTTATATCCAAGGGATGGTTGGGGTTTATTGTTCACGTAATGCCACTCAGGGATGAGTGAGGTTGGTCACTCTCATCTTAAATGTCAGGACCAACTGCCTGGCCCCGGGCTCCTACGCTCCTCATGGGGCGACGTAGGATTGGATGATGGATGGATGGATGTATATATATATATATATATATATCATCCATCCATCCATCATCCAATCCTACATTGCCCCACGAGGAGCGTAGGAGCCTGGGGCTATGCGGTTGTCTCGACATATAAGATGAGAGTAACCAGTCTCACTCATCCCTGAGTGGCATTACATGAGAAATCAACCCCAACCATCCCTTGGATATAAATCTTCACCGGCTTAATCTGACTGGAGTGCAATAATTACCCATTAAACCACCAGGTGCCAAAATTTGGCTATATGGTTACCACCTTGCATAGTAAATGGTTTCCTGGTGTACAGGAAACCATTTGGCTTGTCACTCAGTGTAGAGTCATCCACAGGCAGGAGGAAAAAGAAGGAATGAAGGAAAGAAAGACAGAAGAGGGAGTGTAAAGTCACCCACAGGCAGAAGGACAAGGAAAGAATGAAGGAAAGAACAGACAAGGATGGAAGAGAGGAAAGGGCAGACACCCGATAGCAGCACTACATCGCGTGAGTGGATGGTGAGCACCCCCACCTACCACATATATATATATATATATATATATATACATGGAGTATTGAGAAGTAAAAACACAAGTAATGGAGAGAGGGATGGCGTTGGTAATGAATGGTGATGGATGGAATATCTCAAATTTATTGTATGCTGATGATGCTGTGCTGTTTGCAAATCCCAGACAAGAGCTTGGTAGACTAGTACAGAGTTTTGTACTGTAGATGTCTGTGAGCATCATGCCTTGAGAGTAAATGTAGAACAGAGTAAAGTGATGGTTACTGAAAGAGAAAGTGACTCTCAGTGTGATATTAGTGAATGGAGAGAGACTGGAATTGGTGAGAGAGTTCAAATACCTGGTTACATTGATAGAAAAAAGAGGAAAAGGTGCAACAGAAGTGGAACATAGAGTGAAGCAAGGAAGGAAAGTAGCTGTTTTTTTTTTTTTTTTTTTTTTTTTGTCCGACTCTGGGCATAGGCGTCATAGCCTGCTCTCAAGGCCCAATAGTCCTCCTACATACATACACCTCTCTACATGTCACCACTTTGGCGGTAACACCCACCGTCCATATTGAATACATGCTAGGGCTGTCTCTTACAGGACTGGTGTATTGGTATTAGCGGGGGTACTTTTATGACATGTCGGCGGGTCATCTGGTAGATCAGGACAGTCTACTTTTATGAAATTCAAATCCTGAAACTGTTCCCTGCCCCAGCCGGGATTCGAACCTGGGTCCATCAGGACTGCAGGCTGCTTCTCTACCGAGAGGCTTGAGTGTTGCAGCTACATGAGGCTCACATGAAGGAGTGTTAATGCCAACTTTAACATACGGATGTAAGACTATGGTGTGGCATGAAAATGAAAAGTCAATAGCAAGAGCAGTGAAGATGGGACTGCTGAAGAAAGTACAGTATGTGCAGTACAGAGAGCAGACAGGATATGGAATAATGTGATTCATGAAAGATTCGGAGTGAGGAAGTCTGTGGACACCAGAATTGAAAAGAATGTAATGAGATGGTATGGTCATGTCGAGAGAATGGATGACGGTAGAATGGTGGAAAAGGTATATCTGAATGAATTAGAAGGAGGGACAAGGTGAGGTAGGCCAAGAAGGTGAAGGGATATGGTGGATGAGTGTGTGAGGAAGAGAGGTATGGCAGTCAGCGAGGCTTGGGGACTCACAAGAGATCGAGCTGGCTGGATGAATTTTGTGCGGAGAAGCGCATGACAGGGATTTGGCACTCCATTTTAACTTGACAACATTCGAACTGACTCTATCAGATAAGTATATGTGACGCTACAGAATGTGATGAAATTTTTTTAGCCTATCTGATGGAGCCAGGATTTCAAAGGCTTGAATGATGAGTGAATGGAAGCGTGGCCCATTGAATTGGGTAAACTTTGGCTGTCTGGACGTTGCTACTCCTCACCTTGCCCTAGGGTGGGAAATGAGGTCCGGATGATGATGATGATGCAATGTTTCGAAATGCATCCCAAAGTTAAAATGGCGACTGCCTGAGTTACAAAAATTTTGGCATGGAGAACAGAATTGCCACTATCCATTACATAAAGGTACTGCATAGATTTATAATATTAACACCAGATAGATGCCTGGTGGTCATTTGGGTTAAGGCACTCCAACCAGATGTGGCTAATGATGGGATTAAATCCAAGAGGCGACATAAATGTATTCCTTACATGTTGCCACACAAGGGAAAACATCTGGTCATTCTTGCCTAAAACCCTCTGAACTTAAGGCGTTTTTTGTAGCACTCCGGAAAATCAAAGGGGTTTGGGTTTCCGCTGTTGGAATTTACAGAACGCTAAGCAATAGCACAACCAGCCGAACGACCATTGTGAGCCTCGGAAGAACTGTCGCACATAGCCAATCTGTAAGGAAAGGAGATGACAACTTTTTCATAAGGACATTTTATGCACCTAAGATAAACGTAGGAGCATTACTTAAAATTTTCGTTCCATTCCGAAGCAGAAATTAAGGCCAGTAGGAACCGTTTACTCTCCTGCTGTTTTCAAGTAAGACCAACCTCGCAGTGGATTTGTAAACTTGTTTCAATGGCTGCAGTTCCTACGGTAGGACATATGATAAACTCGAAAATTTAGGGATCCAAGCACCTTTCACGTTTGGAAATGCATCTCTATCCCTCACAAAAACACATAACATGAAAATACTTTTGACTGGCTGAGACATTACATAAGAATTTTGTAATTTTGTACGTTCATTGGAACGAAGCCAAAACCACAGTCAATTCATCGGACGCGTCGGCCATTTTCGGGTTGGAGGTGCGAGATAGTAGGAGACGGAACATTGAAATTGATGTATTTTTGTAATAAAGTACATTGTTAGTAATCCTTAACGTTACAGAGTCATTAACATGATTATTTGTTAACCATTATAATATAAAAAATTAATGCTTATCTTCTGATATTGCGAATTAAACAGAATGCTAAACTCCCTAACTGGCTACATTCTGCTACACAACATGCTGATTGGTTGTTTGGGTATGCACCACTGCAGAGGCAAACTCCTCAGTGAGGAGTTTGACTTTCCAGCAGTGGAATCTCAAACCCCTTTGACTTTCCGAGGTGCTACAAAAAACGCCTATATAATGCTACACCGGGCCCCACAGCCAAAGGCAGGTGTTGAGTGAGTCATCGCCCCAGCAGGAGACAAGAACCCGGACCTCCTGTACCAGAGCGCCCCAGCCAGGCCCTACAGCCTCTCCTGGCCTCCGCTCCCTACGCCTGGCTCTGGAGAAGGCTCACCTGACGGACCCTGGTTCAGGCTGGTGCCGCAATTCCTCCCTGTCGGCTCCCCTCGACTCTGTGGACCGCAGTCCTCAGACCCCCCAGACCCTTCCCAGGGCGCCCAGGCGTGATCTCCCCACACCCATGGGGCGGCGTAAGACCCCCACCTCCGGCCGAGACCTGAGCCAGAGATTTCTGGATCTGTTTGGCCCCAGTCCTGAGGGCCACACCCCTGAGCCTAGCCCGGAGACTGCGGCCCCCTTCGCCACTTGCAGCCCTGGACGCGAGAGGACGCCCCTGCGAGTTGTCCCGTGCCCTCTCGGCATGCCCCCCCCCCCTGGCAGTGCCCCTATCCCGGCCGAGTTGTCGCCGGCTTGTCTCCCCGCCACCTCCACGATGAGTGACTCATGATAAGTGTGGTGTTGCCCCAGCAATAGTGAACTGTTTTAGGTTAAGTGTTATGTTGCCCAAACTAGTGTTGTTATGCTGTGTTTTTAAGGTGACTTCTCGTCATAAAAACACTAGCTACTGAAGCGGGGTCCTCTTTCTAGACCGGAAGTAAAGCACCAACAAAGGAACAAGACATAAAAACCAGGCAGTATACCTTAACACATCTATTACCTTAATTCTAATCGTAACAATACACGTAGAGTGATATTTAAGATACAGGGACACAGAGACACAGAGTTAACACTTGGCACCACAGAGCAGAGTCATACACACTACAATGTTCATACAGGGAGATCGTGAATTATCTACAATATGGTTTACACGTCACTTGGAGGCAGGATATAAATAGAATTGTTCACATAAGGAATAAACAAGGTTGGGAGTCTAATTGGGGAATATTACTATAAAGGAGGTAGGGTGCGGATAGCGACACTTGACGCTGTCACCTTGTCACGGAGACATGTACACTTAGGCTTTTGACTAGCCCGCGCACCCTTACCTCAGGTGTTCACAGAAAACTCTCTGACTCTCTTACATGGGGGGGGGACTAGGATAATTACACAAAGTTCACTTTCTGCCCTGTCAACACTGAGTTCCGATAGGCCACTATTGACTATTGTTTCTTACAGAGTCACTGTGCACTGTTCTTTTGCCCCGGTTGTTCTTGACTCAAAGAGGGGGGGGGGGTGAATCACTGTTTTCCTGTTTCCTGGGTAATAGTCACTCTAGGTTGCACTCGTAGGTGGGATGCAGGGAGGCTCTCCCGTCTGGGGACCTCGACCTGGGAGGCGGCCCTCGTACTAGGGCCGCGCCGGTGGGGTGCAGGGAGGCCCTTTGGTCTGGGGGCTTCGACCTGATAGGTGGCCCTCGGGACTGGGGCCAAACAGCTGGAGTAATCGGGCCTGCCGTTTCCGACTCCAGGGAGTGAGGGAGCCTGAATCGCCTTCGTCGGGAGTTGGAGAGTCTGCCCTGGGCATCCTGGGACTGCGGGCACCAAGGGGGAGAGGCGCCGTCAGGACTGGGCTGCGGCAGCGTCTCTTACGGGGCTCGGACAGGAACAAGGAACTCCCGGGTGTAGGCGGTAAGCCCGATATCGGGCCTTGCCACCACTCTAGCATCTCCTCCAGGGCTCTATTCCCGGGTGGTGACGAAGGGCTCCCCGAAAGGAAAGAGGCTGGAGGAGGACTCACGTTACCCGTGTCCTCTCGAGTGCGTCTGGAGGCCGGAGCCTGGGGTCGCCTTCCCCTGTCACACACTCTGGCTGTAGCCGTGAACTTGCCCGGCGTACAGGGGACACCTGTAGGGCGGACGGGGCCATCCTTTCGCCGCGGCTTAGGACCGCCAGCGTGGTGTTGTTCCCGTAGTAGGAGACAAGCCGGAGTGAGGGGCACAGAGGCCACACTCTCTCCAATACGGATTGAGTCTACCTTCAGGCGATTCTCTACCCTGGTACGTGCCCCGGCCGGAGCCGAGTGTCTACTCGTACGGAGAACAACTGCTGGACGAACGGGGTCGCCCTCACGCTGCGGCTTAGGACCGTCGACGGGGTGTTGCTTCCGTAATAGGGAAGTGCTACACGTACGGTAGCAGGGGCTCTTTACCCTGATCCGTACTCTGGCCGTAGCCGGAAGCTGATCTATCCTAGCAGGAACATCTGCTGAACGAATGGGGCCGCCCTCGCGCCGCGGCTTAGGACCGACGACGGGATGTTGCTCCTGAAGGGGAGAACAGCAAGAGAGTGATGCGCTGGGGCAACTCTCTCTCTCTGGTGTGCTAAGGCCGGAGCCTGGGGTCGCTTTCCCCTTCACACTCTTTATTAGGCCGTAGCCTTGGGCCTCTTGCCCTTGGGCCTCCTGCCCTAGAGGGTGTAACAAAGCCGTCAATACGGTGTTACCTGGGACTGAATCTGGTTCAGTCCCACCCCTATTCTGGCGATCACTGCTCCGCCCGCAATGTAGTCTACTTTCCCTGATCACCTGGGGTTGGGACAATTGCGGGGAACAAGGGCCCAGGACCGTAATGTCCTGATGACCCTCTTGACTGGCGTCACTAAACTCACCGGTGTGTCCTCCTGGGGTGTTGGTGCGGTGGCGGCCCGGTGGTGGGGTGGGGGGTGGTGAGGTGGGAGGTCCGGCGGCGGGCACGGCGGGCATTTTAAGTGTAACAACGGTACAGTGACTTAATACTTGTGGAATATCGGGGCAAGTGGAATCACGGTGGATGAGTAAAGGACGAGTGCATAAATTTAGTTCTGGTAAATCAGACTCACGAGTGACAGAAAATCAGTAAGACTATTCCCCCCGAGAAATCCTCTGTATGTAAGATACCCCAATCTCTTCGGCTCTAAGGAAATAATAGTGTTAATAATATTTCCCTACTTGTATTGCCAGTTCATTCTCAATGTCATTCCCTCTCCCCAGTAACTAGCGTGAACGTAAAAAAGAAATAAAATCAATTACCAAAACCCTTTTGCTATCAGGAAATATTAAGTTCAACCCCAGTAACTAGCGTGAACGTAAACAAGAAATAGAATCAATTACCAAAACCCTTTTGCTATCAGGAAATATTAAGTTCAAAGTAATAATACTTACATAACTCTCTTCTGACCCGCTGCAAGTCACTCCCCTCGCCCTCCCCCCCCCCCTCCTTTCCCCCTGTGAGCCTCACTCCCCGTGCCCCGCGCGCGCCTGTATTCTCTGTACACCTGTGCACTAGAATTAATTGTGTTGGCATCCGTATCAGTTAAGCCAGTAATCCTGCGAGATACTAATATTCTAGTTAAGGGTTTACTTCTTTGCTATATATTGTGTTGTATTATTTGCTGTCTTTGTCCTGTGTCTGACTGTGGTAATATAAGTGCAAAGGTTATTGCCTGGAGTTTTTGTGTCCTGCCTCTCTTCATTGCACTAAGCCCCGGTCTCGAAAGAGGACCCCGCTACACGTTAGGTGTTGTAGGACCGAGAAGCAGAGCCTATTTCGCCTAGCATTACACTTTGATCTCCTCATATCTCAGTGACAGGAAAATAAAAGTAGATGATGTATATTCCAATTTATCAGTTCTGGCCCCAACTCCGTTCCTGGTTCATATTAATGATCTCTTATCTGTCACCCACAATCTCATCCACTCATATGGAGATGACTCAACACTACATAGTTCATTCACACTCATGCACCCATTTACAAAGTCTAATATCTCTACCTCTCAACTCAGTACAGCCATCTCCATAAATCAAGACCTATCTACGATCAGTGAATGGGGACAAAACAACCTGTCTCATTTAATGCTAGTAAAACTAAATATATACAATTTACTAATAAACAGATGTTGTCAGATTCGTATATTACCTTCAGTACCTGTACTACTAATATTCCCATCTCCAAAAGTATTGAAATTCTCGGCGTCTCACTTAAAATGCCCTCAGCTGGACCTCTCATGTTCGATCACTTACTAAAACCTCCTCAAAGAAACTTGGTTTATTGTAAAGAGTCCGTAATTTCTTCACTGACGAGCAGTTAGCTATAATTTATAACAGTCATGTGCGCTCTCGGCTTGATTATTGCTCACCCTTGTGGAATGGATGTGGAGAGGTTGCATTAAAACAACTAGACAAAATTCAGAACAAGGTTGTTAGAATTATTAACAACCCTGCCATTACAAATAAACTACCTCCCCTACAAATAAGAAGGAATGTTGCCTCCCTTGCATTATTTTACAGATATTTTTATGGCAAATGCTCGGACGAAGTTGCATCCATGGTGCCACCTCTCCATGCCTTCCCTCGTGCTACACGGGCATCAGATAGTGCTCATGACTGGAATGTTACTCAGCCATATTGCAGAATTTCTGCCTATCAGAATTCGTTCATTCCCCGTACTGGATCTCTTTGGAACTCGCTTCCCCAGAGATGTTTCCCTCCAAACTTCAACCTACAGCTGTTTAAGTCTAACTGTTATAGATATTTTATGAACATTTTTTTTATTCATTTGTTTTTCCTTCCTCTGTTCTGTAATTAAAAAAAAATCTGGACTATTGCTTGTCGATCGTGTTCCTCATCATTTGCACATCAACTTATTTGGTTAATGTCGTGTCGTTTGAGTTATGTGGATTACGAATTTATAATCCTTCATGACGGATATACTTTATCAAGTTCATTCGGTAAATTAACCTACAGGTACCGTACTATACAGTACATCTTCAGTCTGACGGTCGCGCAGACGTGATTCTGACGGGGAAAGATACTGGACAGGGAAACGTGCAAGTTCCAGTATTTTGAAAAGTATATGTCCTTGACCAGAAGAAGAAGAGGACTGGGGAAGAGGACCGGCCTCCAAGGAAGATTCTCGCCTCAGCAGCATTTTTTTGGCTGCAGAATCTTGAGTACATTTTTTTTTTTTTCCTCATAACATAGATAAAAGTGAGTACAGAAAGTAGTGAGTGTGATATAGTCGCCAGCACTGGTGAGGCTGGCGCGTTTTAATAGATGTGGCACCAGTGTGTGCTGGGAAATTTTCAAGGTAATGAAGCTCGCTTTCCTTCACTTTGACACACACTTTACATCTTATCTCCTGCCTTTTTTACACCTTATGCATTCACTGTCATCCAGACCCACCCAACCGCAACCACCCTTCTGTGTGTGTGTGTGTGTCTCTCTCTTTATGAGTGCAAGCAGAGGATATGAAAAGTTTAATCTATGTTAAATTAGTATTGGCAGTCTCTTGACCATCATTTTTATGAAGTAACCATCGGCCATCATTATCATCTTTCTGAGAACTTTAAACAATTCTATCCCACGCACACAGTGTTGTCATTTTGCACGCATCTGCAGATCTCATAACATTCAGTCAGTGCATGATGTAGTATAGTCATTCTTTATGAGCCACACAAGTTCATAATCATGATACTATGGGACCTGTAGGTGCATGCAAGATGACAACACTGTGTGAGTGGGATAGAATTATAGGTTTTCAGAAATATGATAATCATGGCCAATGGTTCTATCTATCTATCTGTTGCCAGATGCCATAATCCTGTAAGGGGTGGCCATTTGACTCTGAGTTATATGTTTTACGGGGAGGGGCACTAACCCTCCACCAACCCACTTGTTGACACGCAGGGGTGCTAGCACATATGGTTTGGTTATGTGTTTCTATGCTGTAATATTTCACTACTATTTCTCCACTCTCTCTGCTGGCTGACATTCCTGAACTAAGAGATGCTTGTCTTTCTTGCTGCAACATTTCACTTCAATTTCTCATGCCTCTCTGCTGGCTAATATTTCTAAACTGACTGAATGAATAACCCATCTGGCACCACAAAAATAATGGTCGATGTTGCCAATATTACTTTAACATAGATTAAACTTGTCACACTCTGGTTGCGCTTGTAAAAAACGGTGAGAGAGAGAGAGGGAGGTGAATGCGTGGATGTGGATGGCAGGGTGTGTGTAAGGTGTGAAAGAGGCAGGGCATAAGATGGGGACTTTATGTCAGAGTGGAGGAAAGGGAGTTTCTTTAATTCAAGGATTTGTTTCTCATGCATTTTATTTATTATAGACGTGATAAGAGGAGACTATATGATAAAAAGGCGACAGAGACAGAAATTAAATTAAGTAAAAATGACGGTCAGAGCACAAGAGCAGCGTATCAGGCCATAAAGGAGTTAACTGGGACTGAAAAGAGAAGGAAGGAAATACCTGTACGAGATAGAAATGGTAATTTGATGACTAAAGATTTGGATATAAAAGGAAGGTGGAAAGAGCACTTTGAATCTGTTCTAAATAGACCAATCCCAGCTGAAGAGGACATTTTGCCAGCCGAGAGAGATTTGCAGATAGAAACAGGGGATATAACTTTGGAAGAGGTAGCAAAATCTATAAAGGAGTTAAAGAATTTTAAGGCCCCAGGAGAGGATGGAATATTCCCTGAAATGCTTAAGGTGGAAAATGACGAGTTGATGAATGCGCTTTTGAAACTTTTTAATGTGGCTTGGGATAATGGTGGAATTCCAGAAAAGTGGAAAAATGGAGTGATTATAAAAATACCAAAAAAGGGAGATTTAAGTGTGTGTGGCAATTGGAGGGGGATAACTTTGACACCTGTAGTTGCAAAAGTCTTTTCCAAAATCTTGTTGAACAGAATAGAGCCAGTAACTGATAAAATTTTAAGAGAAGAACTAGCGGGATTTAGAATGGGTCGAGGTTGTAATGATCAGATTTTTATTGTAAGGCATCTAATGCAACAAGCTAATGAGATGAAAATGCCACTTAGTATGTGTTTTGTGGATTTTGAAAAGGCGTTTGATAGTGTTTCACGTGGAGCTATGTTGAAAATTATGAGATTCTATGGTATACCAGAAAAGTTTGTAAATATTAATAGAAGCCTGTATGAAGGTACTTTTTGTAAGGTAATGGTGGGTGGTTCTTTGAGTGATCCATTTCAAGTTAGGTCAGGAGTGATTCAAGGAGGAGTTCTTTCGCCATTGTTGTTTGTTTTGGTTATGAATTATGTTACGAAAAAGGTTGTAAGGAGAACAGGTGCAGGAATTAACTGGAAAGAAAATAAGAAGCTGATGGATTTGGACTATGCTGATAATATTGTACTGATTTGCGGAAGTATTTATGAGATGCAGAGGGTGCTTGATTGTCTGGTGGAGGAAGGAGAAAAAGTGGGATTGGTAATAAATTGTGGAAAGACTGAAATTATTAATATGAATGTGGAGAACCAAATCGATTGTGTAATTGGGAATAATGTGGTGAAGAATGTAGAAAACTTTAAATATCTGGGAACAATTGTATCATTTAATGGATCATTAAACAATGAAATTGAGGAGAAGATTAGACAGGCTTGGCGAGCTGTTGGAATGTTGAAATCTCTTTGGAATAATAATATGCATTCGGTACATACTAAAGTGAAAATTTACAAGTCCATGGTTAGACCAATTTTAATATACGGGCATAAGTCATGGTACAGTACAATTGCAACAGATCAGAAAGTGTTAGGATTTGAGGATAAAATATTTGAGAATAAAAGATTCTTGGGGTAAAGTGGCAAGACAGAGTTACAAATGCAAGAGTAAGGGATATTACGAGAGTGGAACCAGTTAATGAATATGTGAGACTGACTTGCTGGAAGTGGCTGGGGCACATATACAGAAAAGAAGGTAGTTTAATACAGGATGTCCCGAGTGGACTGCAAGAGGAAGAAGAGGTAGAGGTAGGCCGAGGGAAACCTGGTTGAGGACAATGAAAAAGGAAGCAGGAGAGGAGTGTTGGTGGGACCTGAAGGAGATGGCAAGAGACAAATATTGGTGGAGAGAGTTCATTGAGGCCCTGTGCATCCCGTGGGGTGCCACAGGAAATGATTGATTGATTAAAAGTTTGTGTTGATAATGTGAGTAAGTGTTAAGAAACAAATATCTTCTTGAAATATCACCTATTTAGTTGACCGTCACAGGGAAAGGGGGATTGGTTGAACCCTTGGAACCCCCTCTTCTTCCATGCCTGATATTTATACATAAATGTTATTTTATGTAATATACTGAACATCTAATTTTGTTATATTGTGTGCACATTAGCCTTAACGTACTGCAGGTACTTCTCTTATCTCAGTTGCTTCATCGCACCACTGTTTCACCTGGCCAGAACCAAATCTGACACACTTACCCATATGAACAGTACAAATTGTTCATCTACATTATATACATAATATTATGAGTGGTACTACAGCTACCCTTCGTATGGATGTCATATTCAGACATTTTGTATTCCAACTACTTTAACCTATATGTTGAGGGAATTTCGAACACTCATCTGATTCTGATAATGGGGTTTGTTGTCTTGCCCATAACCTCAAGCTACGGTGTAAAGAAATGCACTGGTGCCACATCTACCAAAACGTGCCAGCTCCTGTACCAGTTGTCAGTGCTGGTGACTGTACACATAACAAGAGAGTTACAGGCAATGGAGTACGACGCGAAGTAGTACTGTACCGTAATATCCTACGGTACAGTACAGTCCCAGTTAACTGGGAAGCTTGGGGAATTTACCTTCCCGTTTACCTATTTTTCCCAGACATCAGGTATATACTCTTGTATACAGGCTATATCATAGCGGTATATACAACACCACTTGTGTCCAGGACCACGCAAACAGTTCCATTTGAAACATAACCTCATCTTAAACACACCTCATAGACATCACATACATGATTCCCTTGTCTTGCAGTAGTGCAAAATGCACATGGTAAGTTAATTGTTTAACATTGTTATTTTCTTCATAAAACATTGAATAATAAAGAAATTAACCTTGAACATTTATTGGTGAACTGATGATTCGGAAAGAAGTGTTGTACAATAGAATTATTACCACTCTCTTACTCACAGTTATGTACCGGTATACAGCCATGGCCAGCCAAATTATTCCTCACCTGACCGCTGTCATTTCACTCCTCACATGCAACTCAGCAGTTTTGCGGATAACACTGTAAATACGTACAAATTGCAAGCGCTGTAATTGTATCCAACAAATTAAACCTTCATTTCTATCATCTAAATATTATCTTCTCAGGCAGTGCAAATTCATTACAAGATGATGTATAATTTCATTTTAGAACAAAGTTGCACTGGCTGAGAAGGTGAAATACAACTGATAGAAGTGAAGGTTTGCTTTGCTGAATAAAGAAACTGCACATGCAATTCGTACATGTTTAGTGTATTATCTGCAGAACAGCTGGGTGGCAAGTGAGGGGTGGAGTGATGGCAGTCAGGTGAGGAATAAATTGCCAGGTCATGGGTATTAATCTGTGAGCAAGGGAGCCATGATAATACCGCTGAACGACACTTCTTTCCAAATCATCAGTTCACCAGTAAATGCTCAAGATTTATTTCTTTATTGTATTTTTCCATTTTAAATAAATAAAATAGCAAATAATGTTTAACAAATTTAACTTACATGTCAAGTGGGGTTGGTGGAGGATTAGTGCCCCTCCCTGTAAAACAATTAACTCTGAGCCCTTGGCCACCCCGTTTGGGATACATGGCGTCTGGCAATGAATGAATGAATGAACTTACTGTGTGCATTTTGCACTGCTGCAGGACACAGGAATTAGCCTATGTGTGTGACGTCCATGGGGTGTTTAAGAGGAGGTTATATTTCAAATGGAAATGTTTGCATGGTCTTGGATACGAGTGGTTTTGTATATACCTTAATGATACAGCCTGTGTGTAAGAGTATATACCAGATGTCTGGGAAAAATAAGTAAACAGGAAAGTAAATTCCCCAAGCTTCCCAGTTAACTGGGATTGTCTATCTATCCATATATTGCCATTCGCCATAATCCCGTAAGGGGTGGTAATGTACTGTAATACTCTATTGTATTTTGTGCAATTTTGTGATCTTTTACTTGTGGGAGAGTTTTTAGGATACAGGGTCGAGACAGATAGTAACACATTACCCAGTTCGACACTGAATGTTGAGTCGATGGGGGGATACTATACAAGAAGTAGTGGATCCTCTCATCAGCTGTCCAATTCTTGAATAACTCCTGTTAACATTTTAAATGCCTGGGTGATGTTGGAAGATAACTGGAAACCTGTTTCTCAAAGTGCTTTGAAGTTAACTGTGTGTGAAAAAAAAATATTGTATTTTTTTTTTTTAACTCTTTCCAAAAGCCTCTGTTCCTTTTTATTTGTATATTTACAAAAGAAAATTAGGTTGTATTCAGAGCATTCAGTACAACTGTATTCTTAAATAAGACAAATTACTGTATAAGAATAGAAAATAATTATATTTTTGTCCTTTCAGGGTTGTATGTGGCCTGAACAATAAGAAAATAAATCAGATGCATTGTGGTGCAGTCACTGGTTTTGAGACATCTCAAGAAATATTAAACAGCAGCTAGAAATGGATGAGAGAAACCTTATAATAATGAAGTGATTGAAATGAGTGCTGAAATATCATAGTGAATAGCTTTTGCGCATTTAATCCCTGCAGTATACAATGAAGGCTTTTATGTACCAGTTGAATAGAAGTACCAAGATTTATAAATTAAACTTGGCCTGCAAATGTCATGGAGAGAGATGGCTAAGACGTAGCTTTTCTTCATCCTTGTGGACCTGTGACCAGCAAAAGGACTTGCCAGAAAAATACTCAAAATGGCAAGTTGACCAGAAGACATCTGAGTACCAAAAGCAACAGTTTGAGAATCCTTTTCGACGTACTCTCGGTATACTAAGTGATGATATTAAAAACTACTTTGGGATTAATGTTAATAGAGGCACAGGGGCAGAGGATGATGCATCTTCCACTCGCAGTCTAAGACAAAGGAACATCGGGCCGTCCCACTGTGATGTGCTAATAATAGGAGGGGGGGTGATGGGTTCCGCTATTGCCTATCACCTAAAACAGCGAGCACTACAGGGCCTTGATGTTATTGTTGTCGAGGAAGATCCATCGGTAAGTTTTCAGTCTACATTTTTTTATGGCACTAAACCTGACTTACTGTTATGCTACATCTGCTTCACACTAGGGCATGTGAGCCACTTTCCTCCCTGACACATTTTATCAAACGGAATATCTTTGGCCAGAAAAAACATGTCAAACCTCTCTCAGTTTAGGTACATGTATATAGTGTTAGCCAGCAGAGAAATTAATAAATGGAAGAGGTGAAATACTGTATTAGGTGTACTTTTGTCTCGAGTGTATATTACAGATTTTAGAAAATTTATTGTGATTTGACACTGTTGTTTCCTCCTCCTCTTGGCTCATCTGGAAATGAACCCAGTGGAATACAGGAAACTGCATAATTGCTCCCAGATTTCTTTTGTTGAAGTTATGTTGAAAGATTGGTTATCTGTGTTGTGAAAGTTAGATGCTTGAGATGAGTGTTTTGTAATGT
The DNA here is from genome assembly GCF_032717465.1 of Coenobita brevimanus. Lineage (NCBI taxonomy): Eukaryota > Metazoa > Arthropoda > Malacostraca > Decapoda > Coenobitidae > Coenobita > Coenobita brevimanus. The sequence goes on along the minus strand of NC_136979.1, from coordinate 9,725,031 downwards.
AGGAGATTGGATTATAGTGATGGTAGGATGGATTGTTTGATTTATATACCAGTAATATCTTGTGTTCGTACTGAAGCAGAGAAGAATGATGGCAGCATCATTGTCTGGCTAGGTGCACTCAAGTCTCTCAGCATCATTGTCAGGCTAGGTCCATTCAAGTCTCTCAGGGAAGGAAAGTTTCTGTGGGATGAATGTCTGGTGAGGATTCATAAGGATATTGTTTGGCTGGAGATTTTGGATGACTGTGGTGACTGTGCATTTGTGTAGGTTTCTTAAATGTTAGGACCAACTTGCCAAGCCCTGGGCTCGTATGCTTCTCATGGGGCAACATAGGATTGGTTGTTGGCTGGATGGATATATGTTTGTAAAGTGTGATGTTGGGTGGAAGAAGAGGGATGATGTTGAGGCATTCTGTATAGTCTTGGGAAGCAGCTTTTTTTTTTTTTTTTTTTTTTTTTTATGGCATATGTTGCAACATAAAATTACAGTAACCCCTCCAATATCCGGATCAATAGAGCCATTGGTAGGTTCGGATATTGGTTTCATCCGGATATTGGGCCCCAGCTTATGGACTTGTACTTATGGACCCTAACTCAGAGAAACACCTATATATACAACTCCCTCCGGACATGCATAGCACCTATTTAACACCCAAATCACACCAATAAGGCACATAAATGACTGAAATAAATGCAAAAGAAACATAAAATGTGGGTTTAGAAGTATGTTCATACATTAATAGACATTCTGGTACTTATGGACTCTAACCGAACCTAACTCTGAAAAACACATTCCTACTGCACATGCATGAGGTAAGTATAGTATGGAAAGAAGTACAGTATGACACATTCTGGTAAGTATAGTATGGAAAAAAGTACAATATGAAACATTCTGGTAAATATAGTATGGAAAATAGTACAACATGAAACATTCTGGCTACTTACAGCAAGTCCCTGGCCACCTCGATGAATAACCGCCTCCTCTCGGACTCTGACAGTAAGAACGATTTCCTGAAGCACTTGCACTACCCTCTTCCTGAAGTCTTGCACTGAACTTAGTCACTAACACACAGAAGTCCGTTCTTTTCACAGTGTTCACTTTAGTCCAAATAATGTTCCATTTTACTTTAAGTGTTGCACATTAACTTTTCCCAAGTTTTTTTAATTTTCCAAAGCCAAAACAAAGAAGGTTAGTTACGTTAAATTTCTTTTCTACTGAGTCTTTTCTCCCAACTTGAAAACCTTAACACAACACACCGTTTTTTTCACTGCACAACACTCAAAATTCCCGTGTGGTCTAGTGGAGAAGTTCTTGCTGTTTATTCACTGTCAGAGTCCGAGAGTATCACTGGCAGGCGACCAAGAGGTGCATCGGTGGGTCGTGGTGGTGGCGTACCGACTACAGAAGACTCTGAAGATAGCCGCAAACTCACATCGAGCGGTGACTCCACTGTAGCTGATGTGCTGGGCTGTGGCTCGGAGCATGAGGGCCTGTCTTGGGGAGGCAACGGAGTGGAACCAGGGCTTGGCACAGCGGGGGTCACGGGCCTGAAAAAACTGTCAATCGTTGACTGACGCAAGGACCGACGATTCTGGCGATTGATGATGCGCTGCCGGAAAGCACGCACTTCCTCCATGAGTCCCAAGGGCCCCATCTCCCTGTCGCAGTCCGGGTGTTCCAGGTAGTCTAGGACGAACTCTAGATGTTCCCGGAGTGCGCTCAGCTTGGGGATGGCTGGAGTAGTGTCCTGCTGAGAGGAGTCCGCATCATCATCGCCTTCGTCGTCGGAATCTTCAAGTTATGGACTGACACCAGCAACCGAAGATGCGATTTCGATATCAGACAACATCTGATACCTAGGATCGCCTTCGTCGTTGTCCAACCACTCACGAACATCGTCCACATCAACATCGTCGCCGTGCGTACGTAGCCTTGCATGGAAGTCATCCACGTCAAACCCTAGGAAATTGTACTCCACATCTGTTCCGAGAAGCAGACGAGACCAACCATTTTCAAGAGTTTTCACAGGGACTTCCTTCCATGCACTAGCCCAGTTGTACAGCGCAGACTTGATGTTGTAGCGGCGAAGGTTTTCCAAAGTCCGCTTGCCTCGAGTGTCACGTCCTTCCCTGCGCTCGTCCTCGTCCTCGAGGACAACCATCACCTCGTCCAGGAACTTCCGACGGTACAGGCGCTTTGTTGCCACGATCACTCCTTGGTCCATGGGTTGAATGAGAGCAGTCGTATTAGGTGGCAGAAATATGCACCTAATACGGCCATTTTCAGCAACCAAGTCCTTGTCGCACGGGTGGGCAGGTGCATTGTCGAGGAGAAGGAGAGCCTTTACCTGGTCGCGAGGAATTCCCAGTGTCTTCGTCTGGTAATGGATGACCTCCTTGACGAAGTGATGGTGAAACCAGTCTTTGAAAATCACAGCTGTGAACCATGCTTTCAAAGAATGGTACCATACGACAGGAAGGACATCCATCACCCCACGAAGGCACTGAGGCTGCTTTGCACGGCCAACAATAACGGGCTTAAGCCGGTGCATGCTGTTAGCATTGGCACAACACAAAGCAGATATCCATTCCTTAGAAAGCTTGTGGCCAGGTACACGCTTCTCCGTCTCATTGGCTAGAGTGTTCGTTGGCACCGAGCGATAGAATAGGCCAGTTTCGTCAGCATTATAGACTTGACCGAGAGTGAGGCCCTCCCTGTCGATCAAGCCTTTCACCTTGTGCCGAAACTCGTCCTCTCCATCCTCGTTAGCGTCCAATGCTTCGCCATGTGCTTTACGGTTAGTAAGGCCATGTCGTAACTTGAACGCGAAGAGCCAACCCTCGGATGCCTTGAAGTCAAGGGCGTCGTGAAGCCTTGCAAACTTCTCAGCAGCAGCCTTCAGCTCCGTTCCACATACCATCACACCAGCTGCACGTTGCTGTCGATACCATATCAACGTGGAGCGGTCCATCTCTGCATACTTGGGGGTAAACATAACCTTCCTCTCCACGTTGCGTTTGCTTCTCGACGAGAAGTCAACCGTGTACTGCATGAGCTTGTCTCGGGAACGCTTGATATCGAACAAAGTCGACCGGGCCAGGTTGAACTCGCGGAGAATGCGTGAGGAAGACCAACCCGCATCAACCTTCTCCAATATCTCCCGTTTCTTCTCCAGAGTCAACACCACTCTCTTCCTTTTCTCAGGAGGCGGGGCCATCATCACACACACTAAGAGTAGGGCAGAGAGCAGCAGGAGGCCTTGCAGCAAGTACGGCACCACCACAAAAGCGAGCACGTGGGCAGCCATGGCGAACAGCGTAGGTCTTGTCGCGGTGAGAGACAGGCGGGAAGTGGGGAGGATGCAGCGGCGCTCTATCGGACGTCGGAGGAATGACGAACCAAAACAATGCTCTCACGCGGCGCACGCGGCAAGTTCAAATTACGGACGGCAAAAAATCGATTTTTTTTTTTATTATTTTTTTGGATTTTCGGACCATTTTGGGAATGTTTGATCCCAGGACGATAAGGTTCTGTTAGTGGGGATGTTCGGTTATTGGGCGTCCGGATATTAGAGTGATTACTGTATATTGGTGAAATGAATCCATTGCTGACGCAAGGGTGGAGAGTAGTTTTATTCCTTGGTGGTGGATGTGATACATAGTCCTAATCTTTCTACATTATTTATTTATTTGTTTATTTATTTTTTTGTTGCTTTACCATGTTTGTGGCTGTTAAGTGCAGTACCCAGCTTGGCCATGCGTAATTCGTTGCAGTTTGATTGAACTATTGTTTTCAGTGGCATGCCAAATATTTTCCTGTATACCAAGAAAGCATTTACAGCGTTGAGTAGTAACCTTCTACCCAATTAACCCCTACACCGCGGGCATGTTTACCAATGTTTTGTGTGTGACGCGGGGTTATTTGGGCTCCGACAGACTCTCAAAAAATATTTGCCAAAAATCAGTTATTAGTCCTAGAATATTAAAATTACATATGCTTATGGCACATACCTTCAGCTTTCTCCTGGAATGTTTGTTGAGCCTTTGTCGGTTACCGTAGGACTTGTGGAGACCTCTGAAGTTGGGTAACGAAGTCTCCACTTTGCACTTCCCGACAACCCGTAATATGATTACCACAGCCAGATATTAACACTATAAACACTACTCTATGATTTTCAAGTAGTTTGGGATCAATACACCAAAAAAAAACCCACTGTGAAAGCAATGAAAATTATGAGTGCGTCTGACCGTCGCACTTGCGCTAGTTCGCTCTTGGTACACTGTCATTTATTATTCATAAAACCCCTCACACTTTATATTTCTGTTACTATATAACACTTATATATATCTACAGTCTTTATCCATAAGTTTCCTTCAGTAGTATTAGTCTGTTGTCACTGTAGGGATTCAATTTCTTTCAGTAAAATACGTAGCATTCACTTTCTCGTCCTGTATACTAGCATTGAGAGTGAATGTCACTTTCACCTTCACTCTCATAACTCATAGTATTCAGACATGCTAGAGTGAAACTTTCACTTTCATTACTCCTAGGGTATATACTCGTATTCTTATAATACTACTGTACTCATTTACATTTCTATTTACGTTCTCTATTTTATTTATGTTATTTACATTTCTATTTTATTTACACTATGTTATGCACTGTCACTTGAAGTGACTTATAAAACTATTTTCCACTGTTCACGTATATTTACATTCATTACTTTCACTTGCTGTTTACACATTATTTACACATTACTGTATTTGCAATTCCACTTGCACTGTTTTACTCAATAGAAAGATCGTAGTCACTCTTTTATCAATTGTTAGCCCTTTACCTCTTTCCACATGAGGTTTAGTAGGGGATAAAGATCACAGGGCCCTTTGCATGGGGGTGAGAAGTCCCTGAAGCTAGCAAGAGTGAACAGACGTACCTCCATGTTGGAGGATGAGAGTGAACTGATAAGGGTGGGCCTGGGTGGTGGCCTACCTAGGGAAATTCATTACTACCAACGTTAGCCTCTTGACACAGCTAATATATAGCAGTGAAATGACTGGCTGGAAATCTAGACAATACATTATAAATTAGGTAGTTCCAGGTGAATGTAAATATCACTTAGGCTTCTCCCTTCTCTCCTTATATGTATATTTATTACGAAAATATATTATACGGCATAGGAGGAGGCCGTAGCACGGGCCGAACAGGGTAGTACTCCCGAGGGGAATGGGAATGGTGGTGATAGGGAGAGCTGGAGCTCCTGTTTCACTAGCTATCTAACCATCCCCCTTTGCTGACCTTTTCAGTGTGACAGTAACATGGAGAGTAGACCAGCATACTCTCCCAAACATTTCCTCTAACTATCTATGCACTACACCACATGCACTTTACATTTCACACAACGTATCCCACTACGTTACAGGGGTTGGCGCCAGCAAGGGCATGCGGCCAGAAAACTTTGCCCCCGCTACCTAGTGGCGGACTTCTGGGGGGAGGCGTGGCGGGGGTTCCGCCGGCATAGATCATGGGTCCAGGGCGAGATGGGGCTCGGGCCTGTGCTAGAGGGTACAGGGCATTGCGGTTCCCAGGCTGCCGCTGCCGCCCAATAGAGAGGGGCCCGAACCTGGGAGTAGCGTCCCAGGAGGCTGCCCTATCAGTGGGTGTATAATGGCGGGATAGTTGCAGTGCCAAGACGCGCTTGGAGGGTGTCCCTGCAGCTGTCCTGGCAGGGTGCCCCGAGGCCACTACCACAGCCACTGGTAAGCTGGTGGGCTAGGGGTCCCAGATCCATTGCCTGGACCTGGGATTGTGCGGTGAGTGGGACCTGTGCTGTGTCTGTCCCCATTTATTAACACTGAAGATGACAAAACAAAAAAGGTTTCAAAGCAAGCCTGAGGACAGTAAATCACCCATGGGGATGAGGGTGGGTTCATGGAATGTGGGAAGTTTGAGGGGAAGAGCAGGGGAAGTCGTTGAGGCATTCAGTAGGAGGTGGGTGGACGTGGCGTGTTTGCAGGAAGTCCGGTACAGGGGTGGATCAGCCAGAAAGATTGTTGGGAAGGACTGTTGCTATAAGTTGTTTTGGCAGGGGAGGACAGACGGATATGGAGGTGTTGGTGTGATGGTTGCGGAGAAATGGGTGGAATATGTTATGAATGTTTTGAGAGTAAGCGATAGGATATTGGTTGTGAAAATTCTGTTGGGAAGAAAGATAGCTGTGATTATATCGGCATATGTTCCACAGGCAGGATTGGATGAATCAGAGAAAGATAGATTTTGGGATGATTTAATACATGTAGTGGGTGGTATGCGGATGATGAGATAGTGATTTTGGGAGGGGACTTAAATGGTCATGTAGGTGAAGCAGCCCAAGGTTATGAAGGAGTGCATGGGGGATGTGCATATGGTCTAAGGAATGCAGAAGGGGAAAGGATACTCGAGTTTGGGGAGGCAACGGACATGATTGTGTGCAACACATATTTTAGGAAAAGAGACAGTAGGTTAATTACGTATGAGTCTGGGGGAAATAGCAGTCAGATAGATTATTTTCTGGTTAGGAGGGCCGATAGGAGGTTAGTGAGGGATGTTAAAGTTATAGGAAGTGAGGAGTGTGTGCAGCAGCACAAACTATTGATTTGTGATATGGTGCTTAAAGAACAAATGATGAAAAAGAGGACTTATGTACCTAGGAGGAAAATATGGAAGCTGAAAAACCAAGTAGTAAGGGATGCCTTCTATAGCGAGTTGAGGAGAGTGGTGGCTGAACAGGGAGCTGTAGACAGAGGCGTTAATGAACAGTACAGAGCCCTCAAGAACAATTTCTTGAGAGTTACTGATGTAACATGCGGCTGGACAAGAGGACCACCAAGACATAAAGTAACTTGGTGGTGGGATGAGGGTGTAGAAGCTGCAATTAAGGAGAAAAGAAGGCTTTTCCAGGAATGGAAGAAGGGTGGTAGCAAAGAGGAATATTTGGCTGCCAAGCGTAGGGCTAGGAGAGAGGTATACAGGGCAAAGTCTGAGTCACAGAGACAATTACTTGATAACCTAAATCATGGGAAAAGGAAAAATATATTTAGGGTGGCAGGTCAGGTGAAGAGGGATAATCGGGATATCATAGGTGAGCAGTGTGTGAAGAATGATGAAGGAAGGGTAGTGGTGAACAGTGAGGATATTAAAGATGCATGGAGAGAGCATTATAACCGGTTGTTGAATGAGGAGTTTGACTGGGACAGGGAAGGTTTGGAGCCAGCAGATCCAGTGTCTGGCCCTTGGCCTTTGATTGATACTGCTACTGTGAGTGAGGCAATAGGCAGGATGAGGGTGGGGAAGGCAGCAGGTGTGTCTGGGTTGACTGCCGAAATGTTGAAGGCCTCAGGCGATATAGGGGTGAGTTTAGTCACTGACCTGATAAATAGGATTATTTATGAGTGTGTTGTCGCAGATGATTGGCTGAAGAGTGTAATTGTAAATGTGTATAAAGGGAAGGGTGATGCCCTGGAAAGAGGGAATTATAGAGGTATAAAGCTTTTAGATCAGATAATGAAGGTAATGGAGAGAGTTTTAGAAGGTATGATTAGAGAAAGAGTGAATATTGATGAGATGCAGTTTGGGTTTATGCCAGGTAGGGGGACCACTGATGCCATATTCATTGTTCGACAGCTTCAGGAAAAATATATTGGTAGGAGAAGGGATCTTTATTTTGTTTTTGTTGATTTTGAAAAGGCCTTTGACAGAGTCCCTAGAGAGGTGGTGAAGTGGGCAATGAGAAAGCTTGGCTTGGAGGAGTGGCTGGTTAGGGTGGTTATGGCCATGTATGTGGGTGCTCACACCCAGGTGAGAGTGAATGGAGATTTGAGTGATGAGTTTTCCGTGAATGTTGGTGTGCATCAGGGGTCAGTCTTGAGTCCCATGTTGTTTATCATGGTACAGTACTCGTCAGAAGTATTCAGCGTTGTCCGCCGGGCGCGCAATACTTATGGCCGAAAAAGAATCACCCATTTTTGGGGGTAAGAATTGAGCCACAAGTTTGAGCTCCGAGCATGACGTCACGGTAGCCTGAGGCCTTCCGACATGCTGGTTGGTTCCCGCCTCAGTCGCCCACGGGCTGCCTGAGAGAGAGGAACTCCGCCGAGTGTCCCTCTCAAATTGCGCCATTTTTTACCGAGTGTCCCGCAGTGTTTTGGCCTTCAAAACTTTGTTATGGCACCTACCAGTGAACTATTGAGTGAAATCATATCCCAGATCATTGCTCTAAAGGAGGCAGGCCACCAGACAAAGGAAATTAGTGAATTGGTTGGTGTGGCACGATCGACAGTGCGTCGTTGGTGTGCGCGGTTTCGGGAGGAAAACAGTGGTGAAGTTCCCACAAAGAAACCGAGGTCTGGTAGGCCTAGGAAAACTTCCCCAAGGTCTGTTAATGTTTTAAAACGTGCAGTGGAGTTTAATCCTCGTGTGAGTGGAAGGAAAATTAAGGAGAGCAACCCAGAAGTGTTTGGTGAGGTGTCAGTGAGAACAGTGTCTCGTAGGGTGCATGAACTTGGTTACACAAGTCACAGGCCTGTGAAAAAGCCTCTTCTTTCTAGCAGCCAGAGAATTCATAGGCTTGCCTTTGCTAATAAATATCTAAACTGGGGTGAGGAGCAATGGTTGTCAGTGTTGTGGTCTGATGAGGCAACGTTTAGTGTTACCTGTAACAGAGGAGCACGCAAAGGTAGTGACCCACTTGACCCACGGTATGTAGAAAGCACAGTTAAACATCCTGATTCACTCATGGTATGGGGTTGTTTCTCAGGGAAGGGTTTGGGGAAGCTTGTTGTACTTCCCAAGAACCTCAGAGTGAATCAGGATGTTTACCTGGAGCTTCTGTGTGATCATTTACCAGACTCCTTCGAGCTAACAGGTGCACGAGTGTTTCAGCAGGACGGTGCACCTGCTCACAAGGCCAAATCGGTCACCAATTGGCTTCGTGACTGTGAGGTATCATTCATGACAGACTGGCCAGGAAATAGCCCGGACCTCAACCCGATTGAAAACCTCTGGTACCTCGTAAAGAAGAGTCTCCAAGGGAAGGACGTGAGCTCTTTGCCTAAGCTGGAAGCCGCCATTCGTGACTCCTGGGACAAAATACCGCTCCAGCACCTCAGGAGCCTCGCCCTTTCACTTCCAAGACGTCTCAGGTCCGTGAAGAAACGTAAAGGCTACCCTACGAAGCACTAAAGGTAAATAAAATGCATTATTTATATGTTTTTTCAATGTTGAAAGGTTTGTTTCTCATGAGGGACGCAGGGCGCTCCATACTTCTGACGAGCACTGTACTTGAAGCCCTTTCATGTGACTTTAGAAACGGACTTCCGTGGGAGTTGTTGTATGCTGATGATTTGGTGTTGATTGCAGAGAATGAAAGGGAGGCGGAGGAAAGGTTTAGGAAGTGGAGAGATGGTATGGGGCAAAAGGGTTTAAGGGTAAATGCAGATAAAACAAAAGTGATGATATCTAGGGTTGGTGGCGGTACTGTCAAAGACGAGGGAGAGTGGCCATGTGCAGTTTGCCACAAGGGCGTGGGAAGTAATTCCATCTTGTGCGGTGTGTGTGATAAATGGGTGCATAAGAGATGTAGTGGTATCAGAGGTAGACTGCGAGATAATGCTGATTTTATGTGTACGGCGTGCCGGGGTGAGCAGGTGGAGATCGTCAGACGTGAAAGAATTGAACTTGCTGGTGAATCTCTTGAGTGTGTGGAAGAGTTTTGTTATTTAGGAGACATGTTGTGTGCTGGAGGTGGGGCTGGAGCTAGCTCTGTGGCTAGGGTGAGAAGTGGTTGGAAGAAGTTCAGGGAGCTCTTGCCTCTCCTGACATTGAGGGGCTCTCCCTACGTGCTAAGGGGTCTTTGTATGCAGCGTGTGTTAGGAGTGTAATGCTGTATGGCAGTGAGACCTGGGCAGTGAAGGAGGAAGACATTCGCCGGCTCAGACGTACAGAAATGACAATGATTAGGTGGATGTGCAGTGCGTCCCTGCGTCCAAGGCCTGGAGGGGCTGGGTTTACAATGGAAGAGTTGAGAGGTAGGATGGGACTGGAGTGTATTGGTGTTGTGATGAGGAGAGGTAGATTGAGGTGGTTTGGACATGTGGAGAGGATGGGGGATGATAGCTGGGTGAGGAAGGTGAGAAGTGTTAATATTGGGGGTGGGGTTATGAGGGGTAGACCGAGAAAGACATGGGACGAGGTCATTAAGTGTGACCTTAGGGTTAAGGGACTGAACAGGGAGGCTGCAATGGATCGTGCAGCATGGAGAGCCGCCATTAGGTGACCAAGGCCGACACATGCAAGCATGTTGGAGCCTTTAAAAACGAAAACGAAAACGAAAACGATTTCAAGGGGAAATAAACAGCGAAAATTTGCGAACGAGTGCACGTGAGGTGTTGTCAGGTGATAATTAGCCAATTCCAGGTGTATGGCACTCTCACTTACCTTATTTCTTTCTTGTATATGTTATTTGGTATAAGAATAGGGCATAGGGCTTATTTCAATGGATGAAATCAGTGAAAAATTCCAGGGAAGATTTACTTAATGTAGCACGGCCGGGCAGGCGAGAGGATAGGGTAATGGAGGGGGGGTGGGGAGGGGAGTCAAGAATGGGGAGAAATGGGTAAGTTGCCAACAATGGATGGGAGTACAGATGAGATTAGGAGTGCTGACTAGTGTTGGACATTGGCAGTACTGATAGATGATACAAGCCCCCACTTGGAAGCCCGGGTGAATTCAAAATAACACAGAATCACAGAAGCGACGCCCCGCGTTATGATCCCTTGCTCCCAAGCGTCACGAAAGTGACGCCCCGCGGTTAAGGGGTTAGCACGTGTTCCCTACATGACAGCAAGTGGGTTGGCGGAGGGTTAGTGCCCCTCCCAAGAAAACAATTAACTAAAAATATGAAAAAGAAGCCTCAGACCAGGACTGACCAAAAGGTGCTGACTAAGGACTGAACAAAGGACTTGGTATGGATATCTGCATGGAATGTAAGGGGTGCAAATGATGAGGTGAAAGAGAGAGAGATTGTCCTGGTGCTTCAGGGTTCGAAAGTGGATGTATGTGGACTAACCAAAACTAAATGGAGAGGTGAGAGAGTGAGGGAATGGAAGTATGGATGGGGTATATGCACGGGAGTAGGTGACAGTGAGAGGGTGTTGTGAGTAACAGATGGAAGGAGAATACAAGAGAGTATGGTTCACTTGGCTCAAGGATTGTGTGGGTAAGAGTGAAAGTGGGACTACAAATGTGGGCAATTGCGTGAGTGTATGCTTCAATGCAAGATCGTGCGAGCAGAGTGAGAGAAGGGTTCTGGACAAATGTGGAAGAGTGCTTGGAAAAGTTTAAAAGGAATAAGAGAGTGTTTTTGATTGGAGATATGAATGGAAAAGTAGGGAATGTGAAGGTGGATGGAGTAGTTGGTGAGTGGGGTGTGCCTGCAGAGATGGATGAGAATGGCAGTGCTTTAGTGGACATTTGTGCCGGGAGGAGGTTGGTGGTAGCTAATACCCTCTTCAGGCACAAAATGATCCATGGGAATACTTGGCGAGTGATGAGAAGGGTGGATGGTGAAGTGAATGAACGGAGGGCAATGATTGATTATGTGTGTGTGGATGAAAGGCTGAGAAGTTGTGTAATGGATGCAAGAGTATATAGAGGTTGGGGGAGTGAACTTTCGGACCACCACTTGGTGGTGGTCAAAGTCCAAACAAAATGGAGAAATAGAAATAGGGAAGGACAGGAGGAAGTAGTTCTTACAAGGAGGGTAGAAAAGTTACAAGTGGATGGAAAAAGGGCAGAATATAAGAGGAAAGTGGGGGAGCGATTGGGTAAATACAGATTGGAGCAGATGGGGAACATGGAAGGTGTGTGCAAGATATTCACAGAAGAAATCGGTGCAGTATGTGAGGTGGTGTGTGGGGTGAAGAGAAGACGAAAGGGGATGCAGGAAACAGCATGGTGGACTGAAGAGGTAAGAGAGGCTGTGGCACAAAAGGAGAAAGCATATAATGAGTGGATGAGAAACAGGGGCATGGAAGAAGTTGAGAGACAGAAGAGAGAGTTATATGTAGAGAGGAAGAGAGAGGTGAAAAGATTAGTAAGAGAGTAAGAAGAGAGTGGATGAGGAATTTGGAAGGAATTTGAATATAAAGTGGAGGGAATGTAAGAAAATGTTCTGGAAAGAGGTAGAGTTAGACAGGTGCCAAAGAAGTTAGTTGGGGAGTGAAAGATAAAAATGGTAAATTACTAGTGGAGAAGGGAGAAAAAGTAAGCAGATGGAGAGAACGCTTTAATGAATTGTTGAACATAGATAATGAAAGTAATGCAAGTATAAATGGCTGGGGAATGGCAGGGAGAAGGAGGGATGTGAGAAGAGAGGAAGAAATCAGTAGGATGGAAGTTGTGGAAGCAATGAAGAAAGTTAAAATAGGGAAAGCCCCAGGAATTGATGGAGTGTGTGGTGAAATGCTGAATGAATGGAGGAGAGATAGTAATAGAATGGATGTGGAAGATGTGCAGATTGACTTGGGAGGAAGGTAAAGTCCCAGAGGAATGGAAGCAAGGTATAATTATTCCCTTGTACAAAGGAAAAGGGGGAAAAAGAAGTGTTTGGGAATCATAGGGGCATTTGTCTTCTTAGTGTAATAGGAAAAGTATATGGTAGGATACTTATTGACAGAGTTAGGGAAATAACAGAGGAATTAGTTGGAGAAGAACAGGGAGGTTTTAAGAAGGGGAGAGGTTGTGTAGATCAGATATTCATCCTTAGATCTTTAGTGGAAAAGTTTCTAGAGAACGGAAAGAAGTTGTATGTAGCCTTCATGGATTTGGAGAAAGCATATAACAGGGTGGATAGACAAGGACTGGAAAGTATTAAGAATATATGGAGTGGATGGGAAGTTGTTGAAGGCCATGAAGAGTATGTATGAGAGTGCTAAGGCTGCAGTGCGTGTGGATAGTGAACTGAGTGAATTTTTCTCTTTGAAGGTTGGATTGAAACAGGGATGTGTCATGTTTCCATGTTGTTCAATCTGTATATGGATGGGGTTGTAAAAGAGATAGGTACAAAGTAGGGCAATGGATGCTGGAGTGGCCCTAGTGAGAGAGGGCAGTGTTTGGAAACTCCCTGTACTGTTGTTTGCGGATGATACTGTGTTGTTAAGTGAAGATGAAGGGGGACTGCAAAGCATGGTGGATGAGCTTGGGAGAGTGTGTGAGAAACAGAATCTAAAGGTGAATGTTGGGAAGAGTAAAGTGATGGTCTTCGAGAAAAGTGAAGTCAGTGAATGTACAGTGAGATTGGATGGGGAGGAAATGAAGAATATGAGTGCGTTTAAGTACTTGGGTAGTGTGATGAGTAAGGATGGAAGTTTAGAGGGTGTAGTGCTTGGAAGGGTGCAGCAGGGAAGAAAGGTTGCTGGTTCCTTGAAAGCAGTGATAAGAAGCAGGGAAGTGAGTATGAAAGTAAGAAAGCTACTACATGACAGATTTGTGATACCAACTCTAATGTACGGAAGTGAAGCTTGGACCTTGTTGGAGGGGCACAAGTCAGTGGAAATGTGTTATTTGAGAGGAGCATGTGGAGTCATATGGAGAGAGAGACTGAAGACTGACAAATGAGGAAGTGAAGGAGTGTTGTGGTGTGGATGTGGATGTGATAGGACGCGTTAGGAGAAACACATTAAGGTGGTTTGGCCATGTGGAGAGGATGGAGAGTGAGAGACTGATGAGGAGAGTGTATGTGAGTGAGGTGGAGGGGGGGAGAGGGAGGAGTAGGCCTGGGATGAGATGGAGGGATGGAGTGGAGAGGTATATGAGAGAGGGGTGTGTGAGCTGGGAGCAGGGCAGTGAAATGGCGGGGGACAGAGCGACATGGAGGTGATTTGTTTGTGGCCTCCCCTTATGGGATTAAGGCATCTGGCAGCAGATAGATAGATAGATTCAATCTCCTTTCTGAAGGTAGTGCTGATCATTGTACTGACAGGGTTAATTAGTTATACTCTGCTGTGTTTGTTTTCCTCAGAGATTTCTGCAGTGAGCAGTGCAGTGTTCAGTTAAATCTGATGTTTTTTTTTTTTTTTCCCCGTCTCCTCTGTCCCCTGTTTATATCATTTTGTCATCACAAAATATATTTTACTTTCCTTGTTTTCTATTGGTTGTGACCATCTCAAAAGTCTCATTTATTCCTGCTTTCCTACAGTACAAGTGTGCATCAACAGTACTTTCAGTGGGAGGGATACGTCAGCAGTTCAGTATAGCGGAGAACATCCAGCTTTCTCTCTATGGCTCAGAGTTCCTGCGACATGCTCATAAGTTGCTGGCTGTTGAAGGACATGACCCACCTGATGTGCAGTTCAGTCCTCATGGCTATCTCACCTTGGCTTCTGTGGATGGTGCTGAGCAGCTTCATCAAAACTATCAACTTCAGGTGTACGTCATAACTGGTTGTTAACCCCTTGGGTTATATGAGACATTTTTTGTTTTATTCTTGTGATATCCAGACAGCTTTATTACAATTTAGGGGAGAATTTTCAGATTGGAGAGGTTAGATATAATCTACCACCCATTCACTACAACAAATCTTTCCAAGGTTGAAAAAATTGTCAGGCAGTAGCAAGTGATAAGAAACAGGGAAGTGAGGATGGAAGAGAAAAAGTTACTGCATGACAGTATTGTGATACCAACTCTAACGTATGGATGTGAAGCCTGGACCTTGTTGGAGGGACAGAAGTCAAGAGTGAGAGCAGTGGAAGTGAGTTATTTAAGAGCATGTGGAGTCACATGGAGAGACAGACTGACAAATGAGGAAGTGAAGGATCATTGTGGTGTGGATGTGGATGTGATAGGAAGTGTTAGGAGAAACACACTGAGGTGGTTTGGCCATATGGAGAGGATGGAGAGTGAGAGACTAACAAGGAGAGTGTATGTGAGTGAGGTAGAAGGGGGGAGAGAGAGGGGGAGGCCAAGGATGAGGTGGAGGGATGAAGTGGAAAGGTATATGAAAGAGGGGTGTGTGAGCTGGAAGCAGGGCAGGGAAATGGTGGGGGACAGGGCGACATGGAGGCGATTTGTTTGTGGCCACCCCTTAAGGGATTAAGGCATTTGGTAATAGATGGATAGATAGCAAGGAAAAAACTACAGATGATGTCATCTGTATTTAAGGGGTTAATCCCTTGACTTTGAATTACTTGTTTTACATTTTATTTTGGCCAAGGAGAAGGTGGAGGGACATGGTGGATGTGTAAGGAAGAGAGGTATGGAAGCCAGTGGGGCAAAGGGACTGGCAAGAGATTGAGCTGGCTGGATGAATGTTGTGAGAAGAAGTGCATGATCAGGAATTTGGCACCCCTTTTTAATGTGAGAGCGTCCGGATTGACTCTATCGGATATGTTTATGTGAAGATACAGAATGTGGTGAATGTTTTTGGTGTATCAGATAGCGCCAGCATTCTGGGGGCTTGAATGATGAGTGAATGGATGTATGGCCCATTGGATTGGGCAAACTTGGGCTGTCTGGACATTGCTACTCCTCACCCTGCCCTAGGGTGGGAAGGGAGGTCTGGATGATGATGATGATGATGATGATGATGATGCGAATTCCGTTCACGCTCGTCAGTGGAGAAGTGCATGTGCAGCCTCATTCTTGACCAATATCCGTGGTCTCAGTGCCAATATGAATTCAGTTCATTTTTTCCTACAATCCATATCCCTTCTAGCCCTGTTCCTCACAAAACCCCATATCTCTCCCTCTACCGAAATATCCCCATTTTGTTTTCCTGGTTACCATCTCCGCACAAACTTCTGTAACAAGGGTGGCACCTGTTGTTATATCAGATCTGAATTTGCAGTTGGCACTGTTTTAAACTTCAACTAATTTTGATTACTCACTGTATAAACTAAATTATCTATTACCAAATATATCTGTATAGTCTATCGCTCCTCTAATGCTTCATCAGAACCCTGTGTATTTGACACCATATCCACACAGTTGAGTAACCATAACCTTACCTATAGCATTGAAATGACCATATTGGGTGATTTTAACGTACATAATGTAGAATGTCTATTGCATTCTCCCAGGACTGATGATACTGGTCTAGAGTACGAGCTGTTTGCAGAATCGTTTAATCTCACACAGTTGGTAAAGCAACCAACCAGAATACCAGATAATTCAGACCATAATGCTCATCTCATGGATCTATTCCTGACAAATAATCCAGATCAATACAGGATAGAAGTACTGTCACCACTTGGTTCCTCTGACCACAGTCTCATCAAAGCCTTATTAGTTGGCTCCCCCAAACCTCTACGTTCTGAACCTGTCAGGGTGACCCAATGGCACTTTGATAGGGCAAACTCGGATGGATTTAGAAATGATTTTGCTGACATTCCGTGGCAGTATTTCCTCTCCAGTGATGTTAGTTCTACCCAGTCCCACATTAATGACTTAATACTAGGTGGTATGGATTTATTCATACCAAGTCAACAATTCACTAAAAGATCAAACTCCCCAGGGTAGTTTGATAGCAATTGTGCCAGAGCAGTGGCCCAAAATCATTAACAAATAACTCATACTTAAAATAAAAAAAACATTTGAATCACTCTGTCAATTTAAAATTGCTAGAAACCATGCAGAAGCAGTAATAAATCTCGCTAAATCAAACTTTCTTCAAAACCAAGCATCAAAACTTCTTGACAATCGTAATGACAGTAGAATATTCTGGTCAACTTCCAATTCTTTCAGAAATAACTTTAACAAGTCATCACCCGTTCCCCAACAAAATCTTCAGACAGGAACACTACAAATGACCCTCGAGGCAAAGCAAATATTTTTGCCAGTAAATTTGCCAGAAATTCTACCATAGAGGAAGTCAGCCAGAACGCCTCAGTACTAGAACTTGACTTCCTTGAAATTGTTCTACTTAAAATACAGAATAGATACGTAAAATCCATCGTAAACAATTTACCAACCAACAAAGCTCCAGGCCCAGATGGAATTCCTCCAATTGTTTTGAAAAAGTGCTCTCCAGAGCTTGCCTCTATTTAGGTTAATTAATCAGGCAGTGCATATGTACTTCTTCATTCCCAAACTCATGGAAAGAAGCCAATATCCACCCAGTTTCAAAGAAAAGACGTTCCTCTGACCTCTCTGAGTACAGGTCAATAGCTATCACATCTTCTCTTGGTAAAGTATTTGAAATTGTAATCAATAAGCACATAGGTAAACACCTTGAATCCAACAACTTAATTAGTGATAAACAATACAGTGAGTCCTTGATAAACGAAAACCTGAAGTATGAGTTTTTGATGTTACGAAAGTGATGAATATAGGACAAATTCCACATTATGAAAGTATCTGTCCCAATGATCCAAAAAGCGATACGAAAGGAATATGAGAAATTCAAAATGGGCGCTCACTTGTGGCGAGGACACGAACTAACCCCTCTCTGGTAAACAGTTTTTCGCACGCTTCTCAGTTGAGTCCACGGTTTTGGGACAGTTTGCTGTCAGGTCGATTCCCCGTCACTTATTTACATATCAGTTTATTTAGCAAGTATATTAGTTTTGATTTATATGAGTTATAAAGGTGATGTGGTTTATTCTTTTTATAATACATGTAAAGTATGGCATCAAATAGTTGATATTAACGGAAAAAAATATAAATGTATTGAAATGTGAATCAGGTAACATACAATGTTTCACTTCATAGTTTAACATAAGGCTACATATGAGACATTACTCATTTATATAAATGCCTAAAAACCACAAGTGAACGGTCGACATACTCTAAAATTATACAAATAATCTTATATTATGTCCACATTCTCAGCTAATCAATCAGTCCCAACCAGCTGCATCCAAAAATTACAATAAAAATGACTGAAGACAGCTATAGGAGATGCCAGATTATAATTCAAAGTGGACTACAGTGAGGCAGAAGCAAGTTAATTATTGACTACAAGTGCAGATTATAAATACGGTACTCCCTGTACTATCCAGATGCCCATTTTCTGGACACCCCTCTTACCAGACATGTTGGTCCCGGGATTTATTATTCGTAAAATTGCCCAAAAATCGCAAAAGAAATTGAAAAAAATCTGACATTTTTTCCCCCCCGGAATTCGAACTCAGCGCGCGTGGCGCGGACCAGCTGTGTTTTGGTGCATAGTTCCGCTGCCGTCCAGTAGAGCGCCCCTGCATCCCCCCTACTTACTGCCCGTGTCTTGTTGTGAGTGCACACTCGTCATGATGGCTGCCCACGTGCTCGCTTTTGTGGTGGTGCCCTACCTGCTGCAGGCTCTCCTGCAGCTCTCCTGCCTCTTCTTTGTGTGTGTGATGATGACCCCACCGCCTGAGAAGAGGAAGAGAGTGGTTTTGACTCTGGAGAAGAAGAGGGAGATATTGGACAAGGTGGACGCGGGATGGTCAACCTCACGCATCCTCCGTGAATTCAACCTGGCCCGATCTACTTTGTTTGAAATCAAGAGATCCTGTGACAAACTCATGCAGTACACGGCTGACTTCTCATTGAAGAACAAACACAACGTGGAGAGGAAGATGATGTTTACTTCCCAGTATGCTGAAGTCGACCGCTCCACGTTGATTTGGTATAGACAGCAATGTGCTGCTGGTGTGCTGGTGCGTGGCAAGGAGCTGAAGGCTGCTGCTGAGAAGTTTACAAGGCTTCATGACGCCCCAGACTTCAAGGCATCCGAGGGTTGGCTCTTCGTGTTCAAGTTACGAGATGGCCTTACCAACTGTAAGTCTTGTGGCGAAACTTTGGACGCCAACGAGGATGGAGTAGAGAAGTTTTGGCACAAGGTGAAGGGCTTGATCGACAGGGAGGGCCTCACTCTCGGTCAAGTCTACAATGTTGACGAAACTGGTTTCTTCTGTCGTTCTTTGCCAACTAACACTCTAGCCGACAAGACAGAGAAGCATGTATCTGGCAGCAAGCTCTGCAAGCAACAGATATCTGCTTTGTGTTGTGCCAGTGCTAACGGCATGCACTGGCTCAAGCCTGTTATTGTTGGCCGTGCAAAGCAGCCTCGGTGTCTTCGTTGGGTGATGGATGTCCTTCCTGTCGTTTGGTACCACTCTTTGAAGGCATGGTTCACTGCCCAGATCTTCAAAGATTGGTTCCACTGCCATTTCATCAAGGAGGTCATCAATTACCAGACGAAGACACTGGGAATCCCACGCGACCGGGTAAAGGCCCTCCTTCTCTTGGATAATACACCTGCCCACCCGTGCGACAAGGACTTGATGGCTGAGAATTGGCGCATTAGATGCATGTTTATTCCACCTAATACGACTGCTCTCATCCAGCCAATGGACCTAGGAGTGATTGTGGCAACGAAAAGGCTGTGCCAAAGGAAGTTTTTGGACGAGGTGATGGTTCTCGAGGACGAGGGCGAGCGCAGGGAGGGACGGGACATGCGAGGCCAGCGGACTTTGGAAAACATTAGACTCTACAACATCAAGTCTGCAATCTACAGCTGGGCCAGTGCATGGAAGGAAGTCCCTGTAAAGACTCTAGAAAATGGTTGGTCTCGTCTGGTTCTCAGAACGGATTTGGAGCACAGTTTCCTAGTTTTTTTGACGTGGACAATTTTCATGCACGTCTACGTGCTCATGGTGACGATGTTGATGTGGACGAAGTGCGTGAGTGGTTGGATAACGACGAGGGCAATCCTGGGTATCAGACCATGTCTTATATCGAGATCACATCTTCAGTTACAGGTGTCAGTACCCAACTTGAAGATTCCGACGAGGACGGCGACGATGATACAGACTCCTCTCAGCGTGACACTACTCCAGCCATCCCCAAGCTGAGCGCACTGTGGAAACAAATAGAGTTCATTCTAGACTACCTGGAACACCCAGACTGCGACAGGGAGATGGGGTCCTTGGGACTTGTGGAGGAAGTGCGCGCTTTCAGGCAGCGCATCATTAATAGTCAAAATCGTCGTTCCTTGCGTCAATCAACCATTGACAGCTTTTTCAGACCTGTGACCCCCGCTGTGCCCAGCCCTGGCTCCACACCATTGCCTCCCCAAGACAGGCCCTCATCCTCCGAGCCACAGCCCAGCACATCAGGCACGGTGGAGTCGCCACTGGACGTGAGTTTGTGCCTCTCTTCAGAGTCGTCTGCAGTGGGTAGTCCATCACCACGTTCCAGCGATGCACCGCTTGACCACCTGCATCAGCTACTCTTGGACTCTGACAGTGAATAAACAGCAAGAACTCACCACTAGACCACACGGGAATTTACAGTGTTGTGCAGTGAAAAAAAACAGTGCACAGTGTTAAGAAATTAGAATTCTGATTGCAAAGACTTACGTGCAGAGTGCAACACTGATTTTATGGATATTCAGTGGAGCGCAAAGTAGACTAGAGTGTGTAGTGTTAAGAAAATGGATTTATGAGTGCAAAGACTTAAGTGCAGAGTGCAGCACTTATTTCATTAAGGTACAATGGAGCACAGATTAGACTAGAGTGTGTAGTGTTAAGAAAATGGATTTATGAGTGCAAATGACTAATAATCCAGGATCTGACTATGGTTCTGTAGGAAAGTTTGAGTAGTGAGAATTTTTGTTCATAAATGTTTAGTATGTGTCTTAGTAAGGATTTGTGACTTGGGTGGACATCCGTCATCAAGTAGGTTTACCGGCTATGACGTCATCAGTAATGGCGGCTGCTCAATCACGAAACCTGTCTTATCTCTGTTAATATTTTTACTATTTGCTTGGAAATTGGGTCAGTGTGTTGTTATTAGTATGTAGAAGGTAAATAAGAATGCATTTATAACTCTTTCTGTCTTGAACATTTTTTTTTTACTTTTATATATATGTAATGCATCAGTTCTTCTCAATATTGTACATAAAGTGATATCATATGATTATACAAAAATAATATCTACAAATAGTGATTGTTTTACAGACATGTGCGTATATGTTATCAAAAAGGGTTTTCCAAGTTGTATCAGACCTCTTTTTAATTACCGGGTATACAAAAAATAATATTACAAATAGTGATTTTTTTACAGACACGTGTATATGTTATCCAAAAAGGTTTTTGCAAGTGATCTCAGACCCCTTTACAATTATACAAAAAATGATATTTACAAAATAGTGATTGTTTTACAGACATGTGCATATGCTATCAAAAAGGGTATTTGCAAGTTGTATCAGACCCTTTTACACTCCTACACTTGCAAAAGGAGCAACAGGTAACTTCATTTTCCCTGCAAATACATGATCATTTGGCACATTTTACACAGCTACATGCCCCAATAAAGTCACTGGGATATTTCTGTAAATTGGTTTGTGGTACCAAGCCATTTTCTTCTACTTCAAAACCGAATTCACAAGGATCTAAGTGAGCGAACATGTTTCCAATGCAGTGATGTTGAAGATATGTATAAAAGTATGACCTCAACAAGTATCCCTTGGCACTTCTGCTTGTGGGTGGCAAGTCTTCAATGCCTGTGTCTTTTCCATGATGGTACAGCCACAATCTGAGTTCATCTAAAGATTTGCAAGGTGATCCTTTTCGTAAAAACTGTACTAAGTATTCTTCTGCTGACTGGAGGCTTTTGGCTACATCTTCTGGATCATGAGACACTCCAAAATTTTCCAAATATGTTCTTGTTGCAATATTAAGAGCTGCTTTCTTGGTCCCAACTTTACTTGTGTAATCTGATCCAGATAATGCATGGATGGAGGGAAGCAGAGAGCATAAGTCTCGGCCCATGTTTTTATGAATAACATGAACAGGCAAAAGCCTTGTGGAATCACCAACTCCAGTATGCACCCACATTTCTCGTACACCAAGTTGATGAAGAGAAGGCCAGTGAAACAAAGCTAAAACCATTACATCAGTATCAGCACTAACAAGAACAATTTTTGTAAAGCCATGTTGGGATGCATGTTTTGCATGAATCATCATTCTAAAGTCAGCTTCCTCACCTGACAAACAGTTTATCTCTGGATGCTTAACTTGCCTACCATTTTGCACTGATATACAGTTAAATGTTATTTCCCCTTCTTCATTATTGGAAAAAGCACTGTGTGGTGTCTGAGTCAAAGAAGATATTAGTGTATTGGCAGTGAACTCTTGTAGCATCAGCTTGTTTCTCGATGATCCCCCAAAACTGTTAAGTTGGATAGGCAATGGCACCTCTTCAGAAATGTGACTGATATCAGTAACAATTCTTGTACTCTGCCTTTGTACTCTCTCAGGTTGTTTTGGTGACAACTTGTGATGACTGTCAAAAACATAATCGACTCTGCCACAGTCCTTTGTGATGCCTTGAACATATGAAGAGAAAGCAGAAGCTGCTCCACCAAAGGTTTGCTTTTCACTTGTCATAACTTTTCGTAAGGAATTCATGACCTCCACAACGTAGCAAGTCGCCTCATCAGACTGGAACAATTGATCACTGTTGGTGCTGCAATAAGAGGTTTCCAGCTCTTTTAACAATGCACTTTTTTGTGTTTTTTTAAGTAGCCCTTGTTCATCAAATAGTGAGCAGCTATCAGATAGATCAAATCGGAACAGCTCCTACATGTCATATCCACGAGCTTGAGTTATATCATATGGTGAGCTGAAGTTGTTGACTTCTTTTTCACAGATGTCTCTTTGAGACCTGTACTTCGAATTTTGTTGCTATCAAATGCTGGTAGCATGACTTTGTGGATTGTACTTGAGATCCTTGTTGTTTTATCTTCATACCTTGCTTTGCGCTGTGTAGAATACAAATCACCTCCAGCTATGGAGGAAAACAATGCCACCTTTTTGGGTACTTGAGGTGAACTTTGTCCATCTGTTTGAAGTTTCCGCTTGTACTTCAGCAAATACCCAGCTATGCAATTGACGTGACACAATAAATCAGCACCAAAAACGCTTGACACATCTTGCAGATCACAGGTACGAGTGAAAACATCATCTTGCAAGTACAAAGTAGCTTTCAAAAACTCCTCAGCTCTTGAGTGTTCACATATTCTATACTTCTGATAAATCTGTTTGTGAGATTTCTGGTTACAGATAATACATAAACTGTCCAGCTTAGAAGTAACTCTTGCTTGCGGGCTGTTGTGTCGTGCTCGTTTCCTTGCAGATTTTCGAAGAGTTTCGTCTTCACTCACAGATGTGTTCAGTGTATCATCACTTTCTCTTCTTTCTTTATCACTTTGAAGCTTTAAAAGAGACTTTTTGTGGCAGTATTGTTTATAACATGCATTGCTCATGTGGTAGGAAAACACTGCTGTCTGACATAATGACTTTAAACGATTGGTAACAATGTCATTTCGTACTCTTGCAGCTGCCCTGATTTTCTCTCCCATTTTCAGTACTTAACACACTGTTATCACTTTTATTACATATGATGCAAGAATTTTCATTTGGCTTAAAGTCTGAAACATTGTCTTTTGATACTCTGGACAATTTTATACTATCCATGACATCATTTCATTTCAGCAACCTGTAAACAGAAAGGAAATATTAATTAATATGAAAATATTAGAATTAATACGCTTAAATAAATTTATTTAAGATGTATTTGTAAAGATCATCACTTATACATCTCCTTTTAACTTCCCAAAGGTTAACTTTGTGGAAATTAAAAAAAAATTGAAGCAAATAGTAAAAATATTAACAGAGATAAGACAGGTTTCGTGATCGAGCAGCCGCCATTACTGATGACGTCATAGCCGGTAAACCTACTTGATGACGGATGTCCACCCAAGTCACAAATCCTTACTAAGACACATACTAAACATTTATGAACAAAAATTCTCACTACTCAAACTTTCCTACAGAACCATAGTCAGATACAGGACTATAAGGTCAGTGCAAGACTTCATGTACAGTGTACTGCAGGTGCTTCAGGTACTCCTTTTTACTGTGAGAGTCTGAGAGGAGGCGGGTTATTCATCGAGATGGCCATGGACTTGTTGTAAGTACCCAGAATGTTTCATACTTTACAGCATTTTCCATACTTACCTCTCAAACCTCATTCCACTCTTTTATGTCTCTTATTGGTGTGAATAGGGTCTTAGGTGCTATGCATGTCCAGTAGGGAGGTGTTTTTCTGAGTTAGGCTAGGTTAGGGTCCACAAGTAACCAGTTCAGGAGCCAGGGACTTGTTGTAAGTACCCAGAATGTTTAATATTGTATATACTCACCTCTAAAACCTCATTCTCTGGTTCTTTTGCATTTATTTCCTTCTTTTATGTCCCTTATTGGTGTGAATTGGGTCTTAAATACATGCTATGCATGTCCAGTAGGGAGTTGTATAGGTGTTTTTCTGAGTCAGGGTAGGTTAGGGTCCATAAGTACAAGTCCAGGAGGCTAGGGCCCACTATCTGGACGGGACTACTTTCCGGACATGCCTTTGGCTCTATTACATCGGATAGTGGAGGGATTACTACCAAAGCCTACGCTGTTGATTGAACATAGACTTTGATAGTTCCCCTTGAAATTAGTCATTATAGTATTAATTAGTTAATATTAAGTATATTTTTAGAATGACGGGGAATCGTCTTGGGTGCAAATTGTCCTGACGGGGAATCGTCCATGTTTTGATCGCGAATTGACTTCACGGCGAATTGTCCCGGAACCTAGTCCACGTCCCTCCTCGCAACTTTGCTGTACGTGAGGATATTTTTGCCGCTCTACACCTTTTTGTACTGTTTAGAGATGCCTCCCAAGCGCCCTGCATCATCTCCAGAATCGGGGGAGCCTGCTGCAAAGAAGAAGCAGCACCATACTCTAACTCTAGAGAGGAAATTGGAAATTACAAGACGCCACAAGGAGGGGGCAGGGAGTCTCGGAGATTGGGTGTGCTTTAGCCCTTGCAGCTTCCACCACTGGGACTGTAACCAAGAAAAAGGAGATGTACAAGAAAATGGCCACCTCATTCTCTACATCTACAGGTATTACTTACTTCAAAATATGAGGGGTAAAGTTTAGATGGGGGGTCCGAGGGGGTTCTGGGACGTATACCCCCATTTCTGTGTATATTTCAATGGGGAAAATCATTCCGATATACGAAATTTCAGATTACAAAAAGTTTTTTTGGTCCCCATCCTTTTTGTATATTGAAGAGTCACTATGATTTTTGCCACAATAGATCCACCATTGATATACTCAATCTCCTGACTCATACCATCCATCAATCAATTGACCAGCATGGAGAAACTCATGCAGTAGCGCATGATTTTTGTAAAGCTTTCGACAGAGTGTGGCACCGTTCCCTGCTATCCAAACTCCCTTGCTATGGACTAACATCTTTTGTTCCTCTGCTTTCGCCATATCTCAACAACAGAAAAATAAGAGTAAAAGTCTGTCTATCTATTGCCAGACGCCTCAATCCCGTTTGGGGTGGCCACAAACAAATCGCCTCCAAGTCGCCCTGTCCCCTGCCATTTCACTGCCCTGCTCCCAACTCACACCCCCCTCTCTCATATACCTCTCCACCCCATCCCTCCATCTCATCCTCGGCCTCCCCCTCCCTCTTCCCCCCTCCACCTCACTCAGATACACTCTCTTCGTCAGTCCTTCACCCTCCATCCTCTCCACATGGCCAAACCACCTCAGTGTGTTCCTTATAACACTTCCTATCACATCCAAATCAACACCACAACGCTTCTTTATATCCTCATTCGTCAGCCTGTCTCTCCATGTGAGTCCACAGGCTCCTCTTAAATAACTCATTTCCACTGCTGTCACTCTTGACTTGTGTCCTTCTAACAGCGTCCAAGCTTCACTTCCGTACGTTAGAGTTGGTATCACAATACTGTCATGTAGTAATTTTTTCACTTCCATGCTCACTTCCCTGTTTCTTATCACTGCTTCCTATTTTGAAGTAAGAGTAAAAGTAGGTGATGTATTTTCCAATTTCCACTCAGGTAACACCAGTATGTCACAAGGCTCAGTTCTGGTGCCAACCCTTTTCCTAGTTCATGTAAATGATCTCTTATCTGTCATCCACCAGGGCTTTTGCTAACTGCCGATGGTTGCGAGCCATTTGGCTCCTATGGTTTCAGATTTATGAGCCAAATAAATTTTTAGTTGCCAAACTGACTATGAACCGAAATATTTTATGAGCAATAAATTATTTATTTATACATTGTGATGATTAGAATCATATAATAAGGTTTTAAACATTCACAATGGCCACAAGGAAAGACTTAATAATTGATCACAATGTGCTTGAAAGGGTGGAGCAGGGAAGAAAGGTTGCTGGTTCCTTGAAAGCAGTGATAAGAAACAGGGAAGTGAACATGGAAGTGAAAAAGTTACTACAGGACAGTATTGTGATGCCAACTCTAACGTATGGAAGTGAAGCTTGGACGTTGTTGGAAGGACACAAGTCAAGAGTGACAGCAGTGGAAATGAGTTATTTAAGAGGAGCCTGTGGAGTCACAAGGTGAGACAGGCTGACAAATGAGGATATAAAAGAGCATTGTGGTGTGGATGTGGATGTGATGGGAAGCGTTAGGAGGAATACACTGAGGTGGTTTGGCCATGTGGAGAGGATGGAGGGTGAAAGACTGATGAAGAGAGTGTATGTGAGTGAGGTGGAGGGGGGGAGAGGGAGGAGGAGGCCGAGGATGAGATGGAGGGATGGGGTGGAGAGGTATATGAGAGAGGGGGGTGTGAGTTGGGAGCAGGGCAGTGAAATGGTGAGGGACAGGGTGAAGTGGAGGCGATTTGTTTGTGGCCACCCCGAACGGGATTGAGGCGTCTGGCAATAGAATAGAATAGAAAGTGAGATTTACTTATTTTGTAGTTTACTGGGTTTTGACGTGGATGTATTTTCTCCTCTCCAAAAGGCGACTTGCATGTAAAATTTGTTCGCCAAAGGGAAAAAATACTCACATTTGCGAGCTGTGGCTTGCTAAACAAGAGCCCTGTCCACAATCCCATCCATTCATATGCAGATGACTCAACACTTTACAGTTCATTCGCACTCAAACACCCATTTACAAAGTTTAATATCTCTAACTCCCAACACAGTGCTGCCATGTCCATAAATCAATACATATCTAAGATCAATGAATGGATACAAAATGTTTCATTTAATGCTGGTAAAACCAAATATATAAAATTAACTAATAGACAGATATTGCCAGATTTGTATATTACCTTCAGTGCTACTGATATTCCCATCTCCAAAAGTATCGAAATTCTCGGTGTTTCACTTAACAGTGCCCTCACCTGGACCTCTCATGTCAGATCATTTGCTAAAACTGCCTCAGAGAAACTTGGATTATTGTACAGAGTCTGTAACTTCTTCACTGATGAGCAGTTAGCAGCTATAATTTATAAGATACATGTGCGCTCTCAGCTTGAATATTGCTCACTCTTGTGGGGAGGATGTGGAGAGGTTGCACTAAAACAACTAGACAAAATTCAGAACAAAGTTTTTGGAATTATTAATAACCCTGCAATTCCAAATAAAGTACCTCCCCTACAGGTAAGAAGGACTGTTGCCTCCCTTGCATTATTTTACAGATATGTTTATGGCAAATGCTTAAAGGAAGTTGTGTTCATATTGCCACCTCTCCACGTCTTCCCTCGTGCTACATGGGCATCTGGTAGTGCTCATGGCTGGAATGTCACACAGCCATATTGCAGAACTTCTGCATATCAGAATTCTTTTATTCCCTGAACTGCATCTCTCTAGAACTTGCTTCCCTGGAGTTGTTTCCCCCCAAACTGCAACCCACAGCTGTTCAGGTCCAACTGTTACAGGTTTTTTATGAATGGAGGATGCCAGTAATCTGGCGTAATGATTATACGTTTTTTTAGTAGGAGGAGGCCGTAGCACGGGCCGAACAGGGTGGTACTCCTGAGGGGAATGGGAATGCTGGTGATAGGGAGAGCTGGAGCTCCTGTTTCACTAGCTATCTAACCATCCCCCTTTGCTGACCTTTTCAGTGTGACAGTAACATGGAGAGTAAACCAGCATACTCTCCCAAACATTTCCTCTAACTATCCTATGCACTACACCACATGCACTTTACATTTCACACAACGTATCCCACTACCTTACAGGGGTTGGTGCCAGCAAGGGCATGCTGCCAGAAAACTTTACTTCCGCTACCTAGTGGCAGACTTCTGGGGGGTAGGTGTGATGGGGTTTCCGCCGGCATAGATCATGGGTCCAGGGCGAGGTGGGGCTCAGGCCTGTGCTAGAGGGTACAGGGCATTGCAGTTCCCAGGCTGCCGCTTCCGCCCAATAGAGAGGGGCCCGAACCTGGAAGTAGCGCCCCAGGAGGCTGCCCTATCAGTGGGTGTATAATGGCGGGATACTTGCAGTGCCTAGGTGCGCTTCGAGGGTGTCCCTGCAGCTGTCCTGGCAGGATGCCCCGAGGCCACTACCACAGTCACTTGTAAGCTGGTGGTCTAGGGGTCCCAGATCCATTGCCTGGACCTGGGACTGTGCAGTGAGTGGGGCCTGTGGTATGTCTATCCCCCTTTATTAATACTGAATATGACAAAACACAAGAAAAAGTTTCAGAGCAAGCCTGAGGACAGTAAATCACCCAGAGAGATGAGGGTGGGTTCACGGAATGTGGGAAGTTTGAGAGGAAGAGCGGGGGAAGTCGTTGAGGGATTCAGTAGGAGGTGGGTGGATGTGGCGTGTTTGCAAGAAGTCCGGTACAGGGGTGGATCAGCCAGAAAGATTGTTGGGAAGGACTGTTGCTATAAGTTGTTTTGGCAGGGGGGGACAGACGGATATGGAGGTGTTGGTGTGATGGTTGAGGAGAAATGGGTGGAATACGTTATGAATGTTATGAGAGTAAGCGATATGATATTGGTAGAGAAAATTCTGTTCTGTAGAAGGATAGCTGCGATAATATCGGCATATGCTCCACAGCCAGGATTGGATGAAGCAGAGAAAGATAGATTTTGGGATGATTTAATATATGTAGTGGGTGGTATGCGGGATGATGAGATAATGGTTTTGGGAGGGGACTTAAATGGTCATGTAGGTGAAGCAGCACAAGGTTATGAAGGAGTTCATGGGAGATGTGCGTATGGTATAAGGAATGCAGAAGGGGAAAGGATACTCGAGTTTGGGGAGGCAACGGACATGATTGTGTGCAACACACATTTTAGGAAAAGAGACACTAGGTTAATTACGTATGAGTCTGGGGAAAATAGCAGTCAGATAGATTATTTTCTGGTTAGGAGGGCCGATAGGAGGTTAGTGAGGGATGTTAAAGTTATAGGAAGTGAGGAGTGTGTGCACCAGTACAAACTACTGATATGTGATATGGTGCTTAAAGAATGAGTGATGAAAAAGAGGACTTATGTACCTAGGAGGAAAATATGGAAGCTGAAAAACCAAGTAGTAAGGGATGCCTTCTATAGCGAGTTGAGGAGAGTGGTGGCTGAACAGGGAGCTGTAGACAGAGGCATTAATGAACAGTACAGAGCCCTCAAGAATAATCTCTTGAGAGTTACTGATGTAACATGCGGTTGGACAAGAGGACCACCAAGACATAAAGCAACTTGGTGGTGGGATGAGGGTGTAGAAGCTGCAGTTAAGGAGAAAAGAAGGCTTTTCTGGGAATGGAAGAAGGGTGGTAGCAAAGAGGAATATTTGGCTGCTAAGCATAGGCCTAGAAGAGAGGTATACAGGGCAAAGTCTGAGTCACAGAGACTTTTACTTGATAACCTAAATCATGGGGAAAGGAAAAATATGATATTTAGGGTGGCAGGTCAGGTGAAAAGGGATAATCGGGATATTGTAGGTGAGCAGTGTGTGAAGAATGATGAAGGAAGGGTAGTGGTGAACAGTGAGGATATTAAAGATGCATGGAGAGAGCATTATAACCAGTTGTTGAATGAGGAGTTTGACTGGGACAGGGAAGGTTTGGAGCCAGCAGATCCAGTGTCTGGCCCTTGGCCTTTGATTGATGCTGCTACTGTGAGTGAGGCAATAGGCAGGATGAAGGTGAGAAAGGCAGCAGGTGTGTCTGGGTTGACTGCCGAAATGTTGAAGGCCTCAGGCGATATAGGGGTGAAGTTAGTCACTGACCTGATAAATAGGATTATTTATGGATGTGTTGTCCCAGATGATTGGCTGAAGAGTGTAATTGTATATGTGTATAAAGGGAAGGGTGATGCCCTGGAAAAAGGAAAGTATACTGTAGAGGTATAAAGCTTTTAGATCAGATAATGAAGGTAATGGAGAGAGTTTTAGAAGGTATGATTAGAGAAAGAGTGAATATTGATGAGATGCATTTTGGGTTTATGCCAGGTAGGGGGACCACTGATGCCATATTCATTGTTCGACAGCTTCAGAAAAAAAATACTGGTAGGAGAAGGGATCTTTATTTTATTTTTGTTGATTTGGAAAAAGCTTTTGACAGAGTCCTTAGAGAGGTGGTGAAGTGGGCAATGAGAAAGCTTGGGTTGGAGGAGTGGCTGGTTAGGGTGGTTATGGCTATGTATGTGGGTGCTCACACCCAGGTGAGAGTGAATGGAGATTTGAGTGATGGGTTTTCCGTGAATGTTGGTGTGCATCAGGGGTCAGTTTTGAGTCCCATGTTGTTTATCATGGTACTTGAAGCCCTCTCACGTGACTTTAGAAACGGACTTCTGTGGGAGTTGTTGTATGCTGATGATTTGGTGTTGATTGCAGAGAACGAGAGGGAGGCGGAGGAAAGGTTTAGGAGGTGGAGAGATGGTATGGGGCACAAGGGCTTAAGGGTAAATGCAGATAAAACAAAAGTGATGATATCTAGGGTTGGTGGCGGTGCTGTCAAAGACGAGGGAGAGTGGCCATATGCAGTTTGCCACAAGGGTGTGGGAAGTAATTCCATCTTGTGCGGTGTTTGTGATAAATGGGTGCATAAGAGATGTAGTGATATCAGAGATAGACTGCGAGATAATGCTGATTTTATGCGTAATGCTTGTCGGGGAGAGCAGGTGGAGATTGTCAGACGTGAAAGAATTGAACTTGCTGGTGAATCTCTTGAGTGTGTGGAAGAGTTTTGTTATTTGGGAGACATGTTGTGTGCTGGAGGTGGGGCTGGAGCTAGCTCTGTGGCTAGGGTGAGAAGTGGTTGGAAGAAGTTCAGGGAGTTCTTGCCTCTTTTGACATTGAGAGGACTCTCCCTACGTGCTAAGGGGTCTTTGTAGGCAGCATGTGTTAGGAGTGTAATGCTTTATGGTAGTGAGACCTGGGCAGTTAAGGAGGAGGATATTCGCCAGCTCAGACGTACAGAAATGACAATGATTAGGTGGATGTGTAGTGCGTCCCTGCGTCCAAGGTCTGGGGGGGCTGGGTTCACGATGAAAGAGTTGAGAGGCAGGATGGGACTGGAGTGTATTGGTGTTGTGATAAGGAGAGGTAGATTGAGATGGTTTGGACATGTGGAGAGGATGGGGGATGATAATTGGGTGAGGAAGGTGAGAAGTGTTAATATTGGGGGTGGGGTTATGAGGGGTAGACCGAGAAAGACATGGGACGAGGTCATTAAGTGTGACCTCAGGGTTAAGGGACTGAACAGGGAGGCTGCAGTGGATCGTGCAGCATGGAGAGCCGCCATTAGGTGACCAAGGCCGATGCATGCAAGCATGTTGGAGCCTTTAAAAACGAAACAAAACGATTTGTTTTTCCTTCCTCTGTTCTGTTAAGAAAGAAAAGTAAACAAATTTACTGTGCTCAAGAGAACCTAGAGCACCAAAAGTGTAATAACTGTTATGAGTAGCCATTGTTTTAACTGAGAAACTGAACATAATTTATTCCATTTTATATAGCTCAGAGACGCTTATTTTTGCCAAAGGGTTAAATTAAACTGGGCAAAGGTAAGGGCAGTCACATGTTTCTTAAGGAGTGTTACATGGAGAAAGATTGTCAGACTACTCATTTTCTTTTAACCCCTTCAGTCTGATGATGTGTTTTGTGTTTTATTCTTACAACCACTAGACAGTTTAATTCAGTCAGAGAGACTTTTTGAAGTAGAGAGGTAAGGTATGGCCAGCAGCCATTTTTTTTTTTTTTTTCATGTATTGCCACTCAGGGATGAGTGAGGCTGGTCACTCTCATCTTAAATGTCAGGAGCAACTTGCCTAGCCCTGGGTTCCTACGCTTCTCATGGGGCGACATAGGATTGGGTGATGGATGGATGGATTTTTTTTTTTTTTTTTTTTACTAGAGGTCTCTAAGCTGAAGGTCATCTGGAGGGGAAAATAAGTAGACTGTTGCATGACATTAGTAGATTGCCTATTTAAAATTACAGGCAGGTGATTATTGACTCTCTGTAACATAATGGTATTGTAATATGCATCTGTAGTACATAATTGTATATATTGGTGCTGGAGAGGGATTTATTCACATGGTGGCAGTGATAGAATGGGGTGGTTTCACTGCCCAGTTGTACAGAATATTCCTCTACTCCCTCTGTATCCCTCCATAAGGAGAACTGTGGACCAAAGAGGATGGGCAGCTTCAACCCTCACTTCACCAGGCTTATGTTCATATGAGCATGAACCACAACTACAGCATGCTAACTCTATGATGCCATAGGTACTGAAGAAGAACTTTTTGCAGGGAAGTAGGAGCCAAGGTGGATTTCATGTCAGCAGAGAGACTGAAGGCAAAGTTCCCTTGGCTCAATACTGATGGGGTGGAGGCTGGAGTACTTGGCCTGGAGAATGAAGGATGGTGAGTAAGCTAGCCAAATTCATCTACCTCTGCAGTGTAATGCCAAGAGTAATACACTGTTAAAGTTTTCTTCCTGTTCTCACAATTTAAAGGTTTATTATAGTTCTTAAAATTTCATCTACCTTTAGTATGTTATGTTCAGTACACTTTTAAAGGTTTATTCCAGCTCTTAAAGTTTCATCTACATGTACAGTAAAAGTCTTTCAGTCCGACAATCAATAATCCGATTATCCCAATACTCCAAATGCTCAGAGGCGGCGCCGAAATCCTGCTAGTTGAGGGAAGCGACAGCAAGCGGGGAGGACGGCCATTTTCATTTTATACCAGTGACCAGTCTGGCACTCTTCTGATAATTCCACTTGATTTTCGGACCTATAAGTGACAACAACAAAGTAGTCATGGCTCCCACACCTACTAGTCGTAGTGGAAAGAAATGTGCTAAAAGCACGTGACACAATAAGTGATAGACTCAAGGTCTGACCCCCCTCCAGCCTGCAGAACCCTCCCACTTTCCCCCTCCCCATCCTTGCTCTCCCTCCCTCCTATCCTGCCGCGCACTCAAGTTTTTTCTTCTCCGATCATTGTTTCACCCTGAAATATTCGGATTAATGGATTTGTTTTTATACCTTTAGAAAGCTGAGGCTTTGTAGAAAAAGATGAAAGAAAAACAAGTGATATTGCATAAAGTAAAATAGTTGTGACGAGTGTAAGGTAAAAGGGTGCGTGAAAATGTTTATCTCATTTTTTTTAAAATTTGCTTTTTTGCCTCATTTTCGAATTTTCCCGTTATTTCCTCTCCTCCTTTCTTATGTACTTCCTTCCTCTTCTGTCTTTCTGTACTTCATTCTTTCCTCATCCTTCTGCCTACGGGGGACTTTACACTCCCTCTTCTGCCTTTCTTTCCTTCATTCTTTCCTCTTCCTTCTGCCTGTGAGTGACTGTACACTGACTGACAAGCTAGAAGGTTTCCTGTACACCAGGAAACCATTGGCTGTGCTGGGTTACCAGTAACCATATAGCCAATTTATGGCACCTTGTGGTTTAGTGGGTAATTATGGTGCTTCAGTTGGATTGAGCCAGTGAAGGTTTATATCCAGGAGGTGGTTGGGGTTTATTGCTTATGTTATGCCACTCAGGGATGAATGTGGCTGGTCACTCTCGTCTTAAATGTCAGGACCAACTTGCCTAGTCCTGGGCTGCTACGCTTCTTTTGGTGCAATGTAGGATTGGATGATGGATGGATGGATGGATGGATGAAAATAGTATCACCGAACTGGAAAGTGTTAATGATCATTTAGATATTTCTAATGTTTTCAGAGATCTCTCCCAGTAGTCCAATAAAACCAATGCAGGTACTTTGAAAGACCCTCAGTCCCTTGCCATTCAGATTACAGGAATCTCTCTGTATTATGCTATGTTCAGTACACTATTAAAAATTTATTCCAGTTCTTAGGTTCATCTACGTGTACTATGTTTAGTTTTATACATTCATATAATTTTGTTTTGTTTAATTTTTGAAGTCTCCAACATGCTTACATGCATTGGCCTAGGTCACCTAATGGCATCTCCCCATGCTGCTTGATATTTTGCAGCTTCTCTGTTCAGTTCATTGTCCCTGAGGTCACATTCAGTGACCTTATCCCCGGTCTTTTTCAGTCTGCCTCTCGCAGCCTTACCCCTAACATTAACACTTTTTGCACCCAGTTATCATCTGCTATCCTTTCCAAATGCCCAAACCATCTCAGTCTACCTCTCCTCATCACAACAACGGTACACTTCAGTCCCATCCTTCATCTCAACACTTCCATCTTAAGCCTAGCTACCCAAGGCCTCGCACTCAGGGATGCATTGCACATCCACCCAATCAATGTCATTTCTGTACATTTGACCCTATGAATATCCTCATCCTTTACTGGCCAGGTCTCACTATCATACAGCATTACACTTAAAACACATGCCACATACATAGATCCCTTAGCATGTATGGAGAATCCTCTCAGTGTCAGGAGAGGCAACAGCTCCCTGAACTTCTTCCAACCACTCTTCACTCTAGCCACAGAGCTAGCTCCAGCCCTGTCTTCAGCACATAACATGTCCCCCAAATAACAAAACTCTTCAACACACTCAAGCGACTCATCAGCAAGTTCAGTCCTTTCATGCCTCTACATGCTCTTCCCAACAGACCGCACACATGAAATCAGCATTTTCTCGCAGTCTGCCTCTAATACCATCACATCTCTTATGCACCCGCTTATCACAAACACTGCACAAGATGGAATTACTTCCCATGTCCTTGTGTCAAATTGCACATGGCCACTGTACCTCTTTGACAGTACGACCATGAGCCCTAGATACCATTGTTTTTGTTTTATCTGCATTTACTCTTTAGCCCTTGTGCCCCATCCATCTCTCCACTTCCTAAATCTTTCCTCTGCCTCCCTTTCATTCTCTGCAATCAACACAAAATCATCAGCATACAACATCTCCCACAGGAGTCCATTTCTGAAGTCACATGAAAGGACTTCAAGCACCATGATAAACAGCTTGGGGCTCAAGACTGATCCCTGATGCACACCAACATTCACAGGAAACTCATCATTCAAATCTCCATTCACCCTTACCTTGCTTTAACCAATTGCTTTAACATCCTGTATTTCAAAAGTTTTCGAGTCAATTCTCAATAGAAAAATTTTAAGGCATCTTTCCTATCACAACCTTCTTTCTGATTGTCAGTACGGGTTCCGTCAGGGACACTTCACTGGCGATCTTCTCACCTACCTTTCAGACTCCTGGTCATCCTTTTTTCGGGACTTTGGCGAAAGCTTTGCCATTGCACTTTACATCTCAAAGGCTTTCGATCGAGTCTGGCATAAATCTTTAATTAACAAACTGCCCTCTTGCGGTTTCTATCCTAGCTGTGCCTTCATCTATAACTTCCTTTCTTGTCGTTCTGTAGCTGCTGTTGTAGACGGCCATCGTTCTTCTCTAAGATCTATCAACAGTGGTGTTCCTCAGGGCTCTGTCCTATTACCAACTCTCTTCCTTTTATTCATCAATGACCTTCTAAGCTGTACATCTAATCCTATCCACTCGTATGCTGATGATTCCACTCTTCACCTCTCTATTCGGTTCCCGCAACGTCCATCTCAGCAGTTACTTCAACAAACAAGGGATGAGGCTATGGCACACCTAATGTCTGACTTGGCTCGTATCTCTGATTGGGGTAAAAATAATCTTGTTGTTTTTAATGCATCTAAGACTCAGTTTTTGCACCTATCAACCTGTCAAAATCTTCCACAGGTATACCCACTAATATTTAATAATATTCAGCTTAATCCTGCATCATCCTTGAACATGCTTGGGGTTTCATTTACTCAGGACTTATCTTGGAAAGATCATATTACATCTCTTGTAAAATCTGCTTCCAAGAGATTAGGTGTGCTAAGCCGACTCCGTTCTTTCTTTACCCCTGCACAATTGTTGACTCTATACACGGGTTTTATCCGCCCCTGTGTGGAGTACAACTCTCATGTGTGGGGAGGCTCCCAACATACAGCTCTTCTCAATTGGGTGGAGTCAAAGACTTTTCGTCTCATTAACTCTCCTCCTCTTACTGACTCCCTTCAACCTCTGTCTCTTCGCCGCACTGTTGCATCTTTATCTCTTTTCTATCGCTACTTTAATGGTCACTGCTCCTCTGAAATGTCTGCATGCATTCCTCCACCTCTACGACGGGCGCGTAGCACGTGTCTAGCAGCAAACTCTCATCCCTTTTCTGTCCAACTCTCTAATGCAAGAGTTAACCGTTACTCCCAGTCCTTCATTTATGCAACAGGTCAACTCTGGAACTGTCTCCCTCTGTCTGTATTTCCTGCTGCCTATGATCTCCAGTCTTTCAAACGCAGTGTGTCCAGGCATCTCAAAATGAACGGATCTTGAATTTGGCTCTCTCTTGTATTTTGTTTTCCTCTTGGAGGGAACTGTTATTGCGGGCTCATGGCCTTTGGTTCCTTCTTCCTCGCAAAAAAAAAAAAAAAAAAACATACATTGCCATAACCACCCTAACTAGCCACTCCTCGATCCCAAGACTTCTCATTGCCCACTTCATCACCTTTCCTGGGCCTCTGTCAAAGGCCTTCTCCAAATCAACAAAGTACAGTTCCCTTTTCTCTCCTGTTGTGCGAGCACCCACATACATGGCCATAACCACCCTAACCAGCCACTTCTTGATCCCAGGCTTTCTCATTGCACACTTTACCATCTCTCCAGGGACTCTGTCAGAGGCCTTCTCCAAATCAACAGAAACAAAGTACAGTTCCCTTTCCTTTCCTACATATTTTTCCTGAAGCTGTTGAGGAATGAATATGGCATCAGTGGACCCTTTACCTGACATAAATACAAACTGCACAACCTCAGTATTCACTGCTTCACTGATCATACCTTCTAGAGCTCTCTCCATTACCTTCATTATCCAGTCCAAAAGTTTTATGCCTCTATAATTTCCTCTTTCCAGAGCATCACCCTCCCACTTTGAAGCATTTACAGTTACACTCTTCACTCAATCATTTGAGACAACACACTCATATATAATTATATTTCTCAAGTCAGTGACTAACCCCACTCCTATATCTCCTGAAGTTTTCAGCATTTCAGCAGCCAACCCTTACACACCTGCTGCCTTCCCCACCTGCATCCTGCCTATTGCCCTGCTCACAGTAGCAGCATCAATCAAAGGTGAAGGGCCAATCACTGGATCTGCTGGCTACAAACCTTCCCTGTTCCAGCCAGACTCTTCATGCAGCAACCAGTTGTAATACTGTCTCTATGCGTCTTAAATATCCCAACTGTCCACCACCACCTTTCCTTCATCATACTTCACACACTGCTTACCTGTGATATCCCTATTCTTCCTCTTCATCTGGTTTGCCACGTTAAATATATTCTTCCATTTCACACTACAGTAACCCCTCCAATATCCGGATCAATAGAGCAATCGGTAGGTTCGGATATTGGTTTCATCCGGATATTGGGCCCCAGCTTATGGACTTGTACTTACGGACCCTAACACAGAGAAACACCTATACAACTCCCTCCGGACATGCATAGCACCTATTTAACACCCAAATCACACCAATAAGGCACATAAATGACTGAAATAAATGCAATAGAAACATAAAATGTGGGTTTAGAAGTATGTTCATACATTAATAAACATTCTGGTACTTATGGACTCTAACCGAACCTAACCTAACCGAACCTAACCGAACTCTGAAAAACACATTCCTACTGCACATGCATGAGGTAAGTTTAGTATGGAAAGAAGTACAGTATGACACTTTCTGGTAAGTATAGTATGGGAAAAAATACAATATGAAACATTCTGGTAAATATAGTATGGGAAATAGTACAACATGAAACATTCTGGCTACTTACAGCAAGTCCCTGGCCACCTCGATGAATAACTGCCTCCTCTCGGACTCTGACAGTAAGAACAATTTCCTGAAGCACTTGCACTACA
Source organism: Coenobita brevimanus (assembly GCF_032717465.1). Lineage (NCBI taxonomy): Eukaryota > Metazoa > Arthropoda > Malacostraca > Decapoda > Coenobitidae > Coenobita > Coenobita brevimanus. The sequence goes on along the minus strand of NC_136979.1, from coordinate 9,686,792 downwards.
CTCTTCCTGAAGTCTTGCACTGAACTTAGTCACTAACACACAGAAGTCCGTTCTTTTCACAGTGTTCACTTTAGTCCAAATAATGTTCCATTAAATTTAAGTGTTGCACATTAACTTTTCCCAAGTTTTTTTAAGTTTCCAAAGCCAAAACAAAGAAGGTTAGTTACGTTAAATTTCTTTTCTACTTAGTCTTTTCTCCCAACTTGAAAACCTTAACACAACACACCGTTTTTTTCACTGCACAACACTCAAAATTCCCGTGTGGTCTAGTGGAGAAGTTCTTGCTGTTTATTCAATGTCAGAGCCCAAGAGTATCACTGGCAGGCGTCCAAGGGGTGCATCGGTGGGTAGTGGTGATGGCGTACCGACTACAGAAGTCTCTGAAGACAGCCGCAAACTCACGTCGAGCGGTGACTCCACTGTAGCTGATGTGCTGGGCTGTGGCTCGGAGCATGGGGGCCTGTCTTGGGGAGGCAACGGAGTGGAACCAGGGCTTGGCACAGCGGGGGTCACGGGCCTGAAAAAACTGTCAATCGTTGACTGACTCAAGGACCGACGATTCTGGCGATTGATGGTGCGCTGCCGGAAAGCACGCACTTCCTCCACGAGTCCCAAGGGCCCCATTTCCCTGTCGCAGTCCGGGTGTTCCAGGTAGTCTAGGACGAACTCTAGATGTTCCCGGAGTGCGCTCAGCTTGGGGATGGCTGGAGTAGTGTCCTGCTGGGCGGAGTCTGCATCATCATCGCCTTCGTCGTCGGAATCTTCAAGTTCGGGACTGACACCAGCAACCGAAGACGCGATCTCGATATCAGACAACGTCTGATACCCAGGATCGCCCTCGTCGTCGTCCAACCACTCACGATCATCGTCCACATCAACATCGTCGCCGTGCGTACGTAGCCGTGCATGGAAGTCATCCACGTCAAACCCTAGGAAATCGTACTCCACATCTGTTCCGAGAAGCAGACGAGACCAACCATTTTCAAGAGTTTTCACAGGGACTTCCTTCCATGCACTAGCCCAGTTGTACAGCGCAGACTTGATGTTGTAGTGGCGAAGGTTTTCCAAAGTCGCTTGTCTCGAGTGTCACGTCCTTCCCTGCGCTCGTCCTCGTCCTCGAGAACCACCATCACCTCGTCCAGGAACTTCCGACGGTACAGGCGCTTTGTTGCCACGATCACTCCTTGGTCCATTGGTTGAATGAGAGCAGTCTTATTAGGTGGCAGAAACATGCACCTAATACGGCCATTTTCAGCAACCAAGTCCTTTGTCGCACGGGTGGGCAGGTGCATTGTCGAGGAGAAGGAGAGCCTTTACCTGGTCGCGAGAAATTCCCAGTGTCTTCGTCTGGTAATGTATGACCTCCTTGACGAAGTGATGGTGAAATCAGTCTTTGAAAATCACAGCTGTGAACCATGCTTTCAAAGAATGGTACCATACGACAGGAAGGACATCCATCACCCCACGAAGGCACCGAGGCTGCTTTGCACGGCCAACAATAACGGGCTTAAGCCGGTGCATGCCGTTAGCATTGGCACAACACAAAGCAGATATCCGTTCCTTAGAAAGCTTGCGGCCAGATACACGCTTCTCCATCTCATCGGCCAGAGTGTTCGTTGGCACCGAGCGATAGAATAGGCCAGTTTCGTCAGCGTTATAGACTTGACCGAGAGTGAGGCCCTCCCTGTCGATCAAGCCTTTCACCTTGTGCCGAAACTCGTCCACTCCATCCTCGTTAGCGTCCAATGCTTCGCCATGTGCTTTACGGTTAGTAAGGCCATGTCGTAACTTGAAAGTGAAGAGCCAACCCTCGGATGCCTTGAAGTCAAGGGCGTCGTGAAGCCTTGCAAACTTCTCAGCAGCAGCCTTCAGCTCCATTCCACGTACCATCACACCAGCTGCACGTTGCTGTCGATACCAAATCAACGTGGAGCGGTCGATCTCTGCATACTTGGGGGTAAACATAACCTTCCTCTCGACGTTGCGTTTGCTTCTCGACGAGAAGTCAGCCGTGTACTGGATGAGCTTGTCTCGGGAACGCTTGATATCGAACAAAGTCGACCGGGCCAGGTTGAACTCGCGGAGAATGCGAGAGGAAGACCAACCCGCATCAACCTTCTCCAATATCTCCCGTTTCTTCTCCAGAGTCAACACCACTCTCTTCCTTTTCTCAGGAGGCGGGGCCATCCTCACACACACTAAGAGTACGGCAGAGAGCAGCAGGAGGCCTTGCAGCAAGTACGGCACCACCACAAAAGCGAGCACGTGGGCAGCCATGGCGAACAGCGTAGGTCTTGTCGCGGTGAGAGACAGGCGGGAAGTGGGGAGGATGCAGCGGCGCTCTATCGGACGTCGGAGGAATGACGAACCAAAACAATGCTCTCACGCGGCACGCGCGGCAAGTTCAAATTACGGACGGCAAAAAATCGATTTTTTTTTTCCAATTTTTTTGGATTTTCGGACCATTTTGGGAATGTTTGATCCCAGGACGATAAGGTTCGGTTAGTGGGGATGTTTGGTTATTGGGCGTCCGGATATTAGAGTGATTACTGTATTTAGGTTATCTAGTAAAAGCCATAGAGACTCAGGCTTTGCCTCATGAGCCTCTTTTCTAGCCCTATGCTTGGCTGCCAATTATTCCTCATTGTTACCACCAATTTTTCATTCCCGGAAAAACCTTCTTTTCACCATAACTCAGCCTGTACACCCTCATCCCACCACAAAGTTACTTTATGTCTTGGGGGGGAGGGGGGGGTCCCTTTTCCATCCACACACTGAATCAGTATCTCTCAAGAGGTTGTTCGTGAGGGTGCCGTTCTGTTCATTAGCTCTTCCATGTCTGCTGGCATCGAATGACGTTTTACAGTAGCAAGGCCACTGTCTTTAATGCAGCGAGACTTGTAGAAAACTGCAAAAAAAATTTTGGGAGGGGAACGCAGGTCTGGGAGATGTTGACACAGACTTATCTAGCCTATGAACCACTCAAACAGTCAGTACATCTCGTGAATCAGTCATGATTGGATTTTAGTCTTTTGCTCCCCCCAAGTTCTAGTTTAAATAAGAAAAAGAAAGCAAGAAAAGAAAGTGCTGCACCCATTATCTTTCTTTTCTCTTTCTTTCTTCTCTCTTTCCCAAACCACACAGAGTAAAAAGAAAAAAAATCCATATTGGGATAAACATTGTAAACAAAAAATAGAGAAGACATTCACGATTATGATATTTGTATTTATAAGTACAGTACATAATATACTATGTACTGTACTGAATTTGTTCATTTTACTTATTTCTTGTTTTGCAGAAATACTTCAGCAACATATGAGGTGTTCTTGTGGTAAATATATGGATGTAAAACCTTCCTTTCCTTTCACACAAATTTCCTTGTTCAGGATATAAATCTTGGGTTGTACCGAACCTTGGTCGAGGTGGTTTGGCCTATACACACACAGCATACCAAAAACAGCATCCTTATTCTCTCCTTCCACATGAATTAGACCACCCACAGTAAAAAAGAAAAAAAAAAAAAAAAAGTAATCCATACAGGAATAAACATTATTGAAAAAAAAAAAGGAGGCACAGAAAAAGAATGATAACTCTACTTCTAATAATAATCTATCTATCTATTGCCTGGTGCCATAATCCCGTTAGGGGTGGCCATTTGACTGTGAGTTATTTGTTTTACAGGAAGGGGCACTAACCCTCCACCAACCCACTTGATGACACGTAGGGAGCACGTAATTGTTTGGTTATATGGTTACCACCCAGCGTTGTAAATGGTTTCTTGGCTTACAGGAAACAATTAGGCTGTGCTCCCTACGTGTCATCAAGTGGGTTGGTGGAGGGTTAGTGCCTCTTCCTGTAAAACAAATAACTCAGAGTCAAATGGCCACCCCTAACGGGATTATGGCATCAGGCAATAGATAGATAGATAGATAGATTATTATTATTATTATTAGTAGTAGTAGTCTTTTTCTGTGCCTCCCCTCCTCTCTTCCTATTTCTCGCTTCTTTCCTGTCACTTCTTATTGCTTTTCCTTTACAGGTGGCTTTACATTGAGTGACAAGCCAAATGGTCTCCTGTAAGCCAAGAAACCATTTACATGGCTGGGTGGTAACCATATAACCAAACCATACGTGCTCCCTACGTGTGAACAAGTGGGTTGGTGGAGGGTTAGTGCCCCTCCCCTTAAAACAAATAACTCAAAGTCAAATGGCCACCCCTTAAGGGAATATGGTGTCTGGCAATAGCTAGATAGATAGATAGAAAACATTCATAATTATGATACTGTATCTCACTCACTTGATGTAGTGCTGCCTTCTTCTTCCTTAGCCTTTATCATCCAACTCTCACCCACCTCTCTCATATACTTCTCCACTCCATCTCTCCACTTCATCCTCGGCCTCCCCCTCCCTCTTCCCCCTCCACCTCACTCACATACACTCTCCTCATCAGTCTCTCACACTCCATCCTCTCCACATGGCCAAACCACTTCAGTGTGTTCCACTTAATGCTTCCTATCACATCCACATCCACACCACAACACTCTTTTATAACCTCATTTGTCAGCCTGTCTCTCCATGTAACTCCACAGGCTCCTCTTAAATAACTCATTTCCACTGCTCTCATTCATGACTTCTGTCCTTCCAACAACATCCCAGCTTCACTTCCATAAGTTAGAGTTGGTATCACAATACTATCATGTAATAACTTTTTCACTTCCATGCTCACTTCACTGTTCCTTATCAGTGCTTTCAAGGAACCAGCAACCTTTCTTCCTTGTTGTACCCTTTCAAGCACTTCACCCTCCAAACTTCCATCCTTACTCATCACACTCCCCAATCACATAAATGTACTCACATTTTCCATTTCCTCACCATCCAACCTCACTGTACATTCATTGACTTCACCTCTCTCAAAGACCATCACATTACTCTTCCCTACTTTCACCTTTAGATTCCGTTTCTTACACACTGTCCCAAACTCATCCACCAAACCTTGCAGCTCCCCTTCGTATTCACTCAACAACACAGTATCATCTGCAAACAACAGTACAGGGAGTTTCTAAACACTACCCTCTCTCACTAGGGCCACTCCAACATCCACTGCCCTACCTTGTATCTCTTTTATTACTCCATCCACAAACAGATTGAACAACCCTGGAGACATGACACATCCCTGTTTCAACTCAAGCTTCAAAGAGAAAAATTCACTCAGTTCACCATCCACACACACTGCAGCCTTAGCACCATCATACATACTCTTTACAGCATTCAGCAACTTTCCGTCTACTCCATATATTCTTAATACTTTCCACACTCCTTGTCTATCCACCTTGTCATATGCTTTCTCCAAATCCATGAAGGCCGCATACAACTTCTTTCCCTTCTCTAGAAACTTTTCCACTAAAGATCTAAGAATGAATATCTGATCTACACAACCTCTCCCCTTCCTAAAGCCTTCTTGTTCTTCTCCAACTAATTCCTCTGTTATTTCCCTAACTCTGTCAATAATTATTCTACCATATACTTTACCCATTACACTAATAAGACAAATGCCCCTGTGATTGCCACACACTTCTTTTTCCCTTTTTCCTTTGTACAAGGGAATAATTATACCTGACTTCCAATCCTTCGGGACTCAACCTTCCTCCCAGGCCAATCTGCACATCTTCCACATCCATTCTATTACTGTCTCTCCCCCGTGCTTTTAGGATTTCACCACACACTCCATCACTTCCAGGGGCTTTCCCCAACTTGACTTTCTTCGTTGCTTCCACAACTTCTATACTACTGATTTCTTCCTGTCTTCTCACCTCCCTCCTTCTCCCAGCCATTCCCCAGCCACTTACACTCGCATTATTTCCATTCTCTGTGTTCAACAATTCCTTAAAGTGTTCTCTCCATCTGCTCACTTTTTCTCCCTTCTGCACTAGTAATTTACCATTTTTATCTTCCACTCCCCTACTAATTTCACTGCCACCATGTCTTACTCTCTTCACCTCTTTCCAGAACATTTTCTTACAGTCCCTACACTTTACACTCAAATTCCTTCCAAATTCCTCATCCACTTTCTTCTTACTCTCTCTTGGTAATCTTTTCACCTCTCTCTTCCTTTCTACATATAACACTCTCTTTCGCCTCTCAACTTCTTCCATGCCCCTATTTCTCATCCATTCATTGTATGCTTTCTTCTTTTGTGCCACAGCCTGTCTCACCTCTTCATTCCACCACGCTGTTCCTTGCACCCCCCTCCGTCTTCTCTTCATCCCACACACCACATCACATGCTGCACATATTTCTTCTGTGAATATCCTGTACACACCTTCCACATTCCCCATCTGCTCCAATTCATATTTGCCCAATCGTTCCTCCACTTCTCTCTTGTATTCTGCCTTTTTCTCATCCTCATGCAACCTTTCCATTCTCCTTGCAAATACTCGTTCTTCTTGACCTTCATTTCTTCTATTTCTCCACTTTTTTTAGATCTTGATTCTGGCCACCACCAAGTAGTGGTCAGAAAGTCCACTCCCCCAACCTCTATAAGCTCTTGCATCCATTACACATCTTCGCATCCTTTCATCCACACACACATAATCAATCATTGCCTTCCTTTCATTCAGTTCACCACCCACTCGCCATGTATACCTGTGGATCATTTTGTGCCTGAAGAGGGTATGGCTATCACCAACCGTCTCCCAGCACAAATGTCCACTAATGCACTCCCATTCTCATCTGTCTCAGCAGGCACACCCCACTCACCAACTATTCAATCCACCTTCACATTCCCTACTTTATCATTCATATCACTGATCAAAAACAGGGTTCATTTGTTGGTAACCCAAAAGGGTGACTGCAGTGAGATAGATGTTGAAAATGCCAGGAGCCAGAACGCATCCTTGATTAATGGCAACATCTACATTGAAGGGTTTGGATTTGCTCCCACCTATGGACATATGAGCATTCGTGTTGTCATGGAGGCTCATTAAGATGGTGAGAAATTTGTTTGGAATTCAGATTTTGAAAGAGTATTCCATAAAAGTTCTCTGTTTACAGTGTCAGACCCTTTTGCAAGATCGATGACTTCAATATACGAGTCACAATTCTGCTCGTGGCATTTCACTTGTATCTGTGGGTCAGTGAAGCTCATATCACAGGTACTTCATTCCTTCTGAAATCCACATTGTGTTTCAGGAAGTGTTGGCTCAGTCAAATTTTTTGTTAGTCTGGATAACATTATCTTGGCTAGTGCTTTGCTAGCATTCACAAGGAGGGAGATACCTCAACTGTTGACAATTTCAGCTGTCCCTTATCTTCATGTAGATGATTACAATATTAGAAGTAAGCCATTCAGATGTAATTTCCTCTTGGTTCCAGATAGTCAGTATGAGATTATGGAGGCACTGGTGAGGTATCTGGCTGCCCTCTGACCAATTCAGATGGTATGCCATCAGGCCTCCCGCAACCCCCCCAAATATATATATATATATATATATATATACATGGTACATATACAGTATATCATCATCGTCATCATCATCAGCTGGTGAGGTCCACTGCAGAGCCGGCCTATCCCTAGCGAAGCAGGGACGATACAGCCAATGTATCTCTACCCTGTGGCTTAGGCTGTCTGGTAGAAACTGAATGTAGAGTGAGAAGTGCTTGTGGGTGTAATTGTAATATTGGAGTGGCTTCGGATGTTTGTGTAGTCTGTGAACCAAGTATAATCGGCCTGCCTTAAGCTGACTGGGTGCAAGCATACTAGTATAAGACTCTGCTTCAACCACAGCACCCCTTATGTCCGCCAAAGTGGTCAGTGGCTCGGTGAACGCTTCCCAAAGTTTTTACAATTCTGGCGGGAGGTGAACTCTCGTCCACCAGCATGTATATATATATATATATATATATATATATATATATATTGTATATATATAGCAGCCGTGGCTCAGTGGGTTAGAGCGCTCCGCTCTGACTGAAGGGTCGGAGGATCAAATCCACCCAAGGGTCATTGGTAGACATCAGGAAGGGCATCCGGTCATAAAATGCTAAACGCTCCAGTCCAAAAGTCCTCTACCCAGGGGCAACGCCTTAGCTCTTCGGGGATACCTGGCTTAAAACCAAATTATTTTTATTTTATATGCAGTAGGCTCGCACAGTGCGCATCATCGCAGTGCGCGATTCGCCTTGTGCGCGAGTGACCAAAAATCATAACCAAAAACCCTTCAGTGTGCGAGTTTACCGCACAGAACGCGAGGCAGAGGAAAGGAGTGGCTCAAAAATTCCATTTTCCACTAGTGCGCGACCACTCCTCACACAGCATGTCACGTGTCGTCATGTTGATGCGCAGAAATTCCCGGGCATTCTGTTGCGCAGCTTGGGGTACAAGGGAGCGGGCGTGCCATAACAGTCCTGGCTCGTGCACTGTACGGATCCGCTCTCTACAGCTAACCTGTCGTGTACAACGTGTGGTGTTTTTTGTGCTGCATGTACTTCGCCGCACCATGGCTCCAACCCCAAGAGTTAAGAAACTTCTGAGGCACACCACCAAGTTAAAGATCATTAAGATGAAGGAGGAGGGTCAAGGAAACACGGCTATTGGGAGAACCCTGGGACTGGCTGAATCTGCAGTGAGAATTGTGTGGAAGAATCGTGAAGCCATGAAGGCTGTAGTGAAGACGTACGGTGCATCTGACCTAGACGGCCGTTCGGGGGTGGGAAATCGTGCTATGATACTAATGGAGCGCTATCTTGCCACCTTCATAATGCGGAAAGAAAAGGAAGGTGTTCCACTCAGTGGAAGATTTATTCGGAACCAAGCCCAGCTGTTTTACAAGGCTGCATCTCGAAGGTTAAAAGTGGAAAAACCTTTCAGGGCATCGGTTGGATGGCTGAACCGTTTTCTCAAGCGCAAGGAACTCTGTTACGTGAAAGTGTCAGGAGAACGTGCCTCTGCCGATGAGCTGGCCGTGAGAGACTATCCTGCGATATTTCGAGCGATTATTGAAGAGGGACAGTACACCAAGGACCAGATCTGCAACATCGATGAAACGTCGTTATATTACAAGGCCATGCCAAAATCAACTTACATCGCTAAAAGACAGAAACAAGCCCCTGTTCGCAAGCTCCAGAAGTGTAAGATGATGGTAATGTTTGCTGTAAACCTGTCTGGGAGCCACAAGATGAGGCCAGTTGTTGTACACACAGCTTCACACCCAAGGTGTTACAAAAACCTCACGAACATGGATGCAAGTGGCGTGTATTGGTACAAGTCCGCAAATGGTTGGATGACCGGGAACATTATGGCAGACTGGTTAACTAGGCGGTATGTCCCTGATATGAGGGCCAAGTGTCGGGAACTGGGCATTCCATTCAAGATGCTCCTTGTGCTTGATAACGCACCAAGTCACCCCCTCCATACCTTGAAGATCTTCATGAGGATTGTCGTGTTGTGTTTCTGCCGCCCCACATGACATCACTAGTGCAGCCACTGGATCAAGAACTAATCGCCACAGTGAAGCATTTCTACCATAAGCAAGTGTACGACTACCTACGTAGGAAGACCGACACACAAGAGGAGCTTCATGCCCTACAAGAAGATCACGACGAAGACCTTGATGAGGCATCTGCTCCCGTTCCATCTCCACCAGCACCTGTATCTCAACCTGCCACAGATGTCATGACTGCTGAGGCATTTTGGCATAACTTTACGGTGAAGGACACAGTTGAATTTCTCCTTCAAGCCTGGCACCAGATTTCATCTGAAACGGTGAACCATGTGTGGCGAATGCTCGTACCTCACTCATGCATCACCCAGGAGACGGCCATTCAACCACTGGCCGATGCTGAGGCAGCAACATTGACAGCAGCACAAGCTGTACCAGGTTTCGAGGACGTTACATTGGTGGACATACAAGAAGTGCACACTGCTACTGAGGACCAGCCTCCCGAGGAAGTGTTGCAATGGATAGATGAGGCTGACGCAGAGCCTGACGCCAGACAGAGTCAAGTTGAGCAGCCTAGCGTGATGGAAGGCAGGACTGAGCTGTGTATATCAAACATTAGCAAGATCCTTGCTGCTGTGGATAAGCTCAAGGAAGAGGTGAAGGAACAGGAAGTGAGCAACCTAAGAACGGAGGAACTTGTGGTTGGTATCGACAAATTCTTCTATTTCTACGCAGACAGGCATAGGGAAGAAATAAACAGGAGAAGACAGATGCTCATAACAAGCTACACACAGCAGGCTCAAGTTGGTGAAATTGCGGAACCAGCGACATCGTCTGCTCCTGTTCCTGTTGAGGATGAAGAGGATGCAATGTCAGAAGTGTCAGCATTGGACTTTGAAGGGTTTATGGCCAAAGTGAGTGACTTTGATGCTCCTGGGGAAGGTGATCAAGAGGAGTCTGTGGAGGGAAGTGTTGGTGCGGTGGGGAGTGCGGCGCTGTAAGTGTTGCCGCGCCTTGGAACCCCTGTTATTTAGGGTCATCAGGCCTGTTGTCTACTGTTGTGAAGGTGACTACCCATATTTTTGTTATTGTAGCTATAGCTTTAGTACAATGTCTCAAACATATGACTTTTATTATGTCTCTAAGGAACAAAAAATGTCCAGGTATGAGGGGGTGCCGCCCATATGTAATTATTCCCATAAGAGTATGTATTCCTAGTACGCGAATTCCCAGTGCGCGAGGTCATGGACCGCCCAATCTCTCGCGCACTGTGCGAGCCCACTGTATATGTATATATATATATATATATATATATATATATACACAGTAACCCCTCCAATATCCGGATCAATAGAGCCATCGGTAGGTTCGGTTATTGGTTTCGTCCTGATATTGGGCCCCAGCTTATGGACTTGTACTTATGGACCCTAACTCAGAGAAACACCTATACAACTCCCTCTGGACATGCATAGCACCTATTTAAGACCCAAATCACACCAATAAGGCACATAAATGACTGAAAGAAATGCAAAAGAAACATAAAATGAGGGTTTAGAAGTATGTTCATACATTAATAAACATTCTGGTACTTATGGACCCTAACCTAGCCTAACTCTGAAAAACACATTCCTACTGCACATGCATGAGGTAAGTATACAGTAGTATGGAAAAAAGTACAGTATGAAACATTCTGGTAAGTATAGTATGGAAAAAAGTACAATATGAAACATTCTGGCTACTTACAGCAAGTCCCTGGCCACCTCGATGAATAACCGCCTCCTCGCGGACTCTGACAGTAAGAACGATTTCCTGAAGCACTTGCAGTACACTCTTCCTGAAGTCTTGCACTGAACTTAGTCAATAACACACAGAAGTCCGTTCTCTTCACAGTGTTCACTTTAGTCCAAATAATGTTCCATTTAAATTTAGTGTTGCACATTAACTTTTCCCAGTCTTTTCAAAATTTCTAAAGCCAAAACAAAGAAGGTTAGTTACATTAAACTTCTTTTCCATTGAGTCTTTTCTCTCATCTTTAAATCCTTAACACAACACACCGTTTTTTTCACTGCACAACACTCAAAATTCCCGTGTGGTCTAGTGGAGAAGTTCTTGCTGTTTATTCACTGTCAGAGTCCGAGAGTATCACTGGCAGGTGACCAAGGGGTGCATCGGTGGGTTGTGGTGATGGCGTACCGACTACAGAAGACTCTGAGGAAAGCCGCAAACTCACATCGAGCGGTGACTCCACTGTAGCTGATGTGCTGGGCTGTGGCTCGGAGCATGAGGGCCTGTCTTGGGGAAGCAACGGAGTGGAACCAGGGCTTGGCACAGCGGGGATCACGGGCCTGAAAAAACTGTCAATCGTTGACTGATGCAAGGACCGACGATTCTGGCGATTGATGATGAGCTGCCGGAAAGCACTCACTTCCTCCACGAGTCCCAAGGGCCCCATCTCCCTGTCGCAGTCCGGGTGTTCCAGGTAGTCTAGGACGAACTCTAGATGTTCTCGGAGTGCGCTCAGCTTGGGGATGGCTGGAGTAGTGTCCTGCTGAGAGGAGTCCGCATCATCATCGCCTTCGTCGTCGGAATCTTCAAGTTCGGGACTGACACCAGCAACCGAAGACGCGATTTTGATATCAGACAACGTCTGATACCCAGGATCGCCTTCGTCGTCGTCCAACCACTCATGAACGTCGTCCACATCAACATCGTCGCAGTGCATACGTAGCCGTGCATGGAAGTCATCCACGTCAAACCCTAGAAAATCGTACTCCACATCTGTTCTGAGAAGCAGACGAGACCAACCATTTTCAAGAGTTTTCACAGGGACTTCCTTCCATGCACTAGCCCAGTTGTACAGCGCAGACTTGATGTTGTAGCGGCGAAGGTTTTCCAAAGTCCGCTTGCCTCGAGTGTCACGTCCTTCCCTGCGCTCGTCCTCGTCCTGGAGAACAACCATCACCTCGTCCAGGAACTTCCGACGGTACAGGCGCTTTGTTGCCACAATCACTCCTTGGTCCATGGGTTGAATGAGAGCAGTCGTATTAGGTGGCAGAAACATGCACCTAATACGGCCATTCTCAGCAACCAAGTCCTTGTCGCACGGGTGGGCAGGTGCATCGTCGAGGAGAAGGAGAGCCTTTACCTGGTTGCGAGGGATTCCCAGTGTCTTCGTCTGGTACTGGATGACCTCCTTGATGAAGTGACGGTGAAACCAGTCTTTGGAAATCACAGCTGTGAACCATGCTTTCAAAGAATGGTACCATACGACAGGAAGGACATCCATCACCCCACGAAGGCACCGAGGCTGCTTTGCACGGCCAACAATAACGGGCTTAAGCCGGTGCATGCCGTTAGCACTGGCACAACACAAAGCAGATATCCGTTCCTTAGAAAGCTTGCGGCCAGGTACACGCTTCTCCGTCTCATCGGCTAGAGTGTTCGTTGGCACCGAGCGATAGAATAGGCCAGTTTCGTCTGCGTTATAGACTTGACCGAGAGTGAGGCCCTCCCTGTCGATCAAGCCTTTCACCTTGTGCCGAAACTTGTCAACTCCATCCTCATTAGCGTCCAATGCTTCACCATGTGCTTTACGGTTAGTAAGGCCATGTCGTAACTTGAAAGCGAAGAGCCAACCCTCGGATGCCTTGAAGTCTAGGGCGTCGTGAAGCCTTGCAAACTTCTCAGCAGCAGCCTTCAGCTCCGTTCCACGTACCATCACACCAGCTGCACGTTGCTGTCGATACCAAATCAACGTGGATCGGTCGATTTCTGCAAACTTGGGGGTAAACATAACCTTCCTTTCCACGTTGCGTTTGCTTCTCGACGAGAAGTCAGCCGTGTACTGCATGAGTTTGTCTCGGGAACATTTGATATCGAACAAAGTCGACCGGGCCAGGTTAAACTCACGGAGAATGCGTGAAGAAGACCAACCCGCATCAACCTTCTCCAATATCTCCCTCTTCTTTTCCAGAGTCAGCACCACTCTCTTCCTTTTCTCAGGTGGCGGGGCCATCATCACACACACTAAGAGTAGGGCAGAGAGCAGCAGGAGGCCTTGCAGCAAGTACGGCACCACCACAAAAGCGAGCACGTGGGCAGCCATTGCGAAGAGCATAGGTCCAGTCGCGGTGAGAGACAGGCGGGAAGTGGGGAGGATGCAGCGGCGCTCTATCGGACGTCGGAGGAATGACGAACCAAAACAATGCTCTCACGCGGCGCGCGCGGCAAGTTCAAATTACGGACAGCAAAAAATTGATTTTTTAATTTTTTTTTTTTGGATTTTTGGACCATTTTGGGAATGTTTGATCCCAGGACGATAAGGTTCGGTTAATGGGGATGTTCGGTTATTGGGCGTCCGGATATTAGAGTGATTACTTATATATATATATATATATATATATATATTATACCATGTATGCATTGCTGGTGATGAAGGGGATGAGAAAGAAATGAGAAGTGTGGTAGATGTGAGAATTCTGGAGTCAGTAGGTCAGTGGTGAGTGGATAAGCGGTTTTACTGTACTTTTGGCATGTATGTCACCAGATGATTTATCAATAGTCAGATGACAACTCCAGCTGAGATTAACTGCAGAGCATTCAGGGTTGAGCAACAGGCCAGCCTGTTGTAAATGTCGGGACTAAGTAACCTAGCCACGGGCTGGTATGCTTCTTAAGGGGCAGTAAAGAATTGGATGGTAAACTGAATAGACAGAGATTTTTAAAGATTATGCTCCACTTACCACAAATGTCAGTTTTAGTCTACAGGTTAATATATGGGTTTGTACTATGGGTGTTCATGAATGAGATCATTGCAAAATAAATTTGTCCCTTTCAGCCCAAAAGAGTTTCTAATGATGTATTGCCAGACGCCATAATTCCGTACAGGGTGGCCATTTGACTCTGAGTTATTTGTTTTACAGGGAGGGGCACTAACCCTCCACCAACCCACTTGACACGTAGGGAGTACGTATGGTTTGGTTATATGGTTACCACCCAGTGTTGTAAATGGTTTCTTGGCTTGCAGGAAACCATTTGGCTTGTCACTCAATGTAAAGCCACCTGTAACGGAAAGAAAAGCATTAAGTAGTGACAGGAAAGATGGGAGAAATAGGAACAGAGATGTAAATAAAATAATGGGGCATTAGTAAGAATAAGTTTCAAACATGGTCCTAAACTGAAGGGATGAGGAATATCCATAAACAATACTTTCATAAGATGCATAAGTTGGGTAGAATCAAGCAGCTGTATAGAGGTTCATGAAAGATGAGAAGTAAGGAAGCCTGTTGTTTAAAGTATTGTATAGAGAACTACTTTCCAGATAGTATACAAGCATTTGTAGAGCCTCTTTGCTTGTGATTTTTTTTGTATATTGCACCTTAGCATTCCCCTGTATGTGTCGTGTAAAATGTTGTATAGAAGACTGCTTTCCAGGTACTGTAGTATACAGGAATTTATAGAGTCTCTTTGCTTTTGATATTTTTTGTATATTGCACCTTAGCATTCTTTTGTATGTTATTCATTTACTTTAAATATCAGAATAATTTGCTTCAGTATCATGTAGAAGGGTATTGAGCCATAAGGAGCACAGTAAATCACCAAGGGAATGGTGTTACAGTATCACCAATTTCACTCTGAATATGAACCACTGTTGGCCTAGGTAGAGGTAATGGATAACACAGTGTTAAGGAAGGGTGTATGTAAATGAGTTTGGGAGTGGGAGAAGGTGTGGAATGCTAAATAGATTATGGTATTAATTTCTGTGATAACTGAATGTGTGAGAAAACAAGGTGTTGAATTTGAGGAGGTAGAAGGTCAAGTGATGCAAAATCCAGTTCTTTAGGCACCCTATTGATAGGTCTTTTCATTTTGTGTTGTCCCGTTCTCATGTTTTTGGATCCAGTCCACCTTTGTTACAGTTGTGGGTCGTTATGTCAGGATGACAGTGAATGACAATATTGTTAATCCCCTTCAGGCCAGACATCTGTTTAATTTTGGTTGTGCCATTTCCAGATGATTTCATTCGTTTTTAGAAATATTTTTCAAATTGGAGGGGTAAGCCACAACCTTCAGTAATACACTCACTGTCATGGAAGTGCAGTGCAATACTCTCCTGGATATCCGGTGTCCAGATAACCAGGATTATCAGACAACCAGGAAAATTCATGGACTGTCAAATATATGAGTACCTGTATAAATAAAAATATAAAAGTGTGCACCACATTGAATGCGTACCCTAGCATGAGATAGTCAGTCATGCGTCGTGTGAGGCTGGGTGAAGTCGGTCAGTGTGAGGTGAAGGCATTTCTGGTGATGGTCATTTCCTAGTCAATCCCCCTCCCAGCCCACCTCCACCCCTCTTTCCCCTCCTCTGATTTGGTCACCCAACATACCTCCACAGATCACCAGTCTGCTTGCTGCTGCCAGTCAGTAAACTATGGTAGGACAAATCTAAACTTGCGGCTAGGGTGGGGCACGACCCTCTGTACAGTGGTGCTATGTTTCCCAAACCCGTAATGTGAAACGACTGTTATATATGTAAAAGGCATCACAAATACGATAAACACACATGAATACAATGTTAACGTGTGTATTATAATATATGAAAGAACAGTAAACTTATTATGCATGAAATATTTATACGGCAATACAGAAACGTGGCATAAATATTTTACGGTATTGCAAAAAAAAAAAAAAAGTAGTCACTTTTATTGGCTTTTACTGTATTTGTGGGGTGGGTAATAATGTCACAATTGTGATTATAAGATAATGTGCGGGAATATAAGTAAAAATATGCCAATTTCTTAGTAAAAGAAAAAATAATACATTAAACCCTCATGAGCGGCAACACTCACACAGACCCAGACTAACCCGAAAGCCTCCTCGTGTCACTTTACTGTGTCCTTACCTCCTGGGAGGTGTGAAAATAAAGTCAAATTTACAATATGTACAATATAATGTTAAAGAAAATAACCAAAATGTATCCTAAATATAGATGAGAGAGAGAGAGAGAGAGAGAGAGAGAAGGGGGGGGGGAGAAGGCAGGCCAGAGGTGGTGTTGAGGAATGGAGGAAGGGAGGGAAGGAAGGAGGGATAGAGTGATTGAATGAAAAATCATGGCGCCGCACCAGCGAGGTCATCTGGCGACATATCTATCTATCTATCTATATACCTAGGCTGCTTCCCCCAAGGAAAGGGAGGTAGCCGAGACAGGATGACTCACTCTCCATTTACTCATCCGTTCAAACACATTCATTCTCATCTTAGCCGCAAAGGGGAGAACGGACAGATCCTCACCGCACCACACCGCACAAGGGTCGACTGGGCAATGCAATCAGTGACATCCGCAGCAGGGCCCGACAGCAGAACTGGTTTACCCCTGCCACATCATAACAGACCCATCCCCTTACCCGCACCTGACCTGACTAGCTGATCAGACCAAATGCGGGAGAATATCCCCTCAGGGCTGCGTCATCACTTATTCATTCACAATTTCTCTCCATTTATTTCTGTCACGCACAGCCACTCTTCCTTGCTCAACAGACATCCCTCTCGCATCCAGCGCTCTCTTCACACTGTCCATCCATCCTATTCGTGGTCTTCCTCTCAGCCTTACACCTCTCACATCAGATCTAGTTATCTTTTTCACCAATCGCTCATTATCCATTCTCTCCATATGCCCAAACCATTGCAACACCCTCTGCTCAACTCTGCCAGCCATCTCCCGAACAACTCCAGTTCTCCTTCGCACTTCATCATTTCGCACCCGATCCATACGCGTCACTCCACACATACTCCTCAGACATCTCATCTCCATTACATTCAAACTTTTCCTCTCTGCTACACCCATATTCCATGTTTCAGCCCCATATAATGCAGTCGGTACCACAACACCCTCATACACCCTTCTCTTTACATCCATTCTAAGCGAACGACATTTAAACACTTTTTTCATTCCTCCCAGCACCTTTCCTACTTCATTTATTCTAAACTTCACTTCTGCATCTATTCTTCCATCCACAGCAACATGTGACCCTAGATATTTAAAACAATCTACCTCCTCAAGCAACTCACCATTCAAAACTATATTCATCCCCCTACCATCTATCAACCTCGTACACTTCATCACTTTACTCTTATTCTCATTTACTTTCAATTTCCTCCTTTCACACACCCTTCCAAACTCCTCTACCAACTGTCTCAATCTCTCCTCTGAATCAGTCACCAGTGCAGTATCATCTGCAAACAGCAGCTGCTTCAGATTCCACTCTCCTCCATCAACATTTACCAGACTCAGACCACCTAAAACTCTTGCATTCACTTACAACACCATCCATGTAAATATTAAACAACCAAGGCGACATCACACATCCCTGTCGCAGCCCCACTCTCACGGGAAACCAATCACTCACAGCATTTCCCACTCTTACACACGCTCTACTATTTACATAAAAACTTTTCACCCCTTTTAGTAACCTACCATCAAGTCCATACAATCTTAAAACAGTCCACAAAGCCTCCCTATCAATTCTATCATACGCTTTCTCTAAATCCATAAATGCCCAAAACACATCCTTGCCTTTCGCTTAATACTTTTCACACACTTGTCTCACAGCAAACACCTGATCAACACATCCCCCCCTCTCCTAAAGCCACACTGCTCATCACCAATCACTCTCTCTGTACCCTCTCTAACTCTCATAATTAACACTCTATCATACACACTACAACACTCAACAGACTTACACCCCTAGTACATTCATACTTATCACCCTTGCCTTTATACAACGGGACCACACAAGCACTTGCCCAGTCAATTGGCACCATACCTTTCTCAAAGCACACATTCAACAATCTTACTAACCAGTCAACAATAGTCACTCCACCACCCTTCAGGCATTCCACAGCACACCCATCCATACCTGCAGCTTTCCCTGTTTTCATCTCCTTTACTGCCTTCTCCACTTCCTCCTTCGTGATCAAGGAATCATTCAACTCTCCCAACACATTTATACCTTGCACCCTTCCATCCGCCACAATCTCAGCCACCCTTTCCTCCTCTACATTTAACAATCTTTCAAAATACTCTGCCCATCTCTTCCTTACTGCATCCATCTCAATTAACATCCTTCCATCCTCTGCTTTTACTTCGTTCTTCCTTCCCAGACTCTCCCTTTCGCACCCTTTTCACCTCCTTCCAAAACATTTTCTTATTCTGCTGAAAATTCTCTGTCAGCCGCCTACCCCACCTCTCATCTGCTGCCACTTTAGCATCACGCACAGCCCTTCTCGCTCTATTCCTCTTCTCCTTATACCTTTCATATGACATCTCATCCTTCCTCTGCAGCCACACTTCATATGCACGTCTCTTCTCAGCCACAGCCATACTTACTTCCTCGCACCACCATTCACTTCCTTTTCTTACACCACCACCCACACGTCTCACACCACACACCTCTTCTGCATGCCCCACCACAGCACTCTTAAACAACTGCCATTCCTCCTCCACGCTGCCATTTTCCCGATCTTTCACTGCGTTCCACTCATCTTTCAATTTCTCCTGATACTCTATCTTTTTCTCTCTTTTATCCAACTCACTCACTTTCAAAACCTCCCTGCCACACCTAACCCTCCTAGCTCTCATCCATCTCTTTCCTACTTTTAACTTTCCCTCCACCAGGTAGTGGTCAGACATACCTTCACCCTCCCCTCTCAGAACTCTCACATCCAACAATCTTCCTATTACATTCCTAGACACAACCACATAGTCCATCAAGGCTCTATCAACAACCCTTCCACCCTCCTGTCTCACCCATGTATACTTATAAATATCTTTCTTCTCAAACAGCGTATTCCCAATCACCATCTCTCGCTCAACACACATCGCTATCATTCGTTTTCCCCATTTTCATTTCTTCCAGGCACACCATGCATACCAACTACACCTTCAACTGCTACATTTCCCACTCTTAGCATTCAGATCTCCCATCATTACCACATTCACATTCGCTTCAAAACTCTGCAGACACTCATCAACATCATTCCAGAAAGACTCCCTCTCTTGTTCATCCCTTTCACTACCAGGCCCATATGCACTCACAAACACCCACAACTCACGTTCAAATTTCGCTTTCACCCACATCAGTCTCGATGACACCTCCTTCCATTCAATCACACATTGCTGAACTTCCGGACTCACTAACAAGGCCACACCTTTCTCTTGCCCTTCCTCTATCAACACCTGACAATCTTCCATTCACACTTCCAAACATAGATTCCCCCTTCCCTTTCATCTTCGTTTCACTCAAAGCTAACACATCCAACTTTCTTCTCACAAACATTCTCCCAATCTCCTCCCTTTTAGCCTCAATCGTACTACATCCACGCACATTCATAGACCCAATCTTCAGGGTACGAGGATAACTCCATCCCCCATCCCTTTCTCTGGCCTGTCTCTTTTTAGGAACTACAAAACAGAGGAGGGGGTCCCTAGTCCCCTCACCCCGCCCCTTTTAGTCGCCTTTTACGACACGCAGGGAATACGGTGGCAGTATTCTTCCTAACACAACCTGGCCGCAGAGTAGTAGTACCACCCCATAGTGCGGCCAGGTTGTGTCCCCCCCGCCACAGGGGGGAGGAAGGGAGGGAAGGAAGGAGGGATAGAGTGATTGAATGAAAAATCATGGCGCCGCACCAGCGAGGTCATCTGGCGACATATGCAAAACAATAATAAATATTTTTAAATATAATTAGATATAATAAAAAAAAGAAAAGAAATGAAAGTCACTCATAAAAGAAACAAAATTCCCCAGGGTGACGCACATCTCCCCCAGGAGAGAGAGAGAGAGAGGGGGGGGGTGGCATCGCGCTATGGAAAACGTGGCAACACTGTACAGAGCTTCGTGCCCCACCCTAGCCGCAAATTTAGACTTGTCCTACTATAGCTTTCTCACTGTTGTGTTGCTGTGTCATGATAGTGATTTCTACACTTCAGTGATGCCAAAAGTGCAAAATAATCTTTAAGTGCATTGTGCTCACCTTGACACGGAAGCTGGATGTTTGCAGTAGGTTGAAAAAGGTGAACATTATAAGGCACTGATGATAAAATTTAATGTAGGAAAAGCCATGATTTATGATGTCAAGCCCCAGGGACCCAAAGCTCAAGGAATATTTTGTGAAAAGCCATCCATCCACCCATCTATCATCCAATCCTACGTTGCCCCATGAGGAGCATAGGAGCCCGGGGCTAGGCAGTTGGTCCTGACATTTAAGATGAGAGTGACCAACCTCATCCCTGAGTGGCATTACGTGAGCAATAAACCCCAACCATCCCTTGGATATAAACCTTCACCGGCTTAATCCAAGGAATATTTTGTGAAAAGCAAGACATAAATCTACTGAAAAAGGGCATACTCCTCATCGGCTGAAAATGTGTAGTACCAGTATGGATTTTTACCTAACGAACCCTTTGTAATTATCCACAAGCTTGCAGTATCTAACAGTACCTTGTCATGTCCATATTGCTAAATATTATCCATTATTTTATTCATAAAATCATGAACAAATAAACTGAAGAAAAAGATCTTGAACATTTGTCAATTAACTGATGATCTGGAAAGAAATGTTGTACAGTAGCATTATTACGACTCTTTTGTTCACATATCAGCTGTGTATACGGCCGTAACCAGTGTACTTCTTCCTCTCCTGACTGCCATCACTCCACCCCTCACTAACCACTCAGCTGTTTTGCAGGTAATAAATACACAGGAATTGCAAGAACAGTAATTTTGCCCAGCAAGATAAACCTTCATCTCTGTCAGCTAGGTTTTATCTTCTCTGCCAGTGCAAATGTGTTCTAAGATTAATTTATCCATTGTATAAATTCGAGCCACAAAACACTTGCTCCAAAGTGAAGAGAATTTATCCATCCATCATCCAATCTTAAGTTGCCCCATGAGGAGCGTAGGCGCCTGGGGCTATGCAAGTTTGTCCTGACTCTTAAGATGAGATTGACCAGCCTCACTCATCCCTGAGTGGCATTATGTGAGCAGTAAACCCCAGCTGCCCCTTGGATATAAACCATCACTGGTTCAATCCGATTGGAGCACTGTAATAATCCACTAAACCACCAGGCGCCAAAATTTGGTTATATGGTTACCACCCAGCTTAGTAAATAGTTTCCTGGTGAACAGGAAACCATTTGACTTGTCACTCAGTGTATTTTTACATTGTAAAAATTCATCTTAGAACACATTTTGCACTGGCAGAGAAGTTAAAATCTAGTTGATAGAAATGAAGGTTTGTTTTGTTGGACAAAACTATTGTGCTTGCAATTCCTATGTACTGTACTTGCTTTATTATCTTCAAAACAACTGAATGGTGAAGGAGGGATGGAATGATGGCAATCAGATGATGAATAAATGGGTGGGCCATGGCCATATACACAGCTGATACTCATGTAAGGGAGTTGTGATAATTCTTCTGTATAACATTTGTTTCCAAATCATCATTTCATTAATAAATGCTCAAGATTTCTTTAGTCTATCTTTCCATGTTTTGTTTTTATAAAGGAAATAAGTCTGTCTATTGCCAGATGTCTCAATCCCGTAAAGGGTGGCCGTAGACAAATCATCTCCATGTCACCCTGTTCAATGCCATGTCACTGCCTTGCTCCCAGCTCCCCCCCCCCTCCCCCCCCATCTCATATACCTCTCCATTCCATCCTTCCATCTCATCCTCGGCCTCCACCTCACTCACATACTCTCTCCTCATTAGTCTCTCGCTCTCCATCCTCTCCACATGGCCAAACCACCTCAGTGTATTTCTCCTAATGCTTTCTGTCACATCCACATCCACACCATAGCACTCCTTCACTTCCTCATTTGTCAGTCTGTCTCTCTATGTATCTCCACATGCTCCTCTCAGATAACTCATTTCCACTGCTCTCACTCTTGACTTTTGTCTTTCCAATATCATTTAACAAATTGGACTTACTGTGTGATTTTGCACTACTGCAAGACACTGGAATCATATGTTATGTCTGTGGGGTGTGTTCATGAGGAGGTAATGTTTCAGATGGAAACTGTTAATGTTGCCCTGGATATAAGTGGTGAGTGTTGTATGTGCTGAAGTGATATAGTCCATGTATAAGAGTATGTGTTAGAGATCTGGGAAAAATTGGTAACTGGGAAGGTAAATGCTTCCCAGTTAACTGGGATTGTACTGTGCTTGGGTAAAGTATTTTGTTCAGATAGTTTTCACCCCTTAATTAAACAGAATGGTCCTTGTGGAGCCTTACTAAAGTAAGTCAGTGCATTTGTAGGTAGAAGAGTTAACCCCTGCATTATGAGAGATCTTTCTAAAATTGAATACAATAAACTGGAAGTAACGAATAAAATCATCTGCAGGTAGCAGGAACAGTGTGAACTGATTCATGACTGTAGTTAGGGGGTTAAATTAGCAGAATATTAATTACTGGACATGCTGGTCAAGTGGTTATAGCACGCCAGTTGGAGTGACAGTCTGTGTATGTGCACAGGCCTGATCCCCAAGAGGTGGCTAAAGTTTTATCAGCCATGTAATGTCATCAAGGGAAGTTGGCTGATCATATACCTGCAAAGTAAATACAAGCGTACCCCGGTTTAACGATGTAATTGGTTAGGTGAAACCCGCTCGTTTGGCAGGGTATCATATATCGGGGTACTTTTAACATGTAACGTAAAGGGAACCGTTTGCCAGCCTTGGATTTCCCCCCAAACCAAGTCCAAAACCCACCCCAAGTTTAAAGCCAATCTAAATGGCCTAACAGCTGGAAAAGAAGTTAACCTAACCCAAACACCTGTAAATAACTCACTAAAACCAACAAATATAATCTGAAAATTGTCAAATATGTCTGGAAAAAATCTTGCTTAGTAAACAGTACCCCAAGATAACAATGTTCACTCCACCTATGGCTAAAACATATTAATCTAAAAACTGTTTATAAATCAACCTAAACTCACAATGTTAGTCTAAAATATCATCAAAATCGGTAAAAAAAAATCAAAACCCATCATTAAACCAGGGTTTCGCCATTGTTAGGCGGGGTATGGTGGTATTTCTACCTCTGTCGTTAAGCCGGGGTATCACAGCTAGGAGTATCGTATATCGAGGTACTACTGTATACTGAAGTGTGGTAACCTAGCCTCAGGTCCCCACACCTTGAAGGGGGTAAGTGATTGGCAGTTACCATTTTTACATGGGAGGGCTCCTAAACCTCATGAAGGCATTTACCGTTTTTATATGGAAAGGCAGGTTTGACCCATGGAGCCTGTTACTAAGCCTGCGGCGTAAGGCTGTGTCACTGGGAACGCACTATGTGGAGGGCCGCTTGACCAAGTTGGAAGGGGAGATGCTGGATGATATGGTGGTGGAGGGAGTTTCACAGTCCAACTTTAAGAACCTGAGACATGCAGAGGTAAGAGAAAATGGTGCTGTGTATAGTATATAATTAAATTACTGTACTAAAAACAGGTCAGCCTTGCTATACGATTAACCATTATACAACTGTTCATGTAAATGATGATAACATTTTAGCACCTCTTTTGATATACAATTGGCATTCTCACTTTTGTGATTGCTGTGGTCCCCCTTGAAGCACTATTTTTCATAATAGGATTATCAGCTATGATCACTGCAATCCTTATACAGTAAACTCTCAGTTATCTGTTGTCACAGTATCTTGCCCAGTGCAATATCTGGTGCAGCCCTTGGCTCTGTTAAAGCAATATCTGGCATTTCTTATCCATAATCCGGCACTGAAACAGGACGCAACCGACAGTCCAATTCAGTATACCACCAAACCCTCATATTTCGACCAATCGTCATTCGACAATTCGCGGTTTCAGTGTTTATAAATCTATTCCCGTTTTCGTTGTTTGACATAGTTAACCCCTCCATTTCGATAATTCAAACCGCGCCCCGCCAGACAGACTGGCTGATCTGCCTCAGCCTCTGTCGCTCTGCCCTGCTGATTGGGTGCCTACGTCTGCATTTCTATTTTGCCGTGCGGAATACTACAGCACCACCATGTCTCCACCCAAGACCCCTGTTACTACCCCTGACAAGTGCAGTTATGTGCTCACCAACCTGGCATCAAAATTGGACATCATTCAGTGGCATGAAGCTGGTGTTAGCCTCAGCAAAATAGCAACTGATATGAAGACCCCCAGGTCAACAGTATCAATGATTTTGAAGTAAGAAGACAGTTATGATGTTGACAGTAACACCAAATTGTTAACAACGGCCTTTCCTTGCCTTAGTGGTTGAATATGCTGCTTTGCAAACACACACACACACACACACACACACACACACACACACACACACACACACACACACACACACACACACACACACACACACACACACACACACGTGCAAGTACACGCAAGTATAAGGCCTGGGATGGCCATTGTTAACGTTTTTGTTTTACTGTCAGTGTTATAGTGCACTAATTTCTTGCTGCAATGTGTCAATAGTTATACTGTATACATTACTTTTTATGTATTCTCGTGTTTTATGTTTGTGCATTAGTAGTGTGACTAGAAGTGTTAAGTATGAGGTCAGCTTGAGATGTAACCGCCAGGTAAGAATGATGGGTGGGGGGGTTGGTTAGGGGTATGGGGGAGGGTTGGGAGTACGGGTAGAGGTGGGTGGAGCTGATTTTGTCCCCTCCCTCCCCTTTTCCCTGGGTACATATGGGTAGGAAGAGAGCACCTCTGAGCAGAAATTAGTGATTTGAGTGTATGTGCACAGTGTATGGATTATTAAGAAAAACTATCAGTTCATGTCTCGTGTAACATTCTGGTACCTCAGATGATGGATACGTAAGTGTGTGTGTGACCTTCGTATATATAATTTGTGGTGTGTGTGTGTGTGTGTGTGTGTGAAAGAGAGTACAGTCTTCAGATGTAGTACTCTGTGTACTGTTTTTTTCATTATTGTGTTAGAAATAAAATAGATTAAAAATGTTCCCTCTGTTTCATAAATAAAAGATGTAAAATGATGTATATTGGTATTTTCTCCTTCTTCATTGAATATGTTTTGAATAATGAAGGTGGTCAAGAACCTAACCCCCCTATTTCTTAACATTCTTGTGGGAAAAATAGGTTCATTATTCGACCAGTTCGTCATTCAACCACTTTTTATGGATTGCATCCCTGTCAGATAGTGAGGGGGAGGTGTATCCAGTGCTGAGGGGGTCTCAACCGGCTTGGAAGCGGTACCCAACCAGCGCCAGGGGAAATCCCAAAACTTGGGAGCCAATGAAAATGTCCATTACGTGCCAGCCGATCAGAATCCCTGTCATAAAGACTTTGTAGTTAATTGTAGAGAAGTATATTTTAGACTTGTGGTCGAGCGGCTTTTATATCTTGTAGTAGTTTCCCCACCAGATGTCATGTAGTGACGGGAGAGGTAAAGAATAGTATGGGACTATTTTTATTTGTCTTGGAAATATTAAACAGGTATAATAGTATAAGTCCTGGGTAGCTACCTCCCTGTCTCGCTATCTCTCTCTCTCTCTCTCTGTTCTCAAGCTAATCTCCGTCTCGACCTCTCTCTAGGGTCGCTTGTCTCCTTCTAAACTCTCTTTCCTAAAATCTCGTGTAGTAGGGTGTGTGTGTCACGTATCTTCCTCATGGCAACAGAACTTTCTCACGAGAGGACTGCTGACAGCTAACTGAATCATCTCCTTACTGGCCGCTGTCTTCAGCTTTCCCCGTGTAAGCGTTTAGCGCTGCTCGCTCTCGCAAAACACAACACCTTCTCATCATTTGACTTCCTGCTTCTATCTGTCTCACTATCTATCTATATATCAATCTATTTATTATGTAGTCCTATATTTGCTCGGCAGCGCGAAAATGACGTACCATCGACATTTAATAGTTATAATATATTAATACATACTACATACACATTATAATGAACTTATAAGCTAATTAAGTGAAATACATAATATTGTAAAGTAACATAATTGTATGAATATTGTAGACATATATTATTCATAGTAAATAGTGATTATTCAGTAATATTACATTTTAAATAAGTTGAATACATATTGGAATAAATGCATTAAAGTAAATTATTTAACTGTAATACAGTATGTACTTGGGTTATTATAGTGAATTGCATACATGCAAGAATAAAAATAGTTTAAAATTAAGATTATTGTAAGAGTTACTAATATTTCATTTAAAGATAATGGTACTGGTCTGCCATATATGGGTCATTCTTCTTTGTGTTATTATTATTATTATTATTATTATTATTATTATTATTTTTTTTTTTTATATATATATAATTAATACTATATACAAAATATATACACTTCATTCAGGGTGGTTAACTGTGATGTTAACTCTCCCCCCACTAAACAATGACTCCAAATTAGCAATTCTTGCATGCATTCTGTGCATGGCCAACAGCAATACTGCAACCACAATGCAGATAATTATGAAGACAGAAGGTGCTTGGCTATACACATAATATGGGTTGAACATACTCAAACTCAAATCTTCCCAGGGCTTCATTGTTTCATTGATCAGCTGCATAGTTTCAAACTTAGGTGAAGTCAGCTTAATACTTGTGCTCATGTTTAAGTCCATATCAGGCAGTGGGTGGAAATGTTTGTGTGTATGATTGAGGATGGCGTAGTGATTGATGGTGGAAAAGTAGACATGGATGGTGTAAATACCGCACAGTAGTCTGGTGCTATGTATAATCCTGAGGCTGATGTATGAGATGGTGGTATATCTGGACAGACTATGTAAACTGATGTGTTATGAGGGAAATAAAAAAACTGCGAGTGTCCAATGCGTTGATGGTGTACAAGTTTATCTGGAGCAAAAGTGAAGTTGCAATGATGATGAATATTGTTATTGCTGATGATAGCCATTTCACAAGGGACCGTATCAGTAGGCTGAAACGTGAAAATGTACGCAGGACAAAGATGAACAGCATGTAAGGATGTGCGGCACTTTCGCTCAATCGTTGACTCACTTGCGAAAGTGACAGTGTCTCGCCTCTTGGAGACCATGATGAGTTCGGTGTCTGTGTTGATGTTGATGATGACTAAAGTGTTGTTGTTTCTATAGGGGAAGGGGTGTATTTGGTATACTGTGAACAGGTCTTCCGTGATGAATGGTACATGAACTATCACTGATGTTGGTGTTAGTGTTGCTTCCAAGTACGGGTAATATTGCATAAATTCCCTACTGCGGAACAATGGCTTCAATTTATGTGTATGTATGCCTTGACTAACTATCTGACGTAGCTCATGAACTGGGAAGTAAGTCATTTGTGATCTTGCCATCACCAGCATTCGAAATTCCTTGCATAAGTGCCCTGAAATGATCTCTAGTGTTCTCTAATTGTAGTAGAATCGTGTCAATATGTTCTGTGATGATGGAGAAGTGCTGGAAAAGGGTAACGTTACCCTCCAAGTTATTTATTTTATCTATACTCTCGAGAGCTACGTTTTCTGCTTGTTTCAGATTTTTCACAATTGTTTTCATTGCTGAGTTCTGTCCTGTGATGAATTTATCTTGGTATGTTAGTACCTGAGCTATCTTATTAAATTTTTTGTTTATTTCTTTAAGGTCATCCTCTGTAGCCAATCCAAAGATGTTCCCAAGAATTGCGCCGCCCAGATCGAACAAACCGCGCTTTTGGCGAGTACGTGTGATGTTGTTCCTGTCGCTCAGCACTTCTGTTCCAGAAGATGGGAGATCTTGGATCATGACGAGCATAGTTGACTTCGCCTGTTCTAGTTTCCATTTCGCTAACTTCACCATTTCATCCACTTCCTTGGTGATATGTGATTGTGAAACATAATTCCCTATCTTGAAGTCCAGAGTTCGCATCGGCGTCGCAAGTCTTTCTATATAAGTAGGTAAGTCATACAAGTAATCTAGACTTATTTCAGTACTCATGACATCCTTGACGATTGTAGTCGTGGCCGTTGGAGCTATGAGGCATCCTTGTCGTACTATATGCTTGGGGTCTAGGTGCGTATATACTCTTACTATGTATAGGAGAATCCATAGCATAAGTCCCTTCATCGTAACCTACCGAAAAAAAAATCTATTAATTTCCTATAAAGCTGTGGTCGATGATAGTGATGATGTGCGTTACGGTTGGCTGTTATTTCATTTATAGAAGGAGTTTAAATCGATATTTAATTCTCGTAAATGATGTACTGTAGATTTCATTGGAATAGTTGCACCTATGTTCGATTGTTTGGTATATGACCTTAATTTCTTTTTGTAATCATTGTTGTGTTCTTGCTTGGTTTCTTGAGGAGTACGTTCACCTGTTCGGTTGTATCCGAGGCTGAATAATTATGTGATAATTCCCTTGAAACTCGTTTTAAATGGTCAATATGAACTTGTTTTCCTCGCCACTTGAAAGTGACTTAATTAAAACTTTGTTTGCCTTTATGTTAATTACTCTGTATGGGCCCTCAAATTTAGGGGATAATTTATTGTCTCTCGTATGAATGACTCCGTAAACAATGTCTCCTAAGCTGATAGGTGAATCTTTTTGCCTTTTTGTTAAATGCCTCCGACATTTCTTCCTTGGACATCGTTAATTGTTTTTGCACTCTTTTGTGTATGTCCTGGAATTCACGTAAACGGAGTTTAGAGTAATCATCGTAATTGTATATAGGCATGCTGTCACCTTCTAGGAGCTCATATGGTAATTTTTTATCCGTGCCATATATAATGAAATGTGGTGTGTCACCAATGGATTTATTTATAGACCCATTAATGGAGGCCTCTACTCTGGGAATCCAATCATCCCAGCTTGCATAATTTTCACTGAGAATGTGTCGTAGCACATCTAATACCTTTTATTTTGTCTCTCTACCAACCCATTCGATGCTGGGTGATAGGCCAAAACGTTAACCTTTTTAATGTTGTATTGTTTACATATTTCTTGTAAGATCTCAGAATTAAATTCTCCTCCATTATCACTTATTAATACCTTTGGGGTAGTAAAGCGACATATTACATTATCTGTTATTGCCTTTGCTACTGTCTCTGCTGTCTTATCTTTAATTGGAGCTAAAATGACATAACGGGAAAAATGATCCGTTGCTACGAATAAGTATAGGTTATTATTGTATGATAATGGCAGCTTGAGTAAATCAACAGCGACAACGTCCCATGGTTGATGTGGTACTGGGTAATTACCCATCGGTGCAGGTGTGATTGGGTATCCTTTGTGTTTCGCACATGATTCGCATCTGTCTATATGATTGTGTATATCTCTTCGTAATGAAGGCCAGTAATATAATAGCTGGGCTTGGTTGAATGTCTTATCCTTTCCAGGGTGTCCTGCATGTGGGCTGTCGTGTATCATTCGTAATACTTGGGGTATCATGTCATTAGGTACTACCAACTGGTTAGTATTTCTTTGGCGTTTTGGTTGTTTAGAGTTAATTTTGTATAATGTATTATTGACCATTGTGAATTGTTCAAGTGGGACATGCAGTTTGGGTAATTGTATGTCATCTCCACTTTCTAACTTGTATATTACTTTTGACCATACTGGGTCAAGTCTTTGTGCCTTTGCGATATCCTCGTGGTTTGGGATATTTCCTTTGAGATCTAACGCCGCAACCTGAATTGTGTTCGGGTTCCTAGATAATGCGTCAGCTACTATATTCATTTTACCTTGTATATAATGTATTTGTACACTGTAGTTTTCAACTGTACATTTCCATCTTGCTCTCCTCCCAGAAAGGAGTTTTTCTTTAAACATACCCACCAGTGGTTTATGGTCGGTGAATAAGTGGATTTCGTAACCATATACCAAATCTCGAAACTTTTGTAATGCAAAAATCACTGCAAGTGCCTCTAAGTCTGTAGTGCTATAATTTTTCTCCGCACCTCTTGTTTGTCTGCTGGCAAATGCAATTGGTTGATTCTTTCCTCTTTATCTTCCTGCATCAGTACAGCCCCTAATCCTTTAACTGATGCGTCTGTACAAATAAGAAATGATTTCGTGTAATCTGGATATGCTAAACAAGGTGCATTCGTTAGTTTAATTTTTAGATTGTTAAATGCCCTTTTTTGTTCTTCTTCCCATTGGAATACAGCATCTTTTTGAGTAGTTGGAATAGAGGGAAGGCTATATGAGAGAACTGTGGTACGAAGGACCTATAGTACCCAGCCAGACCTAAAAATTGTCTAACTTCGTCAGTCGTAGTGGGTTCAGGAAAATCTCTCACTGCCTGTATTTTGTCATCAGTGGTGTGAATACCATCAGAGCTTAATTTGTGGCCTAAGAAATTTATTTCCTTAAAGCAAAATTTGCATTTAGAAAGTTTAATTTTTAATCCAGCATCACTAAGCTTTTGTAAGAGTAAGTCTAATTTCCTGAGATGATCCTTAATATTCTTCGTTGCGATAATAATATCGTCAAGATAAACAAATATTCCTTGTCCTAAAATTCCGGACAATACGTAATTCATAAGACGCTGGAACGTACCAGGGGCTGTCCTCAGTCCCATTGGCATTCTTGTATATTGATAATGGCCTCTGTTTGTTGAAAAGGCAGTGTATTTACGTGACTCCTGAGATACCGAATCTGATAGTATCCGTTTAGGAGATCGATGGTCGAGAATATATTATTCTCAGGACCAATATTCTGTAGAACATCACTTAGCAATGGCATGGGAAATCTGTCTGGGATGGTGTGATTATTCAGTTTACGGTAATCTACTACCGCACGCATTTCTCCATTTCTCTTGGGCACAAAGAAAAGGGAGCGTTCACGGAGAAACTGAAGGCTCAATAATTCCAAGCTTTAACATTTCATCGACATACTGATTTGCAAGTGTACGTTGGGAGTGTGGTATGCGATAAGCTGGTACGAAAATTGGTGGTGTTTCTGGGTGCACATTAATCATGTGATTAATCAAGTTAGTACACCCTAATCGTTCTCCGGGCAAGGCTACGGTGTCCCTGTGTGTTTCCAGCAGGGTTAACAAATCATTTTCTTCGTCAAATTCACCTGAGTGAATTAAATTCTCTTTATTCTTTCTCTATCCGTAGATTTTATCTCACTTGTTACTCCACCAATATTTATTTCCTTCACAGGGGCTAAACATTTTTCAATATTAACTATGCAAGTTCCCTTCTTCAACTGAACTTCCCCATTCATGTGATTAATAATGAATATCTGAGTTAGCCCTTCGTACGTTCGTATGACATAATGCGTTTTCTAATGACAATCCTTTTACTTTACATAATTCTTCTAAGACAAGAACAGTACTATTCCGTAATTTGCTCTTTATGGTAACCTTCATGTATGAATTAGGTGGTATAACCAAATCATTAGTGAGATGGGCTGGAAAAATTGATAAATCAGTACTGTTATCTGAGTCACTAATTCTGGAGGATGGGGTTGCTGGTGTAAGTGGATCTATACACTCATCTGTTTGTGTATGTTTGTTAAAGCCTTTAATATTACTAATTCTTTTTGGCTCTCTTCTACCAATCGGTGAGGGCTCTGAAAGTATTTCCTCTATAAATTCATTATCAAAGTCTATTCCATTCATTTGTGGGAGTATAGTTATGTTCTCAGTTCTCATGGATCTTAAGCCCAGTAACATATGAGCTTTAATTGCTAAGTTTTCAACGATATAGAACAATGCAGAGAATGGTCTTGTAGTTTCTGTGAAACTGAGATTTAATCTTATCATACCTTTTACTGTAATCTCTTGACCATCTACTGTGTTTAATTCTAAATCAGCTTCATCCAGAAAAGTTACTTTCTTTTTATTTTTAAGAATTCTATTTAGTTCTTCATGTGTTATTAAGTTCACTGGAGAGCCTGTATCTAAAAATAAGGAAACGTTTTGATCCTCACATACAGCTGGTATCAAGATACACTCATTTCCCAACATGCCTCCTATGTGAAGTTTAACCTTGTTCTTTTTTATGTTTGTTCGTTTTTGTCATGACTTGGTCTTCCCCGATTTGAACATAGACACAATTTTTCTACTGTTTTGCAATCACTAGTCCAGTGCCCTTGGTATCTATGATGCCTACAGTAAGGACCAAACCCTTGTGTCTTTTGATTATCCTCTTTTGCCTTGATAAAGCATTCATACCTTGTGTGTCCTGGTTTTGCACAGTAATGACACAGAATGGACCTATCCCTTGACTGTGACCTACGAGGTGATTTCCCATAAAAAGTGTTGTTTATAGCGCGAGACCTGCTCGGGCTGCGCGAAACTTATGAAACTGCCTGTAGGAAGGCGTGTGGGAACGAGGGTCTAGGCGTCTTTGTCTGTTTGGACTGCCTCATTTCAGGTCGCGATCGATTTTGTTCTCTGTTTGGGGTCGGTGTTGATGTTTTCACAGCTGATACTGTCTCAGGTACCCTGATTCTACCAGAATGTGCATGTGTGTCGACCACACCTGCTTTACTGCACTGCATCTCTACCTCGTTCATTAAGTCTAGTAAGCACATTCCAGGGATGTACGCGATTGTTTTGGCGATCTTAAGGGTTCTATCAGGTAATTTACACAAGGCAGCTACATAACCAATGATGTCCACGACGAGGTCTGGGGACATCTTTCCATCATCTGTTATCCACTTAGAATTCTCCAGAGTAGCTAATAGGGTTCTCTTGATTGTGGAGACATCAGCAGTTATTTCACTGAGCACATGGTTTGTAGTGTGCTCCCTTACAAGATCTACAATTTTATGTAATTCTGGAATTATACCTGGCAAGAAGTTCATACCTCCAGAAAATTTCTTCAGAAATTCAGTTTTAAATTCATCATATGTCCTAGCACGATGTAGCTTATCGGAGCGCAATAAATTGCTTGCTGGACATCTTTCCTGGCTTATGCAAGATGAAAAAATAGCAATTTTCTCTTGTTCATCTAGTATGTGGCGCTTGATGAACATTTGTTCGCACTGACTGATTAATGAAATGACATCAATGCGATCCTTGTCTGTGCCAGAGAATTTTGGGGCAGTCTTATCCTCGTGATACACAAAAACGTGAGGTGTGGTTTTTAGATCAGCAGTATTTGTTTCTTGATTCATCTTTAATGATTGCCCTGTTAATTCAACTTGTACGAGTTTATCGTTATGTGAGGGAATGGTAGAATATGTATGACCGGACCGGTGAACCCTGTTAAGTATATTGGCATACGTATTTAAGGCAGCTGCGAAGTCGATACTCTCAACATCTGAAGGGGTTTCCCACTCATCATCCGAAACTCCCGTATTTGTTTCCTTATCTATAACGTGTGGTGTGGGTTGTACAATGGGTGGGCTGTCTCTTAATTGTGAGTCTGATGTTGTGGCAATTTGTGTGTCATCTGGTATTAACGTGGGTGGTTGCGAAAATATTCCTGTCATTAAGATATGATGTTATGAAATACGCCTCTTGTTTATTTATGTCCTAGCAAACTAGATGATTAAATAAGTTGAATATAGCTAATTTTAGCACTGAGAAGAAATGAGCAAGTATAATTTTACCCACTTGATACAGATCGTAGAGGTGTGTCGATACAAAAGTCGATCTCGGAAGAAAATACAGGTTTGATTGAAGATCTCTTGATAATTCTAGTGGTGTGTTGATGGACGATATTACTCAGGAAACTCCATGGCCTGGTATTTGTAGTGGTTAACGGCTGTCCCAGGCAAACCTCAACATAGAACGTCGAATTTCCAACTTAACTGTGAAAATAAGTGAATATGAGTAGGAGCTATGTGAATAATGAGTAATGAGTAGTGGGTGAGAAGTGCCTGGTGTCCGTCACACGTTGCTTGGCATGGCAGACTCGCGTTGTGATGTCATCTCAGCACATGGTGACGTCGGCTTCCCACACTGGTAGCTGTGGTGAGTGAATGAGTAGCGATGAGTAACTTGAGTGAAGACGAGTGAGTAAGATGAGTTGTAAATCGTGTCTCACTCTTCGTTTGTTTGTTCCCTTTATTCTATGTGGAAGTTTTCTCTGTCCTTTTCTCTAGTGATTTATTCGTTGTGGGATGAAGACTGCCGCTACTTGTAGGTGCGTGTAGAAGATTATATAGACGACGTAGAGTTGTTAATTGTAGTTGATTGTAGATGGCTGTAGTTGATTGTAGATCTGAGGCTAACCTTGTAGTCTCGGTTGCTTTTGTAGAAATTTGCTTTTAATTCGGAGACGATGTCCGCAGATTTGCTGGTTTGTCGTTAAGCTACTTGCAAGGCGTCGAGTGATCTCTTGACCTCTGCATCAGCGTAATGATCTGGGAGACGGAGGGGGCAGGAGCTGATATTGTTGGTTGTTGTCAATCTTGATATTTTGTAGGAATTTAATGTTGATTCGTAGACGAGGTTCGTATACGTTCGCTGCTACCAAATGTCATAAAGACTTTGTAGTTAATTGTAGAGAAGTATATTTTAGACTTGTGGTCGAGCGGCTTTTATATCTTGTAGTAGTTTCCCCACCAGATGTCATGTAGTGACGGGAGAGGTAAAGAATAGTATGGGACTATTTTTATTTGTCTTGGAAATATTAAACAGGTATAATAGTATAAGTCCTGGGTAGCTACCTCCCTGTCTCGCTATCTCTCTCTCTCTCTCTCTGTTCTCAAGCTAATCTCCGTCTCGACCTCTCTCTAGGGTCGCTTGTCTCCTTCTAAACTCTCTTTCCTAAAATCTCGTGTAGTAGGGTGTGTGTGTCACGTATCTTCCTCATGGCAACAGAACTTTCTCACGAGAGGACTGCTGACAGCTAACTGAATCATCTCCTTACTGGCCGCTGTCGTCAGCTTTCCCCCGTGTAAGCGTTTAGCGCTGCTCGCTTCTCGCAAACACAACACCTTCTCATCATTTGACTTCCTGCTTCTATCTGTCTCTCTATCTATCTATTTATCTATCTATTTATTATGTAGTCCTATATCCCCCTCACTAGGCGTGCTGAGAATCATTGCGAGCTCTCATTCTCATCTGTGGATCCCGTAGAGTCAGGATGTATCAAGACTTATCTGTGTGCTCTCCTCGTCCAACCACGCAGTCACAAAACCGTAGACAATTTTTGGCGTCCTGCAGTCGAGGTAGTGTACTGTAAAGTATTGTATTTCAAAGGTAGTGGCTTGTCAGTGATTATATCCTAGCATTCTTTTGTTTATTGTAAAATTATTGTTTACAGTACTGTACTGTTTACAAGTGTTAGTGCCAATCCCTAGTGCTAATTCCCCTACCCCCCTAGTGCTAGCGCTTCCGACATGCCTGTGCACGTGTTGCGAGTCATGGCTGAGTTTGTGGCTTTTGTGGTGGTGCCCTGGCTGCTGCAGGTCCTGCTTGCCTTGTGTTTTGTCCTGGCCCTTGTTTTGATGGTGCCTCTGCCACCACCTAAGGGGCATCGTATCATTTTCTCCATGGAGAAGAAGATGGAGATATTTGAGAAGATATGATCAAGGCTGGACCATTGCAAGGCTCATGGAAACTGCAAGATGCCCTAGACCATGGTATAGGATTTGTGGATGAACAAACAGTCCATTAAGATGTTCTTTCAGGGTGATCATGGTGAGACTGTGCGATGGCACAAGCACAAGATGATGGCCAAGTCACGCTTTTGTGAATTTGACCAGGTCTGCTTGAAGTGGTTTTGACAGCAGCATGACAATGGCATGATTGTGTGTGCCGTCAAGCTGAAGGTTGCAGCCATGAAGTTCGCTGAGCAGTTGGAGATTGCGGATTTCAAGGCATCTGAAGGTTGGCTTACTTGGTTCAGATTTCGACATGGGCTGTCTAACAAGATGACCTGTGGCTAAGCATTGGATGCTGACACTGAAGGAATTGATGAGTTTCGCACCAAGCTTAAACTCCTGATTGATGAAGATGGATTATGTCTCAGTCAGGTTTATAATGCTGATGAAACTGGTCTGTTCTGCAGGTCAGTGCTGACTAATACCTTGGTTGACAAGGAGCAGAAGTCGATACCTGGCTGTAAGGCAAGCAAACAGTGCATCTCTGTTTTGTGTTGTGCCAGTGCAAGAGACTTCCATCATCTGAAACTTGTTGTAATGGGACATGCCAAACAGCCATATTGTCTCCAGGGGTTAATGGATTATCTCCAAGTGATTTATTTCAACTCTTTGAAGGCTTGGTTTACAGCCAAGATCTTCAAAGATTTGTTTTGCAATCATGCTGTGAAGGAGATTATATGTTATTAAATGGAGAGTCTTGGCCATGCCCACGACCAAGTGAAGGCTCTGCCGCTCCTGAACAGTGCTCCTGCTCATCCTTCTGAGACAGAATTGGTTGGAGATGGAGGTTATCTTAAGAATTGGTTGGAGATGGAGGTTATCTTAAGAATTGGTTGGAGATGGAGGTTATATTAAGAATTGGTTGGAGATGGAGGTTATATTAAGAATTGGTTGGAGATGGAGGTTATATTAAGGTTATATTTTTTTCCCTCCAAATTCGACCTCAGTCTTGCAACCTGTGGACCAAGGTATTATTGTGGTAACGAAATGGCTGTACTGGAAGTGGTTTATGGAAGATGTGATGGTTGTGTGTGAGGAGGAGGAGGAGGCAGCCCAAGACGTGGACAATAAGAGGAGAGGACCTTGTCCAACCTCAAACGATATTGCCTAAAGTCTGCAGTCTGCAGCTGGGCTCAGGCTTGAAGGGAACCCTCTGCACTCACGCACTTGAGCCTGGTTGGAACAAGTTCCTGAAGAGTGAGGTGGCCATTGCTGACCTTACCAGCTTCGAAGCTCAGGACTTCATCTGGCATAGGGAAGCAGGTAACTTAGAACTCGATCCACGATTGGCTGGAAGTGGACAAGGGAGACACCGGGTACCAGACTCTGTCCAACAGGGAAATTGTGGAGTCCTTGTCTTCAGGGGGCACAGAGCTTGAGGTGGAGGAGGAAGAGGAGGACAATGATGATGATGTAGTGGCAGAAATCCCGAGGCTCCAGCAGGTCTGTGATGCAGTGGACGTCCTTCTTGACTACTGCGAGCATCCTAATTGGCAGCCCATCTTTGCTGATATCATGGCCACTCACCTGCAACAGGGTCGTGAGAATGTGATAAAGCTGCAGTCGGGAAGGACACCCAGGCAGTCCTCCATCAGGTCCTTTTTCTGCCTCGTGACATCTACCACTCCATAGGCTCTGCCCTCATCCTCTGTCACCCCAGCCTCCTACTTCCTCACATTTCTGTTGTTTACCTTAGCCAGGCACCACCACAGCCACTTCTTCTTCATCTCAGCCATGCACCTCGACCATGGCACCACCGTCTGAGGGCTCCCCCCAGTCTGAGGCCTCACTGGACATCCACCTGACTCCTTTTGCCACACCATCTCCACTACCTACTCCAGCACCTTTGGCAGAGATCTAGTCAGAGGTGGTGGACCTGGGGTATTCTCTGGGGGAGACATTTGTCACCAGACCACGTGGGATTATATGTACTGTACAGTACAGTACAATACTGTACTGCATGGTGTACAACTCTTCTCTCCATTGATGTCAACAGTTGGTGAGTAGACTACATAAAAGAGTACACTATGTACAGTGATGTACTTGTATTACATTTCTGTATCATTACTGTACTGTATTGTTTTCATATGCTTACTTTTCATATTTTACCCATGGTAAAGTTTAGCATAGAGAGTCAAGATGGATGGATTCACAATTTCTGATGAAAAGTCAAATGTTGTGCCGGATATACAATATCTGGTGTTTTGCTTCAGTTGGTGTAGGGCTTGGCTGATTTACAACAGATAAGTGAGAGTTACTATAGCCAATAAAGAATGGATTGTAATGGTTGGTGATGGTGTTGATCATCCACTCACATGATGTAGTGCTGTCTACTTCTTCTTTTGCCTTTTGTCTTTCTATTTCTGTGTGTGTCCTCCTCTCTTCTTCTCCCTTTCCATCCTGTCACTTTTTATTCCTCTTCATTCCATTTCAGGTGGCACTACACTTAGTGACAAGTCTAATGGTTTCCTGTAACCCAGAAAACAATTTACAATGATGGGTGGTGACCATATAATCAGATCAAGGGATGAAGTGGATCCTTCACTGGTGCCCTGTTGACTGGTTGGTGATGCAGATGTGGCATCCACTCAGGAACCAAAACTCCACACTTTTTCCCATGCCTCGTTCTGGCAAGGCAGTCAACCGCAAGGGAACATTGATTCTCTGTATGGGATGGCTGTGGAGGGGCAGTTGCTTGCCTGCAGTTGATGCATCTGCGCAGCTAGACAGACTAGGGTTGGTCGGCAACAACAGTGGATTGTCATCTGATTGGTTTCCCATGAAAGTAACCCAAACATATGGCAAGGTTGACCTCTAATTATAGTTGAGCTTGACGGTGTGTACAGTCCTCCAGTTTTTTTGACAACAGTCTCTGAAGCATGTGATGATGGTAGAAGGTGTCTGATCTTTCATGTATCATTGTGAACTAAACTGTGGAATGTTAATGGCAGGCTGATAGTATCTAATGCTTATAGGCGTTAAGTAAATGATATTCAGAAATTTGGGTCTGCTGACACCTTTGCATCCCCATTTTTATTAGTATACTTGTAAGCTTTCATTGTAAAGTGTCATTTATTCTTATTACTATTTTTTTTTTAAGTCTGGAGTAAAAACCAGATTTTTTTTTTTTTTTTATTGACCTCTTAAGACCACATTTTTCTGAGGCTATGTTCCACCCCAGCTGCAATTCGGGTTCGATTTTTCAACTTTTACCAAGGTAAATTTTTTGTTACAGATATGAGGCGCTTGAATTTACACACCTGGAGAGAATGGAGAATGAAAGACTGACTAAGAGGGTGTATGTAGGTGAGGTGGAGGGAGGGAGAGGGAGGGATAGACTGAGGATGAGGTGGAGGGATGGAGTTGAGAGGTATATGAGGGAGGGGGGAGTGAGTTGGGGGGAGGGTAGTCAAATGGTGGGTGACAGAGCGACTTGGAGGCGTTTTGTCTGCGGCCACCCTTTGCAGGATTAGGGCATTGGGCTATAGATAGATAGATAGAAAATGCCGATCTCAGTCTCCTAGGCCTAATGGTTACCACAAAATTCCCCATCAAAGAGTATGAAGTCCCCTCTTGTGGTAAGAGAAAACTGGAAAATATCGGCGGAAACCTAATTTTCGTTAGAGAATCTTACCAAAATTAGCGAAATCAATGTAAAATATGTTCCTGTTGGTGAAACTAGGTGTAGGAGTCAGCATACATTTAAAAAAAAAAAAAAAGTAAAAAAACAAATTTTCACTAAAGATCCTTACCAAAATTTGTGATATCAGTGTAAGATATGTTTCTATTCATGAAACTTGGTGCAGGATCCAGCATGAGTATAAAAAATAAAAAAAATAAAAAATAAATTTTCCATTCCAGAAAAAAACAAAAAATCTTTGTAAAACACTGGTCATGGTGCTGTAAGGGCCAGCACCTGTTGTGTCAGACGAGCCACCCATCTAAAAATAGACTGAATGCGATAACTTTGTACACTACTAACAAACACTGGTTTCAACTAATGACCTTATATAAAGTACTATAAACCTATAACAAACCTTTCTAGGCATCAATCAGAGCCATTTGGTAAGGATTAGAATTGGATCATAACAGGGAAATTACCGTTCATATTCAAGACACAGGCTAGGGAAAGAGTGAGGTTGAGGTGGGGTGGGGGGTCCCAGGCGGGGATGAGATATACCCCAAATGCAGGGGAGAGATGGTGTGAGGATAATTTTGGTGAGAGTAGACAGACACAAGCTGATCATGCCAGGGATATTACTGTGTCATTCGGGACAAAGGATAGGGAGGGAGATGGAGGTGGAGGTGGAGGTGGAGGTGGGGTGGGGGGTCTCTGGTGTGGGTGAAGGGGGATGAGACACACCCTCAATGCAGGGGAGGTGGTGAGGGGGTATTATGGTGGGAGGAAACACACACAAAGCCATCTTAGCAGGGGAATTTCCGCATCATTCGATGTAAAGGGGGGAAGGAAGGTAAAGGTAGAGGCGAGGGACATCCCCCCCATACAATTTAGATGTGGTTGGTGGGTAATTTGTGTGGGAGGGGACAGAGTG
This sequence comes from Coenobita brevimanus, assembly GCF_032717465.1. Lineage (NCBI taxonomy): Eukaryota > Metazoa > Arthropoda > Malacostraca > Decapoda > Coenobitidae > Coenobita > Coenobita brevimanus. The sequence goes on along the minus strand of NC_136979.1, from coordinate 9,646,255 downwards.
GGCTGTGTCCAATCAGCCAGAGGGAGGTGGAGAAGTGGCTGGGGGGGGGAAGGGGGGCCACAAATCAGGTGAGGGGGTGGTATCTTCCTTCCCACCACCTCACCCCCTAGTTCTGATTGGGTAGGAACCATTTACATTATAAAAGGGGCTGGCCTAGTGCTCGGCAGTTTTTGACAGACCTTCTACAATTGTCAGTCATAGGACTCTACATGGCAAACTTGCAGACTGATGATCGTTAGTCATAGCACTTCAGAGGTTTACCTCATAAGTGCTGGTAGTATTTATGGATGTCAACCACTGCTATTCATGGATGTCAACCAGTGCTAGTTCCAGTGTCATGCTTGGATGTTGACCAATGCTGGTGCTGGCAACCTAAATTTAGCACGCACTGTAGGTAATGGAGGACAGTAATTGTGACAGCCACGGTCCCAATCTAGCCCTCGCCGAAACATCTAGTGAATAGCAGTGTCATGTTGCACATTTGATTATTTACAGGCACTCACTTCATGCTAAGGAATCTTTGTGTGTGGCATGTGTTAATGTAATTTTGTACGGTAGTGAGACCTGGACAGTAAAGGATGAGGATATTCGTAGCCTCAAACTTACAGAAATGACACTGATTAGATGTGTAGTGCACCCTTGAATGTGAGGCCTGGGACGGCGAGTTTACGATTGATTGAAGAGTTGAGAAGATGGACGGGACTGGAGTATATTGGTGTTGTAATGAGGAGGGGTAGATTGAGATGGTTTGGGCATATGGAGAGGATGGGGGATGACAGTTGGGTGTGGAAGGTGAGAGGTATGAACGTTGGAGGTAGAACTGTGAGAGGCAGACCAAAAAAAGCCTGGGACGAGGTCAGAGAGTGTGACCACAGGGATAAGGGACTGAATAGGGAGGCTGCCAGAGATCAAGCAGCATAGAGAGCTGCCATTAGGTGACCAGGGCTGATGCATGCAGGCATATTGGAGCCTTTTATAAACAAAATGAAAATGGATACAACTTTGAAAGTGAGTGCAATAAAGACATTGAGTGAACAGTTGCACAGGTACCAAGTGTATGCATTCTGTGCATTCGTCTTTTAAGACAGACTGTATTTATGTGCCATTGGACACAAATCAGGATGAATGATCCTAAACTAGTGGATAATGGCTGCTTTCAGTAGGGCATAAATAAAAAAATAATTGAAGTACTTAGCTTATATTTCACTGAAATATCTACCATTGGTGACAATAGCCAAAATAAAAGAAGATAACCCATGATAACTAAAACTGATGAGAGGCAGAGATACGACCACAAGTCAGTAATCAGACATGACGAAAGTGGCAGCTGAGAGTTGCCTGTATGCTCCAGCTGATGGACTTATTCCAGCTTTGATCCATCCATCCATCCATCATCCAATCCTATGTTGTCCCATGAGGAGCGTAGGAGCCTGGGGCTAGGCAAGTTGGTCCTGACATTTAAGATGAGAGTGACCAGTCTCACTCATCCGTGAGTGGCATTACGTGAGCAATAAACCCTAACCACCCCTTGGATATAAACCTTCACCGGCTCAATCCAACTAGAGCCCCTTAATTACCCACTAAACCACCAGGCGCCATAATTTGGTTATATAGTTACCACCATGTGTAGTAAATGGTTTCCTGGTGTACAGGAAACCATTTGGCTTGTCACTCAGTGTAGAGTCACCCACAGGCAGAAGGAAGAGGAAAGAATGAAGGAAAGAAAGACAGAAGAGGAAGGAAAGAAAAGAGGAAAGGGCAGACACCCAAAGCAGCACTTCATCGAGTGAGTGGATGGTGAGCGTCCCCACCTAGGACCATTCAGCTTTGATATATGATATTTTTTAACACTGCCACAACATGACCTCTTGATTATGTTGTTACAATTTAATGGAGGGTAATTATTCATCTGGTAATATATTGGAAGGGAGGTAGTGGAAGTGGTATGCTATAATATTGTTCAGATTGTTTTCATGTTCAAAGGAAAGAGGAAGACAGTATTCTATCTATCTATATACCTAGGCTGCTTCCCCCAAGGAAAGGGAGGTAGCCGAGACAGGACAACTCACTCTCCATTTACTCATCCATTCAAACACATTCATTCGCATCTTAGCCCCAAAGGGGAGAACGGACAGATCCTCACCGCACCACACCGCACAAGGGTCAACTGGGCAATGCAATCAGTGACATCTGCAGCAGGGCCCGACAGCAGAACTGGTTTACCCCTGCCACATCATAACAGACCCATCCCCTTACCCGCACCTGACCTGACTAGCTGATCAGACCAAATGCGGGAGAATATCCCCTCAGGGCTGCGTCATCACTTATTCATTCACAATTTCTCTCCATTTATTTCTGTCACGCACAGCCACTCTTCCTTGCTCAACAGACATCCCTCTCGCATCCAGCGCTCTCTTCACACTGTCCATCCATCCTATTCGTGGTCTTCCTCTCAGCCTTACACCTCTCACATCAGATCTAGTTATCTTTTTCACCAATCGCTCATTATCCATTCTCTCCATATGCCCAGACCATTGCAACACCCTCTGCTCAACTCTACCAGCCATCTCCCGAACAACTCCAGTTCTCCTTCGCACTTCATCATTTCGCACCCGATCCATACGCGTCACTCCACACATACTCCTCAGACATCTCCTCTCCATTACATTCAAACTTTTCCTCTCTGCTACACCCATATTCCATGTTTCAGCCCCATATAATGCAGTCAGTACCACAACACCCTCATACAGCCTTCTCTTTACATCCATTCTAAGCGAACGACATTTAAACACTTTTTTCATTCCTCCCAGCACCTTTCCTACTTCATTTATTCTAAACTTCACTTCTGCAGTCCAGTTAAATTTGGGCAGCTTAAATTTTTAAAACAAATGACCTCTAGACAATACTTCTTTCAAGGAGGAATTCTCTGTTGCATTCCAGTCATGATGCACAAGAGGCCATTTGCTTTCATTATTTCATCCGTTTCATGTAAACGAGTTGAATGTTATATCAGACATCTTAATAACACATTTTGCCAACTTGATCCATCCAGTGTGTCACACTTGCCAGATGGGTATTAACATGCAGCAGACTTTAAGTGTAAAATAGTAAACAAATGCTTCTTAAAAGGTAACTCTGTGCTGTTTGAGAAAGGTGCCTTGCTCCTGCCCCTATCTTAAGAAGCTTGGTCTTGATGTTGAGAGCATGTTAAACTATTGTCCTTCTCCAACATGTTAGTCTTCTTCAAGATTATTGAGTGGGCTGCAAACACACTTGGGTACAAACATACTGGGATAGATGGAACCAGCTCTAAAGAATTCATGATCAAACCATAATCAGACCTGATACCTATTAGTTGCAAAGCAATTGTGCTTCTTGTTACCCCACAGCCATTCTAGGGACAGACAATACATAAATGCCATAAACACCTTATTGTCCTTCTCACATGCCTTCTCCACTATCTGTCTCACTGCAAATATTTGATCCACGCATCCTCTGACACTCCTAAAGCCACCCTGTTTGTCACTTACTAGGACTTCTGGTATCTCTCTTGCTTTCTGTATAATAATATTCATTTACACTCTCTATAATAATTCTTCCATATATATGGATGGGGTGATGAGAGAAGTAAAAACATGAGTAATGGAGAGAGGGATGGCATTGGTAATGAATGGTGATGGGTGGAATAGCTCAAATTTGTTGTATGCTGATAATGTAGTGCTACTTGCAGATACCGGACAAGAACTTGGTAGAATAGTGCAGAGTTTTGTAGATGTCTGTGAGTGTCATGCCTTGAGAGTAAATGCAAAAAAGAATAAACTGATGGTTATTGAGACTGAAGGTGACTCCCAGTGTGATGTTACAGTGAATGTAGAGAGACTGGAATGGGTGAGAGACTTCAAATACCTGGGTACAGTGATAGAAAAGAGAGGATAATGTGCAACAGAAGTGGAAAGTAGAGTAACACAAGGAAGGAAAGTAGCTGGTGCTATGAAGGCCTTGACAAGAAACAGAGGCTTGAGTGTTGCAGCTGCATGAGGCGTACATGAGGGAGTGTTAGTGCCAACTTTAACGTATGGATGTGAGACTATGGTGTGGCATGAAAATGAAAAGTCAAGAGGAAGAGCAGTGAAGATAGGACTGCTGAGGAATGTATGTGGAGTACAGAGAGTGGATAGGATACAGAATTATGTGGTACATGAAAGATGCAGAGTGAGGAAGTCTGTGGACACCAGCACTGAAGAGAGTGTCCTGAGATGGTATGGTCATGTGGAGAAAATGGATAACAATAGAGTGGTGAAAAAGATATATCTGAGCGAATTTGAAGGAGGATGGAGGCAAGATAGGGCAAGAAGGTGCAGGGATATGGTGGATGAGTGTGTGAAGAAGAGAGATATGGGAGTTGGTGTGGCTAAAGGACTGACAAGAGACCGAGCTGGATGGATGAATTTTGTGCGGAGAAGCACATAACCAGGAATTTGGCACCCCTTTTCAGTGTGACAGTGTTCAGATTGGCTCTGGCAGATAGGTATGTGTGAAGCTACAGAACGTGGTGAAATTTTTTTGGGCCTTTCTGATGGAGCCAGGATTTCGAGGGCTTGAATGATGAGAGAATGGAAGTGTGGCCTATTGGATTGGGCATACTTTGGTTTTCCGGATATTGCTACTCCTTGCCCTGCCCTAGGGTGGGAAAGGAGGTCTGGATGATGATGATGATGATATAGTAGATCAGCTTGTACCATTATTGGAACAAAACTGAGTTGTTCCCCCCATTCAGTTGGCATAGGATATACCACTTAACTGAAACTACGGTAATGAAAATTCTTGATCTTGTTCTGACCGCCTGCAATGGAGTGTCCTCTCTCTTGGTTCTGTTTGATTTGTTTGTGTTTTTTGACACAGAAGATCATGAACTACTGCTAAATGACCTGCATTTTTATGGTGTCTCCTTAAGTTGTATCTGTTTGACAGGTCTCAGGGACAAGTTATGGACAGCATTTACTCATGCTCATTTCCTCTTATGTTTGAGTTCCACAAGGTTCTGTCTTAGTTCCTGTTCTGTTCAGTATATATAAGTAGTATATTGTCTCTGCTTGATGCGTATAATGTATCATATCATTTTCATGCTGATGACACCGAACCTTATGCTAAGATGACATATTTATGATACCAAGAATTAACTAGAATTCCTGATGACTAATATTTAAATCCAGTTGGCAAAGAGGAGACTGAACCTAAATGATGGTACGACAGAAATCATTATTATTCAAAGAAACAGGAAGGTTGGTAATGCTGATAATGCCCTGACTCTGAAGATCGGTGTCACAACTTCTGGCAGCTAGTATTGTCTGAAACTTGAGTGTATAATTTATTTCAAAGCTAAATTGTAAAGAACATACTAATCATGTTGTCAGAGGTTGTAATCTGCATCTCAGAAACCTGTACTTTGTGAAACAGTTGCTGAACACACTTTGCCTTTTAAGACTGACCCATGTTATGGTCTTGTCTTATGTTGATTATTGTAATTCGTAATGAATTGGCCCCCTGAATAATCTATGAACGAAGCTTCATTCTGTGTTAAATTGAGCAGCAAGGCTTTTGTTTGGCTCCCCCTCCTCCCCCCCAAGAATTCTGACTACCTCATTTCTCATTGAGTTGCACTGGCTGCCACTGGAAGCTAAAATTGAATTTAAACTGTTATTACTTTCAAGGTTCATAAGTTTGGCAGACTGAGTAGGGAGGCTGCCAGAGATTGAGCAGCATGGAGAGCCACCATTAGGTGACCAAGGCCGATGCATGCAAGCATGTTGGAGCCTTTATAAATGAAATTAAACAATACAAAATGAAACGAACAGACTGGTTATCAGCCAGGTTAATGATAAAGATGAATACTGTAGTGTACAGTGTTACTTGTTTGTGGCAAGTGAGAGCCATGATGAGTTTAATTAAGATGAGAAAACAGTTTTCATCATACAGGTAATACCTGACTGAGTGCCTTAGTAATATTTTTCTTGAACCAGTAGTGCAATAGTCTTATTGAGGATTAAGAGTTATGTTGGAACAAATTCCTGGCTTATAGTAAGGACTGCCTGTACTTTCATGATAAAAAGTTTCTGACACTTCCCTTTTGTCTGAAGCAATGAGAGTTGACAAGAGAAATATTTTTGTTATGTCAGTATGAAGCCTACAACAACGGAGTATCAGATAGAAGGTTGCTCTTTGAATTTTAAGGAGTAATAAGTATTGTGGAAGATAGATCACAATGTTGACAGGGGATTTTTGGTAATATTTTGCTGATGACAGAATGGCACAGTGCTGTACAGGTATGTTGTATACGAGGTCTGTTCAGAAAGTATCCAACCTTAGGCTCTAAAAAAATGAATAGCTAACCTGTGGAGCTAGGACACTAATCCTCCCTCAAAGTAGGCCCCTTTTGACGACACATTTAGCCCACTGTAGTCTCCACTGCCTGAAACATTTTTCAAAGTCGGTTTTCGATATTTCGTGTAGGCGCTTCATTGCAGTGGTCATGATCTCTTCTCTCGTCTCAGATCAGGAACCTATCAGCAGAGTTTTGAGCTTGGGGAATAACCAAAAGTTGCATGGAGTCGTCTTGTGAGTTTGGAGCCTGCCAGACCTGTGGGATGTTATGCTTGGCCAAAAATTAGTGAATCAGTTGAGAACAATGGGCAGGGGCATTGCGATGGTGCAGCTTCCAATCCCACTTTCCAAAGATTTGGTCTCTCCCGCCAAACTGCTTCTCAAAGACGACGGATAATGTTGAGGTAGCAATGTTTGTTGACAGACTGCCTTTCTGGTGCGTATTCGTGATGCACAACAGCAACGTAGTTGAAAACAACTGTCAACGTGCATTTCACCTTGCTGCGGACCTGTCATGTCTTTTTTGGCTGAGGTGACCCTGCATGTGTCCACTGGGACAATAATGCCTTGGTTTCTGGGTCGTACCCGGACACCCAAGTCTTATCTCCGTTGATAACAGACTTCAGAAAGTCTGGATCGCAATTTGCACACTCCAGCATGTCTTGAACAACGTTCATCCGAGAGAAATCATGATGAATGCGACAAAGCACTTGTAGGAGATACTGAAATCTGACTTTGAAAAATGTTTCAGGCAGTGGAAAGAACACTGGGCTATGTGTCATAAGGTAGAAGGGGCCTACTTTGAGGGGGATTAGTGTCCTAGCTCAAAAGGTTAGATATTTATTTCTTTAGAGCCTAAGGTTGGATGCTTTATGAACAGACCTAATAGTTGAAAGACAGGACACAAGGCTAGCACTGGCAGGGGTTGGCAAGGTTGTGCTCATGATAGTACTGTATAGTTGCCTTTATTTTCATCTGATACCATATTTAATTAGTTTGTTTATTCCTACAGTCATGGATAATGTAGTTGGTTTGTTTATTCTTGATGCTATGTACAGTTGGTTTGTTATATCTGGTAGAGCAGGGACACTCCTACATCTTCGTAAGTGAGTCATGGTTACAAATAAAGTCTCCATTGTGACTGCACCTGGCTAGCAGCAGAGATGCAGGGGGTTTGAGCTCTTCATCAGGGTATTATTTTCCTAGCCATCTATTTATTGTCTTAGAAGTTGTCTAATGCTTGCCACAAGAGAAACTGCAGGCTCTACAGCCACCCATCACTACTTATTTCTTTTTCCTTATCCCATGATTTCCTACCAAAGTATGCCTTCATTGAATCTCATGAGTCATACTCTTAATTCAGAACATCAAAAATGTTTGTCAGAGGTCCCCAAATAAATTAGTGATAATATTGTATGCAAATGGTATAAATGGAGAAAAGAGGATAATTATGACACAAGAAATGGTACTGTAGATGATTTTTAGTCACTTTTAGTCAAACAATTATGGAACTTTTTTCTGAAGATTTTCCTGGACTCCAAAGATAGGCTGTGTTTTGAAGGTCACTGCTCAGTATTGTTAGTGCTGTTTAACCCCGGTCTGCATGACCAAGCAGACTGCATTTAAGCAACTGCCCTAATGAGGTTGTCCCATAGGTTCTGTATGTTGATGTTATGTCCTCATCTGGGTGTATCATGTTCTTTGCATATAGTTTCAGTTTGTGTCATATCTTGTGGATCTAAGTAACAAGCATATCATATGTTGTGTGTGACTCCACCCAGCCCAAGTCTAAGTTTGAGTGTAAGAGGGGTGATGTTCTGATCCAAGCCTAGCAGTGTGAATTTCATCATCTCTGTTTAATAGTACCACTAGTGGGTGGATGTCTGCTTGTGATATAGTGTTGTAATCTAGCCGTCATATTGCCCTGCATGTGAAGTGGGTGTGTAGGTATTTATTTATTGTTAGTGTAGGAGTCTGGAGGTGCGATGTTGTTAAAGAGGGTCTGGTAATGTTTGTGTAGGGATAATTTTATATACCCCGTTGTATTGTTTGATAGTGGTAGGTGGGGGCACTCACCATCCACTCACTCGATGTAATGCTGGTAAGGGTGTCTGCCCTTTCCTCTCCTCCCTCCTTTCCTTCTTTTCTCTTCTGTCTTTCTTTACTTCATTCTTTCTTCGTCCTTCTGCCTGCGGGTGACTTTACACTCCCTTTTTTGTCTTTCTTTCCTTCATTCTTTCCTCTTCTTCTGCCTATGGGTGACTCTACACTGAGTGACAAGCCAAATGGTTTCCTGTACACCAGGAAACCATTTACTATGCTGGATGGTAACCATATAACCAAATTATGACATCTGGTGGTTTAGTGGGTAATTGCGGCGCTCCAATCGGATTGAGCCGGTGAAGGTTTATATCCAAGGGGTGGTTGAGGTTATTGCTCATGTAATGCCACTCAGGGATGAGTGAGGCTGGTCATTCTCATCTTAAATGTCAGGACCAACATGCCTAGCCCCGGGCTCTAACGCTCCTCATGGGGCAAGGTGGGATTGGATGATGGATGTATTGTGTGATTCTGTCATTTAATCTCTGCCACACTCATCGGCTCATATGAGGTGATATGCAGGCTACCCCTCGCCGCGCTGAATACCTCATATGAGGCAGTGGATCTCCTCGCCATAATTTTAATTATGAGGAAGTGTCAGTGGTTTCCCTGGGAAAGTTGAGTCTCCTCCTACACCATCAGAGCTATTGCCAATCCCTGCCACACTGCAGTTGCCAAATACAGCATACAGTATTTAGTATCAGATATGCAGGCCACCCCTGGCCGCGCTGATCATCTCATATGAGGCGATGGGTCTCCATGCCATGATTTCAAGCACGGGAAAGTGTCAGTGGTTTCCTTGGGAACACTGAGTCTCCCTGTACACCATCAGAGCTGTTGACAATCCCTGCCATACTGCAGTTGCCAAGTACTGCATATTTAGTAATTCAGTTGTTGTTTGTAGCCCAGCAATGGCGGATTCACATCCACCTACCTCCCATGGTGCTGGTGAGTTATCACCGCCCACACACCCACCCAAGAGGCATAAATTACAAAAAGATGAGGGTGATGAAGCATTCTGGATCAGAAACACTTGATCTGATGACAAAAAAATCAACTTACTATTAAAATAAAAAGTCCCCCCCAAAATGACTCAGGGAAGGTAATTGGGTTGATAAGAATTTGTGCGCCGTGGGTTAATGATTGAGGTGGTGTGTGTTGGCACAAGCTGCTGCATAGAATTGTTTGCCTCTCATATTTAGATAATCCCTGACAGCGAGTACTTTATCTTCAGAATGTAAGTGGGCTACAGGACTAGTATTGGTGTAGCCATAGGTGATAACAATGGATATTGCTTAATGCTTGCTAATTAGGTAGCTTTATGGAGTGCATGTATCGTTGCTTATGTCTGCGGTTGTACATGATACTCTGTCAGCTTTTGCATTTCATCACCCTAATCTTATATTTATTAAGGATGTTATTTAGCCTGTCATTCATTGTGTACTGTATATTGAATAGGTCAGAAAATAAGCTTTTCATTTATAAAGAAATTTCCATCTGAGCCATTGACTCTGCGGCAACTGGATTAGCGGGATGCCCAACCTGGGATGGAAGATTACCCACCATTCCACTGCTCACAGTTAAGGCATTTCCATTTCTTTTCACTCTTGACACATCATGTTTATGAGAATCAGCTGTGGGTGAAGGAACAAATATATTCTCTTTCAGTTTAGGGTTATTAGCCAAAAAAGGAAAGCGAGAGGAAGAGGAGATAAAATTTAGGCAAACATTGGCCTTTAACTGTAGTGGCTACTTATTGGTTACAGGTAACTCTTCCCAGTGGTGAGAAGCAGTACATCAAGTTTGCTTTGTTGGTGCTGGCTGCTGGGTCATGGACGGGGCAGGTGGGGCGGCTGGCAGGCATTGGGGAAGGGACTGGCCTCATGGGTATTCCTATCCCTGTAGAACCAAGGTAAGTTTAAGTGTGGCAGAGAGACAAGAGAAGGATGACATGATTTCAGTTCCTATCCTTGTGGAACTAAAGTACAGGGTATGTGCATGTGTGACAAAGAAATGAGAATGAAACTATGAGTTATTACTTTGATTTATTCTTACTGTATCCAGAGAAGTGAATATAGGTTATGATGACTTTTGGGATGCAAGGGGTTAGCTGCAGTCTTCTCAGTCCCCTTGAGATGGCATATTGTATTATTTTATTCTTGCTGTCACCAAATGGTTTTATTCTAATTAGGAATGTATCAGTATCTGTCAATGTACAGTATTTATAGCCAGAAATCTTAAATCCCATAAGGGGTGCCTACCTTTATTATTTCCATGAATACAAAAGATTTTTCCTGAATTAAATAAAATTGTCAAGAGGGAGCAAGATTCCACTGTCACTTGATGTGCTGTGTTCATATTCAGTAAACACATGAGATCTTTGTTGTTTCTGGCCCCTTCAGTGCTTAACATCCTCCCAGAGTTGAATAGAATCATCTGGTGGTAATAAGAAAATGTGAAAGATGTCATTGGTGTCTTTGGAGATTTCTGAACACCTCTTTCTTTAGTGATATATTCTGCCTGTAACACCTCAATACCCTCTTGTATGTAATGATGCATTCTGTTAGTATTGGAAGGAAATACTGTATATGGTAAGGTGTAATACAGTATGCAAAGGCACTAACAAGGAGCCTACCCTTGGTGACACTGTGCACTCTGGGTGGAACATCCATGGCATCCACAGGGAAATCAGACCTCCACATAATATTTCCTTGCACCTCACCATGGGAAGGACCCTGATACGACTCTGTCAAGGTTCTGTCAGCCGCAAAGGGGGCTTCGGGTCCCTCCATGTTTTATGTACTAGTGATGGTCTGAATGCATGTTTTTCAACATTCGCAAATGCAAATGTGAATATGAATTTTCAGCATTTGAGAATACAAAAGCGAATGCGAGTATTCTGCTTGATGGCATAGAAATGTGAGTTATTCATATTTTTTTCTGTGAATTAATTTCGTCTCTGTCTTCCTTTCCTTCATTCTTTCCCCATCTTTCTGTTTATGGGTGACTCTACACTGAGTGACAAGCCAAATGGTTTTCTATACACCAGGAAACCATTTACTACGGTGGGTGGTAACCATATAGCCAAATTATGGCTCCGGGTGGTTTAGTGGGTAATTAACACTGTTCCGGGCTGATGATGCATCATTTGTTGATCAACCGTTTCTTGGCCAATGATGCGCCGGTGCATTATTTGTGGAGCGATTTTTCATGGCTCAAATACGTGGTACGACAATTTGGTGAACACAGGCAACAAATTTTCATTTCTTTGGAACCTCACCCCTGGCCTGGGATTGGAGTAGAAAAGTTACGCAAGGCTGGCCTGGGTAAGTGTTAAGGCACTCCAATCTGATTGAGCAAGTGCAGGTGTATATCCAAGGGATGGTTGGGGTTTGTTGCTTACGTAATGCCACTCAGGGATGAGTGAGGCTGGTCAGTGTCATCTTAAATGTCAGGACCAAACTGCCAAGCCCCGGGCTTTTATGCTCCTCTTGGCGCAACGCTGGATTAGGTGATGAATGAATGAATGTAAGAATTTTAGCCATAGAAGATTGAATGAACAGATTTTATCAATTTTCTGTATTACCAGGATGCATCACAGCTACCTCTTTCCCCAACCTCCACCCATTGAAAGAGGAATTTTATTTATTACTATGCAGTTTTGACTAGTTTATATTTACACTTTGTAGCTGTTTTACACTGGAATGATATCATGCACAAGTGATAATTGTGTTGACATAAAGACTTACTATTAGTAGTTGAATTTGATTATTGGGAGGTTATATGTAAGGTATGTGGCAGGTGGGGATGTTCACTGTCCACTCACTCGTAGTGCTGCCCTCGAGTGACTGTCCTTTCCCCTCTTCTTTCCTTCCTCTTCTGTCATTCTTTCCTTCTTCCTTTCCTCTTGTGTTTGAGGATGACTCTACACTGAGTGACAAGCCAAATGGTTTCCTGTATACCAGGAAACCATTTGCCTGTGCTGGGTAGTAACCATATAACCAAACTACGGCTCCTGGTGGTTTAGTGGGTAATTAAGGCGCTGCAGCCAGATTGAGCCTGTGTAGGTTTATGTCCAAGGTGTGGTTAGGGTTTATTGCTCACGTAATTCCACTCAGGGATGAGTGTAGCTGGTCACTCTCATCTTAAATGTCAGGACCGTCTTGCCTTGCCCCGGGCTCCTATGCTCCTCATGGGGCAGCACAGGATTAGATGATGATGATGATGATATATTTAAGAAATAAAAGCTTCTCAGCCCTCTCAGCGGAAAGCCAGTTCCTCTTTTCACCATATATCAGACCGGCACCCCTGAAGAGTCATTCACAGGCAACACTTGATGGAGGACGAGCCAAGAACGTCCGGGCTAACTGAGAGAGAATAGGATACATTTCTTTATGCATTCTCCACGAAGTCAAGGGATCTCCCGCCACAGCAGTGCACATTTCTTTGTGGTGCTGGTCAGTGATTTTTTACGTCTGCTGACTCCGCTATGAAACTAGTTATAATCATCATCTCTGCCTGATGTAAGGGTTGTAATAAGCATTGAAGTAAAATCTTGCTTATGGATGGTTGAGAAACTTGAGATGCATCTGAAAGTTTATTTTGTTTTTGGTTTCATTTCTTCTTGAGCGCTCAACCAATGTTCTTCAGACAAACTAGCGATGCTATTCTTCACTCTGTAACAAATTGTGATGAAAAACATTTCGCCTGGTATCTTGGGTTGAAAGATCTGGCCACAACGTACATGTTATTACTTTGTATTTCTGTTGAATCAAACCTCTTTGATAATTCTTTCATTACTTTTTCTCTCAAATTCTTTATGCTAGGGCTTTCATCGGTAAGTGGATTGATCACCATTTTGAGTGTGGTTACAAGAGGTGCTACTTCAGATATTGATGATGAGGTGCCTTTGATTTTCTTTGTAGAGTCCTCAAACAGCTGGAGAACAGTGATGCAGTGTGTCAGAAAAGACTCATCTTCAACAGTAAGTGACCTGATTTTAGAGTTTTCTTACGCATACAAGCAAAGTGGCTTCGTAAGTTCTTTCATTCTGACCATCATCTGTAGTGTGCTGTTCCATTGAGTGGAAACATCGTGTATCACTGATAACTGAGGAGCATTTATTTCTGAGTTGAATTTTCTTTAATCCTTTTTGTGCCATGGTTGAGTGATTGAAGTGAGTGGCTATAGACCTCCATTTAGAGATGAGGTCTGTAATTGATTTTTGTGAAGATATGCAGTGCTTGACCACGAGATGCAGTTGATGAGAAGTACAGTTTGTGTTGTTGACAGAAGAAAGAAATACAGCAGCGCTTTTTTATTATTAGCATTGGCATCCCTAATGACACAGTAAACATAGAGGAAATGCTCTATTTTTCAAGCATTTAGTTGAATACTTTACACAAATATTCACCAGTGTGGCATTCAGAGAGCAGCTGTACACGTAAAATGCAATTTTGATGCATGAACTTCTTGTCAATGCAGTGACTTGTCATTGAGAAAAGAGAAACACCAGATTCAGTGTCTGACCACTCATCAGTAGTGAATGTTAATTTGGTAGACTCTTTCAATGTCTTTATCCAGTCAGAAACTTTTTTTCAACAAAATTATATACAGTATATCATCACAAATTAGGTCTCTGTAGTAGTTGTGATGTCTCAGTGGATATAGTGGCACTGCCTCTTGCATTAAACATATGAAACTGATGTATTCTGCATGTTAAAATGGCAAATCATTAATGACTATCATTTCGGCAATGCGGCAATCTAAAGAATCCTATACTTTTTTCTTCTCGAAGTAGCTTTCTGAAATTTGCTATTTATTTTTTCATCAGTGGCATCAAAGATGTTTTTCTCTTTTTGCATTCCATGTTCTCGTCCTCTTTGTTTAGTATAGCTTTATAAGCTTTTGGATGGTTACTTCTCAGATGATTTCTGAGACCAGATGTTGTTCTTCCTTTTCTGGAATAGTTTTGCAAACATAGTTTGCACTTTGCAACATCTTTGGACACATTTTCAAAATACTGCCACACCTCTCATGATGACATTGTTATGCTACTGTTGCTAACTTCCGTACTTCTCAGTCAGATTTTGTAATGGCTGCTCTTTGATTGTATCAAGCCATCAAAGACCAGGAGAGTGCGAGACACAGCAACACCAGCCACATACACATGCGCAGCACACACCTCAGAGACTCAGTGCAGTTGGTGGCAACTCAGTCACAGAACTAACTTACTCACTAAAGTAGCATTGGTGGTTCCGGGGATGTCAGACGTGTCCTGGACGAACTTTGAACAGACCCAGAACAGATCATGTCAGACAGATGCTCTCTCTCTCTCTCGGAAATTCGTGAGACTTAAGAGTGCTTTTTCTGGTTATGAGCTAAAAATTTGGAGATTACTCTCTTTTTAATGAGAAATTCAGAAAATCTGTCATTAGGTAAAAAAATCTGGAGAAATCCAGACTTTTCTGTCAATCTGGCAACAATGTATGATGTAGCAAGCAGCCCTGGCCGGCTTGGCACAGCTGCTTGGTTGGCAACATTAACTTAGACACTCCTTCGACTCACTGTTTATTTGATTTTCTATAACCTTTGTAAATAAAGTTACATTATTAATATTCGTAAAATACTTGCATGACAACATGCAAATGTGAATATCGAAAAAAAATGCGAATGTTTGCAAATTCGAAGATGAATATTCGGACCATCACTAGTATGTACCGTACTGTACTTACCTGTAGGATGGCACCACAAGCAGTTGTTTACCTGTGGTTGATGGGTCTGTTTGGCCAGACAGGTCAGGGTAAAGCAGCAATAGTAACAACAACAGTATGGAAAGTAAGTCACTAAAGAAATGTCACAAAGCTTGTATGCCACCAAGAATATATCCCTGGAATGCAAAGGTAAAGGTATATATGGAGCATTTTACTGGATATTTTGTACTTACACTGTTTTTATGGTTGATGGGGGCACTCATCATCCACTCTCCTAATGTAGTGCAACTTTAAGGTGACTCTTCATTGAGTGACAAGCCAGATGTTTTTTTGTAATAAAGGAAACCATTTACAATATATGATGGTGACCATTTAACCAAATGATGTGTGGTGATCATGTGGACTAAGGCACTCAAGCTGGATGGGGTCCATAGGGGTTTACATCTGAGGGATGGGTGAACTTTATTGTTCACATAATGCCACTCAAGGGCAAGAGATGCTAGTTACCTGCACCTTAGATGCCGAGACTGAGTAGCCCAGCCCCAGGCCCCAGCACTCCTGATGGAGCAAAATAGGTCTGGATGATGACTGAAACTAAAGACCTCCCTGTCAGAGAGTATCTTGATATGAGAGGCACATGATTTTATGCAGCACCCTGTGATAACACACAACACCCCTGTCGTTGTGTGTCAGAGTAACACAACACAACTAAGCACGTTAGAGAATCCCCACACAAATATTACCAGACCCACTTCAGCAGTATCCCACTTCCAGACATTCCAACACTTGCAGTGAAGAAACCCCTACTAGTACATACAGTATTCACTTCACATGGAGGGTTACACAACACCATGATCGGGACAATACTGCAAGCCTCCCATCCTGACATCCACCCATCAGAGGTATCTGTAAACAGAGCTGATTGAGTTTACCTAGATAAGCTTAGATCAGGAAATTTCCCAGCCCTTGTCATCTATCAGTTTAGATTTGGGTTAAATGGAATCTCTAATGATATATGCCCCACTTGTAGAATGGGCTTCCACATCATAACCCACATAATGGAGGAATGCACAACACATGTTACACTAAGACAGAAACATCATCAGTGGTGTTGGGAACCTGTGAGACGGTGTTTATGGGTCTTTGCTTACCTGCAGTTGATGGGTCAGCTGGGCCAGGCAGAGGGGTTTGAGCAACATCAGCAGACTATGTCACCCTTTTTAAGGTTACTTTTTCAAAAACTAGAGATGAATTTGTATGACAGGGCTAACTTTGCAACTTTGAAAGTATGGCTTACAGCCGACTGGAGAAGAAAAGTAACCTTTTAATGCATAATACTCAATTTTGGGCATTAACCTTCATTTCAGCTCTCACTGGGGCCATTGTTAGCAACTGGTTATATATTGCCAATGTCCCTAAGCTCTTGATGGGGCAATGAAGGAATGGAAGACAGATGATTAGATCATCTGATGTATTTGCACATTGTTCCTTTTTTCCTAGGAAGCGATATGTGTACTGCTTCCATGCTCCCGATGGTCCTGGACTTGATTCTCCACTTGTAATTGACCCCAATGGCACATACTTTCGTCGTGAGGGTTATCGTGGTCTGTATCTCTGTGGACAGTCGCCTCAACCCAACCAGGAACCTTCCATTCAAGATCTTGAGGTTGACCATCAGTTCTTTGATGATGAAGTATGGCCCACACTAGCCAACAGAGTCCCTTTGTTTGATTCCCTGAAGGTAAAGTGGCTCATGTAGTGACATTAGAGTAAGGTCATTTTACTTTGGTTAAAAAAAAAAAAAAAAAAGTTATAAGAAGACATCTCAGTTGAAATTTTCAGAAACCTCTCTGTGCAACACCATTATGCATTTGTGGAATTGTAGGTAGTCTTGTAGGATGTAGTGTTTTCATTACTGTATATGTCAGGGATGCATTCCAAGATATCACAACAAAATGTATATGACTAGTGCAATGCTATAAATTGAGAGATATGAGTAAATCCACTGTGTAGATAGCAGTGGAACTTTAACGGGCATTTTGTTTGTGTCTGTTGCAGACTTAATTGCAAAAAAAAGATATAAAAAGGCAGTACAGTATTATATATATATATTGAGGACTTACACTAGTGCCAAGGTGATGGGTGTGGTTTGTTTCAGAACATCCCAAAGGGCATTAAAAACTTCTATTAAGTTTTCTGATAGCATGGCTTCAAAGTAGCTAAACTGATAATGAGAAGAACAAGGATATTATAGGTGAACAGTGTATGAAGAATGATGAAGGAAGGTTAGTGGCAGGTAATGAGGATGTTAACTGTGATGTGCAGCCACAGGTCAAGGTCTGGCCCACCTGCTTCACCATGGCTACATCAAGGTAGACTCTGGGCTGATTTATTGTTCCATACTATTTATGCATACACTTTTTCATGTGATACTCATAGAATTTATTTATGATGCATATGCTTGGTAGCCACCTTTAAAAAAACTAAGCTAATATTTGACTCTTTTCTTTAGTGCATTATTTTTTGCCTTTTTCTTTTTTCATATAATCCAGTGATATGTCATGGTTTACATAATACTCTAATGTACTATAACTATAAAGCTCCAGAAATATAAATTTGGGAGTGTTCATTTGTAAATAGAGACAAAATGTTTAGTATCATGTCAGGGAAGAATAAGTGAGGTACTTCTTTCTTCTCTGTGATAGAGTCAGAGGTGTGAGTGTGCAAAGGAAGTAGAAAGTAGAGTAGCGTAGAGAAGGAAAATGTCTGGTTCTATGAAGGCCTTGATACAGATCAGAGGCCCAGTAGTGAAGAGGTTAAGGAATAATGTGACTCATGGAAGATGTGGACACCAGAGTTGAAGAGATTGTGCTTTAATAGTATGGTCATGTGGAGAGAACGGGTGCAAATAGAATGGTGAAAAGGTTTATCTGAATGAGTTTGAAGGTGGAAGGAGGTGTGGTAGGCCATGAAGGTGGATAGATACAGTAAATGAGTGTATGTGGAAGTGAGGCTTGGGGAGTGATGAGACTAGGGAAATGATAGTGGATTGAACTGGTTAGAAAAATTTTGTATGGAGTGTACAAGTGTTGGGCACCCATTTTGTCCTAGTGAAGTGATAGTTATCGGACTGACTAGCTGATAGGTCACATGAAACATGTAAGTGTGGATGCCTATGCCTGTGGGGTGGAGTCAGGACTTTGCGGGCTGAAATGATGAATGGAGGAGAATGTGGCCCAGTCAGTTGGGAAGACATTTGGTTAGTTTCTCCTTTTGTCTAGCTTTTCTTGCCTTCTGGACTTCACCCACTCCATCCATTGGTGGGAAAAGAAGTCTAGATGGTGATTTGAATAATGATGATGGATGATTTCGTAGAGAATAATTGAAGGCAGATAATGTATCAGTAATTAGTAATGAAAGCAAAATTGTCATGTTTTGTTTTTGTTTTTTGTTGCTCAGCCCCAGTTTGTTTGATTGAGCAGACCCATTAACTGCAGGTATGCAGCTGCCTTGAGGGGTTGTCCCATAGGTTCCCTACACCAGTGATGTGTCTGTGTCCTAGTGTAGCATGTGCTGTGCAGTGCTCCACTATGTTGTGTGGGGCTATTTTACAGGCCAGGCACATGTCAGCTGTGGTTCTACCCAACCCAAATTTAAGCAGGTAGTTGAGGAGGGCCTGGGTGATGTCCTGCCCAAAGCCTAGTGAGGTGAACTATTTCTATATAAGGGCACCTCAAATGGTTGGTGTCAGGAGGGGGCCATGTAGTGTGTTGTTGCAATTGTGGTATTGTACTGCCCTGCCCAAGAAGTGAGTATGTAGGTGTTTTTCAGTGCCACTGTTGGAATGTATGGAAGTGGGATATTGTTTTAGAGCATTTGATAATGTTTGTGTGGCGATTGTTTTATGTGGCTAGGTGTGCTGTGTGTCTTTGTCATGTAATGACATGGGTGTTGCCTATTAGCACAGACTGCTGCATAGGATAGTTTACTCCTTATAGCAAGGTGCTCTCTGACAGAGAGGACTTTAATTTCAGAGTGTAGGGTGTAAGTGAGCTGTGGTAGTGGTTTTGGTGCAACCAGTGGTCATATGTAGGACTTTGCATTCTATGATTTGCAAGGTGTTGTATTGGGTACTAGATAGGATGGGAGCCCATGCTGGGGAGACACAGGACATCACTGATCCAGTGCATTGGTTGTAGAGTAAGGAGAATGATCCTTTTTGTTGCTCAGAGTTTGGCTGTGTAGTTGCCCTGAGTTCATTGAATCTGGGGGTGCACTGTTTTTTGATAACTTGTACTATGTCACAAAAGTATTGGTGCCCAATGCCTACTGAAAACATTTGAACAACTGTGTACAGTACGTTATAAACAGTGTGTGTTTATATAAACATAACATTTGCTATATGTTTGCAAGAGGATATTGCAAGTTGGCAATATTTGACACCTCTGACATCAGGGCTACCAACATGTGGTAGATTGGACACTGATATTTCAGTGACCTTCGTTCTATGGTCCAGAATATTTCACGCATATTGTGCACTGATACTTTTGTGACCTATAATACAATACATGGTCCTTGAAGGTGAGTCAGGTTTCATATGCCACTTCAAGTATTTTAGTGGAGGGGGTATGTGGCACATGTACATTGTAAAATGTGCTGTAGGGGGAGTACTTGTGTTCATGTTCACTGCTCTTAATGAGTGTGGTGGTGGATTAGGCCGTGATGATTGTCAGCTTGCTGTCCTCAACCGAAGTCTGCAGTGTGGTGAGGTAGTCCTGTTGCAGTGTGCAGGCTGCGTCTGCAGTGTGGTGTGTTGTTGTTATGGCGATGTCATCTGCATGTGAGGAAATGTTTATGGGTGTAGGAATATCAGCATGTATAAGTTGACGTGTGGTAGGTGGGGACACTCACCATCCACTCACTCGATGTAATGCTGCTCTTGGGTGTCTGCCCTTTCCTCATCTTCCTTCCTTCCTTCCTTCCCTTTCTGTCTTTCTTTCCTTCATTCTTTCCTCATCCTTCTGCCTGTGGGCGACTTTACACTCCCTCTTCTGTCTTTCTTTCCATCATTCTTTCATCTTCTTCTGCCTTGTGACTCTACACTGAGTGACAAGCCATATGGTTTCCTGTACACCAGGAAACCATTTACTATGCTGGGTGGTGACCATATAACCAAATTATGGCACCTGGTGCTTTAGTGGGCAATTAAGGTGCTCCAATCAGATTGAGCATGTTCAGGTTTTTATCCAAGGGGTGGTTGGGTTTTATTGCTCACGGTATGCCACTCAGGGACTAGTGAGGCTGGTCACTCTCATCTTAAATGTCAGGACCAACTTGCCTAGCCCCGGGCTCCTTCGTTTCTCATGGGGCAACATAAGATTGGATGATAGATGGATGGATACAGGTTGAAGAGTGTAGTTGAGAGGATGGAGCTATATAGAACTCTATTTGGGAAATTTAGTGGTCATGAAGATTTGCCTGGGAATGTACTGTAATATGTTTGTTTATCTTTATCAGACAGATTGTTGGCAAGCTGGTGTTTGTTTTTTTCCTTCATGTTTCTGTCATATATCTTGGTGATTAGTTTATGTTGGGAGATAGCAGTAAAGCCTTTTCTAATATTTATTGTTGTGAGAAGTGTGCATTATGCGGTGTTGCAGAGTTGATACCATCTGATGCTTGCTGTGTGAGACTACCAAGTAAGGTTTTTAAAGAGTGCAGGGGTTAGAATCTGTGTTGTGAAGGAGCAAGGGGGAACATGGAGAGTGACTTGAGAATGAGGCATTCATATTGAATGATGTGCTAAATAGTGTTATGGGTCTGTATGTGGTTTAAGTATCATGATGATTGTTCCAGGTTTGAAAATACTGTACTGGGAATGCTACAGTGTGTGTATGAGTTGTTGCTGATTTTGTGAGACATTTGGGACAACTTGCAGAGTGTCACAACTTGCCATCAGAACTTTTAGCGAATCAAGATGGCCGAACAACAACCCCCAGTGCTTCATGGGAAAACATTTTTCCCTCAAGAAATTGTGTTGGAGTTATATGTGCACTCAGACTTATCAAGAGGTACAGATTGGAAGATGCAGGGATGCTTAATGTGACAGATTTGATAAGAGGAGCTAGAAGGAGAGAGAGAGAGAGAGAGAGAGAGAGGAGGAGAGAGAGAGAGACACACACACACACACACACACACACACACACACACACACACACACACACACACACACACACACACACACACACACACACACACACACACACCTCTCGCTGGTGCAGTGGTAACGTTCCCGCTTGCCAACTGGTGGACGGGAGTTCGCTCCTCGCTCAGGTTGCGAAAAGTTTTACTGACGAAGTGGGTGGTTACTGTCCCCCTTGAGCAAGGGGACGGGTGTGTGCTTGTGTGAAAGTCACAGCCTTGCCCTTAGAACGGACTATATGAGCTCTCAGCTCCATTCCGGGAGGGTAAAAGCTAACGATCATGACCATCAAGTGATCCTGACCGACCCGGTGAATTACACACACACACACACACACACACACACACACACACAAGATCTGTTTGTATGGGATGGGAGAGTAACAAGAGGACATGGAATGAAACTGAAAGTCCAAGTTGCTTGAAGGATATCAAGAAATATAGTTTTCCACATAGATGCATAGACCTATGGAATAGCCTGGACAAAGAGATCGTTCATTCTATAAACTTGAACGAGTTCAAAGCAAAATTTATCTGAATGGAGAAACAAAGACAGGACCTCACGAGCATAGCTCATTTCCTGTATATCACAAGTAGGAAAATACACACACACACACACACACACACACACACACACACACACACACACACACACACACACACACACAAATGAGAAAGTAAAGGAGTGTTGTGGTAATGATGTGGATGTGGAGTTACATGGAGAGACAGACAGACAAATGAGGAAGTGAAAGAGCATTGCGGTGTTGATGTGGATGTGGAGTTATGAGGAGTTACATGGAGAGACAGACAGACAAATTAAGAGAAGGAGCATTGTGGCGTCGATGTGGATGTGGAGCATGTGGAGTTACATGGAGTGTTAGACAGACAAATAAGGAAGAGAAGGAGCATTGTGTTGATGTAGATAGGATAGAAAGCGTTAAGGGGAGAGATATATGAGAAGGAAGATTGTGAGCCAGAGGGAAGGCAGGTTTTTGGATTTGTTGAATTCCTCCCGCATATTTTCTCTGTTATATAACAGGAAACGTTTCCAGAGTAACTGTGGTAACAAAATTTTTTAAAATTAAAATTTTTCTATACAGTAAATGAAAATGTGTATATTTACCTGGGAGGAAGGTAGAGTCCCAGAGGATTAGAAGTCAGGTATGATTATTCCCTTGTGCAATGGAAAAGGGCAAAACAGTGTGTGTGGTAATCATGGGGGCATTTGTCTTCTTAGTGTAATAGGAAAAGTGTATGGTAGGATACTTATTGACAGAGTTAGGGAAATAACAGAGGAATTAGTTGGAGAACAGGGAGGTTTTAAGAAGGGGAGAGGTTGTGTAGATCAGATATTCATTCTTAGATCTTTAGTGGAAAAGTTTCTAGAGAAGGGTAAGAAGTTGTATGTGGCCTTCATGGATTTGGAGAGTTCATATGACAGGGTGCATAGATAAGGATTGTGGAAAGTATTAAGAATATATGGAGTAGATGGAAAGTTGTTGAATGCTGTGAAGTGTATGTATGAGGGTGCTTAGGCTGCAGTGCATGTGGATAGTGAACTGGGTGAATTTTTCTACTTGAAGGTTGGATTGAAACAGGGATGTGTCATGTCTCCATGGTTGTTCAATCTGTATAGGGATGGGGTTATATAAGAGATACAAAGTAGGGCAGTGGATGTTGGAGTTGCCCTAATGAGAGAGGGCAGTGTTTGGAAACTCCCTGTACTGTTGTTTGCAGATGATACTGTGTTATTAAGTGCAGACGAAGGGGAACTGCAAGGCTTGGTGGATGAGTTTTGGAGTGTGTGTAAGTAATGGAATCTAAAGGTGAATGTAGGGAAGAGTTATGGTCTTCGAGAGAAGTGAAGTCAGTGAATGTACAGTGAGGTCGGATGAGGAGGAAATGGAAAATGTGAGTGCATTTAAGTACTTGGGAAGTGTGATGAGTAAGGATGGAAGTTTGGAGGGTGAAGCATTTGAAAGGGTACAACAAGGAAGAAAGGTTGCTGGTTCTTTGAAAGCGGTGATAAGAAACAGGGAAGTGAGTATGGAAGTGAAAAAGTTACTACATGACAGTTTTGTAATACTAACTCTAACGTATGGAAGTGAAGCTTGGACCTTGTTGGAGGGACATAAGTCAAGGGTCGGAGCAGAGGAAATGAGTTATTTTAGAGGAGCTTGTGAAGTTACATGGTGAGACTGACTGGCAAATGAGGAAGTGAAGGAGCACTGGTGTGGATGTGGATGTGATAGAAAGCAGTGGGAGAAATACACTGAGGTTCATATTGCTGTCTCAGAAATTTTTTATGTAATGACTTTCATTGCCACAGGCAGAAAGGAAGTGCCAGTGAATTGTATATCACAACCATATGTTGGTTTCTGCAGATGCACAGTTCCTGGGCTGGTTACTATGACTACAACACCTTTGACCAGAATGCCATTGTGGGCCTCCATCCACTCATATCCAACATTTACATTGCAGCTGGCTTCAGTGGGCATGGTGAGTCTCATTGTTCTTGCTACATTGTACTGGAAAGATTCATACACAGCCTACAGGTGGTCCTCTTGATATGACAGGGACGTGTTAAAAGTATTAAAATTATTTCTATATACAGCATTTTGTGTTGTAAATTGGGGATTGGGCATATCGGCCTTATAGGTAGCAGTGAAACTCTGAAGTGGCATTGATTCTATAATTTACTGAGATGTGACAGCACTGGAGAACATAAAAAAGTGGCATACATCGAGGAATCTGCATATCATGGTACTGGAAATAGACTGTGTATAGAATGGCAGAGAAGTGTTCTTGTCCTTCTCAAGATGGGGTTGAGAAAGTAAGGAAAGGGAGAGTACAGTGACCTCGCATCGAGTACGGTAATTAGGTCAGACAGCTCTGCCATGTTGGATTAATTTTGTACTGAACAAATAATAAACCTTATGGGGAAAATTATTTAGAACTGACAAGATTACTGGTAATTCAAGGAACAGAAATCCCTTGAACTTTGTAAACAGTGATAGGCAAACACACAAAAATGTAATTTAACATATGTATTGAAACACTTACCATTAGATTATTAAAACACACACACACACACACACACACACACACACACACACACACACACACACACACACACACCTTCCAGAAGATGATGCCTGTTATATCCAGAAGTTTGGTGCGTTTCTCTTTGTCTTTGTTCCAAAATGTGTGACTGTGCAGAGCGATCCTGGATCCACAAACTTTGCCACAAAGTCGGCATGTCAAGTCTGGGTTTGCTGGGAGAATTCAGTTTTGGTTGTGCCTCTGTTGTCTACAAGGTGCTACCCAAAAGTTCCCGAAATTTGAAAGTAGGATGGAAACTGCACGTCACACGGTGTGTGGATGCTAGGTGGCAGTGCACGCATCCTTTGTTCATTAGTGTGTCAAGTGGTGTTGTGCAGTGTGGATGCATTTGCTGCATGTGTGTGTGTTTTTTAATTGTTTTGTGTGGGTTAGTTTGCAAATTTTGTGATCTCAAAAATGGAGGATGTGAAAAAGCATTGTGTGTGCATTAAATTTTGTGTGAAACTCAGGAAGAACGTGGAAGAAACTCAGAATGCTAAAACAAACATTTGGTGACAGTGGTTTGAGGGTTACACGGACCTATGGTTTAAGTGTTTTAAAAACAGACAAATGTCAACAGATGACGATGCACGTTCTGGTCGCCCTTCCACCAGTTCAGCTCCTGAAAAAGTGGCCAGAGTTCGTGCAACCATCCTTGAAGATCGCGGAAAGACAATCCATGATGTTTGTGACATTGTTAGCCAATACTATGGAACTTGCCAATGCGTTTTGTGTGGTGACCTTGACATGAGACGAATCACTGCCAAGTTTGTCTCGAAGCTGCTGACTGGTGAGCAAAAGAACATCAAATGGAGGTATGCACAGAGCTCAAGGAAATGGCCAGAAATGACCCTAATTTCCTCTCAAGTGTCATTACTGGTGATGAAATCTGGGTTTGTGAGTTCGACCCAGAAACCAAGCAACAGTCATCGGAATGGTGGTGCCCAGCTTCACTCTAACCAAAGAAGGCACTTCAGGTCAAAAGCAATGCGAAGTCGGTGCTCAGCACTTTCTTCAACATGGAGGGCGTTGTTCACAAGGAATTCATTCCTCAAGTAAAGACCATCAGTGCAAAGTTCTGTTGTGACGTTTTGAGACAGCTCTGGGAGGACATAAGGTGAAAACATCCAGACAAGTGGGGCACAAACAAATGGGTGCTTCACCATGACAGTGCACCCATGCACACAGCCCTTGTTGTTCAGCAGTTTTTGGCATTAAGAAAAAAAAATGCCAATTGTCCCCCATCCCTCATATTCACCAGATTTGGCTCCTTGTGATTTTTTCTTCATTCTAAAAATAAAAATCCATCTAAAAGGACTAAGATTTGACACCATTGAGAACATCCAGGAGGAGTTGCAGAAGGTCCTCAACAAGCTGATGCTCAATGCTCAATGGCCTCCAGAATGTGTTTCGATCGTGGGAGAAGTGCCGGGCTTGACACCTGCATGCCCAAGGAGACTAGTTTGAAGGGGGTGGCGGAGACTAGGACTTGATGTAAGTTTTTTCTTTCTTTAGTCAAATTTGGGGAACTTTTGTGTAGCACCTCATATGCTCTTCTCTAGCCAGGTTCCAAGCTTCTTCGAGATTAAAGGTTCCATCACTGCAGAGAGTTTGCCATTGTTTTTTTGTCCGAGGCATTGGTTTTAAGATCTTTTGGTATGATGTACTTTTTCAGAGTTGTCCTTATATGCTCTTTATATCTCATCTTCTGTTCCCCTGGGATGCAGCATGCTTCAGGGAGTTAATCATACAGAACCTGGTGGGGAAGGCTGTGCTTGGCCATGCAGAACATGTATCCAACCCATATCAGCTGCTTTTTAGATAGCTTGGTTTCTCTGTTGGTTGACTTCTTCCAATGGAGAATTTGTGACTGAGGGACATTTTCCTCCCATATGAGACCTTCGATGTGCTGTAAGCATTGGATGTGAAACAACTCAAGCTATTTGATGTGATGCTGGTAGGTAGTCTAGGATTCAGTACCATATCAGAGGGTGGAGAGGCATACAGTTTATATACTGATAGCATCGTCTTGATTCTCAAGTAGGTGTTTTCAAAGACTCTGGAGCTGAAATGTCCAAAAGAGACCGAGACATGGTTGATTCATGCAAGGACTTCTGCATCAGCGTTATGGTTATCTGTGAACACACATCCAAGGTAGGTAAAATTCGCCACCTGTTTACATATTTACCATTTATCTAAAATGCAAGAGACTCTGCTGGGTTGTTTCTGAGATATTGTTTCTGTTTTATTGACATTTATTCAGAGCCCCATTGCATGGTATATGTTGATGATGGTGAGACTCTGTTGTAGAGCTTCTGGGGTATGTGCAAGGACAGCACAGTCATCAGCATATTGTAGCTCTAGGAAATGAGCTAGTTCAGCCTTTGATGGTGCTTGAAGATGCCAAGTTACTGTCTAGATAGAGCTGGATTTTTATTCCATCATCATGGTTCATCTGTTGGTGACTAAAAAGGCATCTCCCATGTCCACATTGAAGGTTTTGGTTTTGCTCCCAGCTATGGGCACACGATCATTCATGTTGTCATGCAGGCTATTCAGGATGGTAAGAAATTTGTTTGAACTTCCTAATTTTGGAAGGGCATTCCATAAAAGTTCGTAGCTGACAATGTCAAATGCTTTTGCAAGATTGATGAATGCAGTATATAAGTCACGGTTCTGCTCTTGGCATTTCTCTTGTATATCGGGCACCAAAGATCATATCACAGGTGCTTCGTTCTTTCTGAAGTCCAGCTTGTGTTTCAGGAAGTGTATACTCAGGCAGATGTTTTGTCAGTCTGGATAACATTATCTTGGCTAGTACAAATCCAAGGAGTTCTTCCCCAGTACTGACGTGCGGCATCCAGTGCTACTACCCGCGCTTGCGTGAGAAGACAGCCAACACCAAGGAATATTTCCGTAGTACTGCTGCGCCAGTCCATTATGCCTTCCTCATGACTCGTGACGTGTGCCAGTCAAATTGCAGTATTGCACTTGCCCATGATGATGAAGATGATGTGTCAGTGCGTGACAATGAGGGATTTATGAAGGAGGTTGAGGCAGAGAGGCCTTCTCAGGATCCTGAAGGCCCTCCTCCAGGGGGTCAGTAGGACCTCCTACAGCCTCGGAAACCCCTCCCCCATCCCCCTCCAAGCTCATCACAACTCACCTTAAATTTTGGTAAAATCTTAATTGTGTCAAAATGTAGTTAAGTTGAATTTTGGGGGACTTTTTCAAGGCTTGTCTGATATTATTCATTTTTCTCATAAGGTCTGTTGTTTGTCCAGTACGGATTTAGTCCAGTACAGTAGTACTGTCTGACAGAAATACCATACTGGACACGAGGGTACTGTGTGTGTATATATATATATATATATATATATATGGGGGCACTCACCATCCACTCACTCGATGTAGTGCTTCTCTCGGGTGTCTACCCTTTCCTCTCCTTCATCCCTCTTTCCTTCCATTCTCTTGTCTTTCTTTCCTTCATTCTTTCCTTGTCCTTCTGTGTACAGGTGACTTTACACTCCCTCTTCTGTCTTTCTTTCCTTCATTCTTTCCTTGTCCTTCTGCGTACAGGTGACTTTACACTCCCTCTTCTGTCTTTCTTTCCTTCATTCTTTCCACTTCCTTCAGCCTGTGGGCGACTCTACACTGAGTGACAAGCCAAATGGTTTTCTTTGCACCAGGAAACCATTTACTATGCTGGGTGGTAACCATATAACCAAATTTTGGCGCCTGGTGGTTTAGTGGGTAATTATTGCACTCCAATCGGATTGAGCCGGTGAAGGTTTATATCCAAGGGATGGTTGGGGTTGACGGCTCATGTAATGCCACTCAGGGATGAATGAGGCTGGTCACTCTCATCTTAAATGTCGGGACCAACTGTATAGCCCCGGCCTCCTACGCTCCTCATGGGGCAATGTAGGATTGGATGGTGGATGGATGGATGGATATATATATATAAAGTGCTCGTCAGAAGTATTGAGCGCCTATGGCAGGGCGCGCAGTACTTTTGGCGAAAAAAGAATCACCCGTTTTTGGTTCTAAAAATTGAGCCAGATGTTTGGGGCACTAACATGACGTCACGGGAGCTTGAGGCCTTACTGCGCACTGGTTGGCTCCTGCCTCAGTTGCCTACGGGCTGCGTGAGAGAGAGGAACTCCGCCGCTTCTCCCTCTCTTCTTGCATCATTTTTTTACCTAATGTCCCGCAGTGTTTTAGCTTTCGCCACTTTGTTATGGCCCCCACCCGTGAACTTTCGAGTGAAATCATATCACAGATCATTGCTCTAAAGGAGGCAGACCACCCCATGAAGGAAAATAGTGAATTGGTTGGTGCGGCTCGATCGACAGTGTGTAGGTGGTGCGCCTGTTTTCGAGTGGAAAATAGTGGTGACGTTCCCACAAAGAAACTGCGGTCTGGTAGTCCCAGGAAAACTTCCCCGAGGTCTGTTAATGTTTTAAAACGTGCAGTGGAGTCTAATCCTCATGTGAGTGCAAGGAAAATTAAGGAGAGCAACCTGGAAGTGTTTGGTGAGGTTTCTGTGCGCACGGTGTCTCGGAGAGTCCATGAACTTGGTTACACAAGTCACAGGCCTGTGAGAAAGCCTCTTCTTACACATTACAAACAACCTCGTAGGCTTGCCTTTGCTAACAAGTACCTTAACTGGGGTGAGGACCAATGGTTGTCAGTGTTGTGGTCTGATGAGGCAACGTTTAGTATTACCTGTAATCGAGGAGCACGCGTGTACTGGCGCAAAGGTAGTGACCCACTTGACCCACATTACGTGGAGAGCACAGTTAAACACCCTGATTCACTTATGGTATGGGGTTGTTTCTCTGGTAAAGGTTTGGGGAAGCTTGTGCTTCTCAAGAACTTCAGAGTGAATCAGGACGTTTATCTGGAGCTTCTTTGTGATCATTTACCTGAGTCCTTCTAGCTCACAGGTGCACGAGTGTTTCAGCAGGACGGTGCACCTGCTCATATAGCCAAATCGGTCACCAATTGGCTTCGTGACTGCGAGGTATCATTCATGAAAGACTGGCCAGGCAATAGCCCAGACCTCAACCTGATAGAAAACCTCTGGTACCACGTAAAGAAGAATCTCCAAGGGAAGGACGTGAGCTCTCTGTCTAAGCTGGAAGCAGCCATTCATGACTCCTGGGACAAAATACCACTCCAGCATCTCAGGAACCTCACCCTTTCACTTCCACGACGTCTCAGGTCCGTGAAGAAGCGTAAAGGATACCCTACCAAGCATTAAAGGTAAATAAAATGCATTATTTATATGTTTTTTCAGTGTCGAAAGGTTTGTTTCGTAGGAGGGACGCAGGGCGCTTGATACTTCTGATGAGCACTGAATATATATATATATATATACTGTATATATATATATATATATACATACATACCGTCTATATTTTCGTTCATTTCGTTCTTTCATTTTTGAAGGCCCCAACATGCTTGCATGCATCGGCCTTGGTCACCTAATGGCGGCTCTCCATGGTGCTCGATCTATGGCAGCCTCCTTGTTCAGTCCCTTAACCCTGAGGTCACACTTAATGACCTCGTCCCATGTCTTTCTTGGTCTACCCCTCAACCCCACCCCCAATATTAACACTTCTCACCTTCTGCAACCAATTATCCTCTCCCATCCTCTCCACATGCCCAAACCATCTCACTCTACCCCTCCCTCATCACAACACCAGTACACTCCAGTCCCATCCTACCTCTCAACTCTTCCATCGTAAACCTAGCCCTCTCAGGCCTTGCACACAGGGACGCAGTGCACATCCACCTAATCATTGTTATTTCTGTACGTTTGAGCCTGCGAATATCCTCTTCCTTTACTGCCCAGGTCTCACTACCATACAGCATCTCACTCCTAACACATCTATCTATCTATCTATTGCGAGATGCCTCAATCCCGTTTGGGGTGGCCACAAACAGATCGCTTCCAAATCGCCCTGTCTCCCGCCATTTCACTGCCCTGCTCCCAACTCACACCCACCTCTCTCATATACCTCTCCACCCCATCCCTCCATCTCATCCACGGCCTTCCCCTCCCTCTTCCCCCCTCCACCTCACTCACATACACTCTCTTCGTCAGTCTTTCACCCTCCATCCTCTCCACATGGCCAAACCACCTCAGTGTGTTCCTCATAACGCTTCCTATCACATCCACATCCACACCACAACGCTCCTTTATATCCTCATTCGTCAGCCTGTCTCTCCATGTGACTTCACAGGCTCCTCTTAAATAACTCATTTCCACTGCTCCCACTCTTGACTTGTGTCCTTCCAACAACATCCAAGCTTCACTTCCATACATTAGAGTTGGTATCACAATACTGTCATGTAGTAACTTTTTCACTTCCATGCTCACTTCCCTGTTTCTTATCACTGCTTTCAAAGAACCAGCAACTTTCTTCCTTGCTGTACCCTTTCAAGCACTTCACCCTCCAAACCTCCATCCTTACTCATCACACTACCCAAGTACTTAAACGTACTCACATTTTCCAATTCCTCACCATTCAACCTCGCTGTACATTCACTGACTTCACCTCTCTCAAAGACCATCACTTTACTCTTCCGTACATTCACCTTTAGATTCCATTTCTTACACACTCTCCCAAACTCATCCACCAAGCCTTGCAGCTCCCCTTCGTCTTCACTCAACAGCACAGTATCATCTGCAAACAACAGTAAAGGGAGTTTCCAAACACTATCCTCTCTCACCAGGGCCACTCCAACATCCACTACCCTACCTTGTACCTCTTTTATTACCCCATCCCCGTACAGATTGAACAACCATGGAGACATGACACATCCCTGTTTCAACCCAACTTTCAAAGAGAAAAATTCACTTAGCTCACCATCCACACGCACTGCAGCCTTCGCACCATCGTACATACTCTTCACAGCATTCAACAACACATGCTGCATATAAAGACCCCTTAGCACGTAGGGAGAGTCCTCTCTACTGTATGTCAGGAGAGGCAACAGCTCCCTGAACCTCTTCCAACCACTTCTCACCCTAGCCACAGAGCTAGGTCCAGCCTCGCCTATAGCACATAACATGTCTCCCAAATAACAAAACTCTTGTACACACTCAAGAGACTCACCATCAAGTTCAATCCTTTCACTCCTGACAATCTCCACCTGTTCTTCCCGACACGCCACACACATAAAATCAGCATTATCTCGCAGTCTGCCTCTGATACCACTACATCTCTTGTGCACCTGTTTATCACAATCACTGCACAAGATGGAATTACTTCCCGCGCTGTTGTGGCAAACTGCACATGGCCACCCTCTGTCATCTTTGACAGTACCGCCACCAACCCTAGATATCATCACTTTTGTTTTATTTGCATTTACCTGTAAGCCCTTGTGCCCCCTACCATCTTTCCATTTCCTAAATCTTTCCTCCGCCTCCCTTTCATTCTCTGCAGCCAGCACCAAATCATCAGCATACAACATCTCCCATTGGAGTCTGTTTCTGAAGTCACGTGAGAGGGCTTCAAGTACCATGATAAACAACGTGGGACTCAAAACTGACCCCTGCTGCACACCAACATTCATGGAAAACTCATCACTCAAATCTCCATTCACTCTTACCTGGATCAGAGCACCCACATACATGGCCATAACCACCCTAACCAGCCACTCCTCCAAGCCAGGCTCTCTCATTGCCCACTTCACCACCTCTCAAGGGACTCTGTCAAAGGCCTTTTCCAAATCAACAGAAACAAAATACAGATCCCTTTTCTTACCAGTATATTTATCCCGAAGCTGTCGAACAATGAATATGGCATCAGTGGTCCCCCTGCCAGGCATAAACCCAAACTGCATCTCATCAATATTCACTCTTTCTCTAATCCTACCTTCTAGAACTCTCTCCATTACCTT
Source organism: Coenobita brevimanus (assembly GCF_032717465.1). NCBI lineage: Eukaryota > Metazoa > Arthropoda > Malacostraca > Decapoda > Coenobitidae > Coenobita > Coenobita brevimanus. The sequence goes on along the minus strand of NC_136979.1, from coordinate 9,613,844 downwards.
CATTATCTGATCTAAAAGCTTTATACCTCCATAATTTCCTCTTTCTAGGGCATCATCCTTCCCCTTGTACACATTTACAATTACACTCATCAACCAATCATCTGGGACAATACATTCATATATAATCATATTTATCAAGTCAGTGACTAACCTCACCCCTATACAGTGCTCGTCAGAAGTATGGAGCGCCCTGCGTCCCTCCTGAGAAACAAACCTTTCAACATTGAAAAAACATAAAAATAATGCATTTTATTTACCTTTAGTGCTTTGTAGGGTAGCCTTTACGTTTCTTCACGGACCTGAGACGTCTTGGAAGTGAAAGGGCGAGGCTCCTGAGGTGCTGGAGCGGTATTTTGTCCCAGGAGTCACGAATGGCGGCTTCCAGCTTAGGCAGAGAGCTCACGTCCTTCCCTTGGAGACTCTTCTTTACGAGGTACCAGAGGTTTTCAATCGGGTTGAGGTCTGGGCTATTTCCTGGCCAGTCTGTCATGAATGATACCTCGCAGTCACGAAGCCAATTGGTGACCGATTTGGCCTTGTGAGCAGGTGCACCATCCTGCTGAAACACTCGTGCACCTGTTAGCTCGAAGGAGTCTGGTAAATGATCACACAGAAGCTCCAGGTAAACATCCTGATTCACTCTGAGGTTCTTGGGAAGTACAACAAGCTTCCCCAAACCCTTCCCTGAGAAACAACCCCATACCATGAGTGAATCAGGATGTTTAACTGTGCTTTCTACATACCGTGGGTCAAGTGGGTCACTACCTATTCGTGCTCCTCTGTTACAGGTAACACTAAACGTTGCCTCATCAGACCACAACACTGACAACCATTGCTCCTCACCCCAGTTTAGATATTTATTAGCAAAGGCAAGCCTACGAATTCTCTGGCTGCTAGAGAGAAGAGGCTTTTACACAGGCCTGTGACTTGTGTAACCAAGCTCATGCACCCTACAAGACACTGTTCTCACTGACACCTCACCAAACACTTCTGGGTTGCTCTCCTTAATTTTCCTTGCACTCACATGAGGATTAAACTCCACTGCACGTTTTAAAACATTAACAGACCTTGGGGAAGTTTTCCTAGGCCTACCAGACCTCGGTTTCTTTGTGGGAACTTCACCACTGTTTTCCTCCCGAAACCGCGCACACCAACGACGCACTGTCGATCGTGCCACACCAACCAATTCACTAATTTCCTTTGTCTGGTGGCCTGCCTCCTTTAGAGCAATGATCTGGGATATGATTTCACTCGATAGTTCACGGGTAGGTGCCATAACAAAGTTTTAAAGGCCAAAACACTGCGGGACACTCGGTAAAAAATGGCGCAATTTGAGAGGGACACTCGGCGGAGTTCCTCTCTCTCAGGCAGCCCGTGGGCAACTGAGGCGGGAACCAACCAGCGTGTCGGAAGGCCTCAGGCTACCGTGACGTCATGCTCGGAGCTCAAACTTGTGGCTCAATTCTTACCCCCAAAAATGGGTGATTCTTTTTGGGCCATAAGTATTGCGCGCCCGGCGGACAACGCTGAATACTTCTGACGAGTACTGTATCTCCTGAGGCCTTTAACATTTTGGCAATCAACCCAGACATACCTGCTGCCTTCCTCACCTGCATCCTGCCTATTGCCTCACTCACAGTAAGAGCGTCAATCAAAGACCAAGGGCCAAACACTGGCCCTTCAAACTCCTCATTCAACAACCAGCTATAATGCTCTCTCCATGAATCTTCAGTATCCCCACTGTTCACCACTACCCTTCCTTCATCATTCTTCACACACTGCTCACCTATAAAATCCCATTTATTCCTCTTCATCTGATTTGCCACCTTAAATATCATATTTTTCCTTTCCCCGTGATTTAGGTTATAAAGGAAAAGTCTCTGTGACTCAGACTTCGCCCCTTATACCTCTCTTCTAGCCCTACACTTGGCAGCCAAGTATTCCTCCTTGTTACGACCCTTCTTCCATTCCTGGAAAAGCCTTCTTTTCTCCTTAACTGCAGCCTCTACATCTTTATCCCACCACCAAGTTACTTTATGTCTTGGTGGGCCTCTTGTCCAACTGCGTATTACATCAGTGACTCTCGAGATGTTGTTCTTGAGGGCTTTGAACTGTTCATTAACACCTCTGTCAACGGCTCCCTGTTCAGCCACCACTCTCCTCATCTCGCTGTAGAAAGCATCCCTTACTGCATGGTTTTCCAGCTTCCATTTTTTTCTTCAAGGTGCATACCGGTAAGTCCTCTTTTTCATCACACGCTCTTTAAGTACTATGTCACATATTAATAATTTGTGCTGCTGCACACATTCCTTGCTTCCTATAACTTTAACATCCCTCACCAACCTCCTATCAGCCCTCCTGACCAGGAAATAATCTGTCTTACTGCTATTTCCCCCAGACTCGTTTGTAATCAACCTATTCTCTTTTCCTAAAAGAGAGAGTAGTTCCACACAATCATGTTCATTGCTTCCCCAAACTCGAATATCCTTTCCCCTTCCTCATTTCTTGTACCATATGCACATCCTCCATATCCTTGAGCTGCTTCACCTACATTACCATTTAAGTTCCCTCCCAAAACCGCTATCTCATCATCCCCCATACCACCCACTACATGTATTAAGTCATCCCAAAATCTGTCAGTCTGTACCTCATCCAAGCCTGCCTGTGGAGCATATGCTGATATAATTGCAAACATCATTTCACCAAGCAAAATTTTCACCTGTAATATCCTATCACTTACTCTCATAATATTCATAACATATTCCGCCCATTTCTCTGCAACCAACACACCCACATCACCATAGCCATCTGTCCACCCCTGCCAAAACAGCTTATAATAGCAATCCTTCCCAGCAGTCTTTCTGGCTGATCCACCCCTGTACTGGACTTCCTTCAAACATCTCACATCCCTCCATCTGCTACAGAATGCCTCAAGCACTTCTGCTCTACTCCTTAAACTTCCTACATTTCATGAACCCACACTTATCCTCCTGAGTGATTTAATGTCCTCAGGCTTCCTTTGAAATTCATTCCTGTACATGGTCATTGTTAGTAATAATAAAGGGGGGGAGAGACATGCCACAGGCCCCACACACTGCACAGTACAAGGTCCAGGCAATGGAACTGTGACCCCTAGCCCACCAGCCTTACCAATGGCTGTTGTAGTGGCCTCAGGACACCCTGCCAGGACAGCTGCAGGGACACCCTCCAAGTGCACCTCGGTACTGTAACTGCCCCGCCATTATACACCCACTGATAGGGCAGCCTCCTGGGGCACTGCACCCAGGTTCAGGCCCCTCTCTGTTATGGCAGCCTGGAAACCACAATGCCCTCTTCCCTCTAGCACAGGTTTGAGCCCCATCATGCCCTGGACCCACAATCTATGCTGCCAGAACCCCCGTCATGCCTTCCCCCAAAGTCCACCACTAGGTAGTGGGGGCAAAGTTTTCTGGCTGCATGCCCTTGCTGGCATCGACCCCCGTAATGTAGCAGTGTAGTGCATAAGATATAGAGGAAATGTTTGGGAGAGTATGCTGGTCTACTCTCCTTGTTAGTGTCACACTGAAAAGGTCAGCAAAGGGGAATGGTTTGGTAGCTAGTGAAACAGAAGCTCCAGCTCTCCCTGTCACCAGCATTCCCATTTCCCTTGGGAGTACCACCCTGTTCGGCCAGTGCTACAGCCTTCTCCCTCCTGATGAGTATTGCATATTGGCCGTAGAGTGGTATGTCCCAAATCTGCCTCTCTCATATACCCACAGGTGATTCTTGGCTCCTCTATAATAAGTTGCTTTGGACTGCAAGGCCAGTACCATGGTTTCTTCTTATATTGTGTGGGTATCCCCTCCAGAATCTCCCATTTCTGTTGGGTTGCCCACTTTTTAGAGGCAAGTCTTAGACAGGGCAGCAGTGTCAGTTTTATATCATTTCGGTTTATGGGCAATGATGGCAGTTCTATTGTGTGGTCTTGTATCTTGGTCAGTATCAAGCAAGGTTGGTATATTCCAGGTAGAAAGAGTCAAAGTGATTCTTTTTGGTTTTTGACCGACACTGAGAGGGCCCTCCCTCAGTGCCAAGGGATCTTTTTATGCGGCATGTGTTAGGAGTATAATGCTGTATGGTAGTGAGACCTGGGCAGTAAAGGAAGAGGATATTTGTGGGCACGAATGTACAGAAATGACAACGGATGTGCTGTGCGTCCTTGAGTGCGAGGCCTTGGGGGTCAGTTTACGTTGGAAGAGTTGAGAGGTAGGATGGGACTGGAGTGTGTTGGTGTTGTGATGCAGAGAGGTAGAATGAGGTGGTTTGGGCATGTGGAGAGGATGGGGGATGATAATTGTGTGCAGAAAGTGAGAAGTGATAACATTTGAGGTAGGGTTGTGAGAGGTAGACTGAGAAAGACCTGGGATGAGGTCATTGTGACCTCAAGGATATGGGACTGAACAGGGAAGCTGCCAGAGATTGAGCAGCATGGAGAGCAACCATTAGGTGACCAAGGCCGACACATGGAAGCATGTTGGAGCCTTAAAAAAATGAAATTAAACTAATGAAACTGCAAAGTGAGATACCTTAATGGATGCACTTATCTGCCTATGTAATGTGGAGCAGCAAATGCTTAGGTTACTTTTTCTAAACCCCTTCCCATCATGGGTAAGCAATTGGGCATCCATTTCCAGCTGCATAGTTGCACTGGATGCTGCTGAAAGTATGACATGCTCCTATGCCATCATGCCAGCAACCACTGGGTCAGTGCTGCCTATGTACAGGACTTGAGCTATCGTCTTCCAGCAACATCCATGACCAGTCACTGTCACCCTGTCCTGTTGCCACAGATATTTTAATTTTGGTGAAAGGATGAAAGGGGAGGTGAATATTGCAGTGGGCTTGCACAACAAATTGATTTGGTGTGATGGTGAGGGTGCACAGTCCATACCACTGTATGACTTGGCCCTTCTCAGCTTGTGATGGTGATATGGAGATTCATGATACCATCTACCGATCAGGGTTGCAAGAGTCTGCCAGAAGCTCTGTCTGTTGAGCCGTGTCATCCATGGGACTCCACTCACATTTTTTTTTTTTTTTTTTTTTTCTCCGGAATTTACTCCTGTAGCCTTAACTCATCCAAGGGCAATCCACAAGGCAGTGGGCCTGGGAACACTCAGTTTGACCTCTCACTGATGGCCCCTCCAGCATGGGTAACCCTGTTCTGTTGGATGGGAGAGAGAGACAGGTTAGAGTTTGAATTCTTTATTTTCTCTAATTTTCTGGCTACATGGAACCCATCTAATTAGAGGCCGAATAAGAAGTGATACAGACTCTCTGGAGATGGGTTCTGTATTGCCCAAAACATTAGAGAGAGAGAAAAAATCAAGCTCTAACCTGTCTTTCTCCCACCCAACATTTCCACTTGTCGCAATGGATCATACATAAAAAACTGTCCTTCTGCTGAGTCCACGGGGTATTTTTCCTCCGCTGGTATGGCTCACCAGATTTACAGGGCATGCAAGCCCCCCACCACAACAAGGTGGTTCCCATGGGGGGGAGTACACACACACACACACACACACACACACACACACACACACACACACACACACACACACACACACACACACACACACACACACACACACACACACACACACACACACACACACACACACACACACACACACACACACACACACACACACACACACACACACACACACACACACACACACACACACACACACACACACACACACACACACACACACACACACACACACACACACACACACACACACACACACACACACACACACACACACACACACACACACACACACACACACACACACACACACACACACACACACACACACACACACACACACACACACACACACACACACACACACACACACACACACACACACACACACACACACACACACACACACACACACACACACACACACACACACACACACACACACACACACACACACACACACACACACACACACACACACACACACACACACACACACACACGTGTGTGTGTGCATATGCATGGTGGAAATGAATGTGACCCCCCATGCATGGAATTTGCAGTTGTATATTTTTTTCGGTAAAGTAATTATCATTGTGATAGATTTTTAAAAAGTTGTGGAAATGCACATCAACTGCACAACCTCATCAATTTTACACGCAGACTGAGGCAAGTGGCCACCCACCATGTTGGACTTTAAGGATGATTCAGCTCCAAAGTCAGACCATCACTCATTTTTCATAGCTGCTAAGCTGTCCTAATATGCTAAGCTGTCCTAAAATGACCTTACCTAATTCAGTCTATCCTAGCCTAACATGATTTAATTTCTGTAACTTAACTAAATGGAATGATTAGGGGAGGAATGAATTTTGGGTCCAAATAGATCCTTTGTCCAGTCTCTCTGTAGAATGCCAGTGCAGACATCAACAGACAAAACTTCATGCTCTTTAGTTGCATGAATATTATTGCTGCAGATTATGGCTGTTAGAAATGAATTATTGTATTCAATAATGAAAGATAATCCATGTCATAAAATTTTCATCATTTATTTCCCAACATGCTAGTATGGTATTTGTCAGAGAGCACAGGAAGGCTAATGCTCGGTGATGTCAAATGCAAACAAATGTTGTGATTGGCTGCTGCACCTCTCCTGGCCAGTGGATGTTCTCATTGGCTGCAGCACCTCTCCTGGGACTTGCCAGAATAATGGACCCCCCAAAACTCCTTGGATTTCCTAAATGTTCCATGCCAAACAAATTTTTCATTTTTTACTGACATTGAGAGGGCTGTCCCTCCATGCTAAGGAATCCTTGTATGCAGCATGTCGTAGGAATGTAATGCTGTATGGTAGTGATACCTAAGCAGTAAGGGAAGAGGATATTCATAGGTTCACATGTACAGAGATGACAGTGATTAGATGGATGTGCAGTGTGTCCTTGAATTCAAGGCCTGAAGAGGTGGGCTAGATTTGCAGCTGAAGAGTTAGGAGGAAGGATGGAACTTGAATGGATTGGTATGGTGATGAGGAGGGGTACATTAAGATGGTTTGGGCATGTTGAGAGGATGGAAGATGACAATTGGGTGCAGAAGATGAGAAGTGTGAACGTCGAGGATAGGATTGTAAGAGGCAGACCAAAAAAAGACCTGGTATGTGGTCATAGAGTGTGACCTCAGGGATAAGGGACAGAATAAGGAGGCTGCCAGAGATTGAACAGCATGGAGACCAAAGCCAAAGTTACCGGTCTGTTGGAACCATTATAAGTGATACAGATGAATTGAATATTTTGACTGTCTGCTGAATTAAAGGCATTCAGTACTAAAGAAGTGCGTGTTAGACATGAGACCACTTTACAATGGAGGGAGAACTGTGAACAGCATGCCCTGCAAATTGGACCAGGCACTCCTTCACTCAACCTTCATGTCTCAAAATCTTGGGTCTACCTCACCAGCCTGATGAGGAGTATTACAAACACCTAACTCCTTCACACAAATACTGTGTTTTTCAGAGCACTAAAGCTGCCACCATATGGTTTTATTCTAGTTAATCAGTGTACAGAGATGAAATTTATTAGATGGATGCTAGTTCTGTCTTTAAGTGGTAGGCCTGAGGGATTAGGATTACAAACGAAGACTGAAAGATAGGACTTAAATGTATTAGTGTTGTGACAGGATGATGATAATTTAACAATATGTAGCTCATTCCATATAACCTTTGGGTTTCTTTCTGTCAGGGTCTGTCTTGGAAGATCATATTACAGTAATCCCTCTAATATCCGGACGCCCAATAACCGAACATCCCCACTAACCGAACCTTATCGTCCTGGGATCAAACATTCCATGGTCCGAAAATCCAAAAAAATTGGAAAAAAATCGATTTTTTGCCGTCCGTAATTTGAACTTGCCGCGCGCGCCACGTGAGAGCATTGTTTTGGTTCGTCATTCCTCCGACGTCCGATAGAGCGCCGCTGCATCCTCCCCACTTCCCGCCTGTCTCTCACCGCGACAAGACCTACGCTCTTCGTCATGGCTGCCCACGTGCTCGCTTTTGTGGTGGTGCCGTACTTGCTGCAAGGCCTCCTGCTGCTCTCTGCCGTACTCTTAGTGTGTGTGAGGATGGCCCCGCCTCCTGAGAAAAGGAAGAGAGTGGTGTTGACTCTGGAGAAGAAACGGGAGATATTGGAGAAGGTTGATGCGGGTTGGTCTTCCTCTCGCATTCTCCGCGAGTTCAACCTGGCCCGGTCGACTTTGTTTGATATCAAGCGTTCCCGAGACAAGCTCATGCAGTACACGGCTGACTTCTCGTCGAGAAGCAAACGCAACGTGGAGAGGAAGGTTATGTTTACTCCCAAGTATGCAGAGATCGACCGCTCCACGTTGATTTGGTATCGACAGCAACGTGCAGCTGGTGTGATGGTACGTGGAACGGAGCTGAAGGCTGCTGCTGAGAAGTTTGCAAGGCTTCACGACGCCCTAGACTTCAAGGCATCCGAGGGTTGGCTCTTCGCGTTCAAGTTGCGACATGGCCTTACTAACCGTAAAGCACATGGCGAAGCATTGACGCTAACGAGGATGGAGTGGACGAGTTTCGGCACAAGGTGAAAGGCTTGATCGACAGGGAGGGCCTCACTCTCGGTCAAGTCTATAACGCTGACGAAACTGGCCTATTCTATCGCTCGGGTGCCAACGAACACTCTCGCCGATGAGACGGAGAAGCGTGTACCTGGCCGCAAGCTTTCTAAGGAACGGATATCTGCTTTGTGTTGTGCCAATGCTAACGGCATGCACCGGCTTAAGCCCGTTATTGTTGGCCGTGCAAAGCAGCCTCGGTGCCTTCGTGGGGTGATGGATGTCCTTCCTGTCGTATGGTACCATTCTTTGAAAGCATGGTTCACAGCTGTGATTTTCAAAGACTGGTTTCACCATCACTTCGTCAAGGAGGTCATACATTACCAGACGAAGACACTGGGAATTCCTCGCGACCAGGTAAAGGCTCTCCTTCTCCTCGACAATGCACCTGCCCACCCGTGCGACAAGGACTTGGTTGCTGAGAATGGCCGTATTAGGTGCATGTTTCTGCCACCTAATACGACTGCTCTCATTCAACCAATGGACCAAGGAGTGATCGTGGCAACAAAGCGCCTGTACCGTCGGAAGTTCCTGGACGAGGTGATGGTGGTTCTCGAGACGAGGACGAGCGCAGGGAAGGACGTGACACTCGAGGCAAGCGGACGTTGGAAAACCTTCGCCGCTCCAACATCAAGTCTGCGCTGTACAACTGGGCTCGTGCATGGAAGGAAGTCCCTGTGAAAACTCTTGAAAATGGTTGGTCTCGTCTGCTTCTCGCAACAGATGTGGAGTACGATTTACTAGGGGTTGACGTGGATGACTTCCATGCACGGCTGCGCACGCACGGCGACGATGTTGATGTGGACGATGTTCGTGAGTGGTTGGACGACGACGAGGGCGATCCTGGGTATCAGACGTTGTCTGATATCGAGATCGCGTCTTCGGTTGCTGGTGTCAGTCCCGAACTTGAAGATTCCGACGACGAAGGCGATGATGATGCAGACTCCGCCCAGCAGGACACTACTCCAGCCATCCCCAAGCTGAGCGCACTCCGGGAACATCTAGAGTTCGTCCTAGACTACCTGGAACACCCGGACTGCGACAGGGAGATGGGGCCCCTTGGGACTGCGGAGGAAGTGCGTGCTTTCCGGCAGCGCATCATCAATCGCCAGAATCGTCGGTCCTTGCGTCAGTCAACGATTGACAGTTTTTTCAGGCCCGTGACCCCCGCTGTGCCAAGCCCTGGTTCCACTCCATTGCCTCCCCAAGACAGGCCCTCATGCTCCGAGCCACAGCCCAGCACATCAGCTACAGTGGAGTCACCGCTCGACGTGAGTTTGCGGCTGTCTTCAGAGTCTTCTGTAGTCGGTACGCCATCACCACTACCCACCGATGCACCCCTTGGACGCCTGCCAGTGATACTCTCGGGCTCTGACAGTGAATAAACAGCAAGAACTTCTCCACTAGACCACACGGGAATTTTGAGTGTTGTGCAGTGAAAAAAAACGGTGTGTTGTGTTAAGGTTTTCAAGTTGGGAGAAAAGACTAAGTAGAAAAGAAATTTAACGTAACTAACCTTCTTTGTTTTGGCTTTGGAAACTTAAAAAAAACTTGGGAAAAGTTAATGTGCAACACTTAAATTTAATGGAACATTATTTGGACTAAAGTGAACACTGTGAAAAGAACGGACTTCTGTGTGTTAGTGACTAAGTTCAGTGCAAGACTTCAGGAAGAGTGTAGTGCAAGTGCTTCAGGAAATCATTCTTACTGTCAGAGTCCGAGAGGAGGCGGTTATTCATCGAGGTGGCCAGGGACTTGCTGTAAGTAGCCAAAATGTTTCATGTTGTACTATTTTCCATACTATATTTACCAGAATGTTTCATATTGTATTTTTTCCCATACTATACTTACCAGAAAGTGTCATACTGTACTTCTTTCCATACTAAACTTACCTCATGCATGTGCAGTAGGAATGTGTTTTTCTGAGTTCGGTTAGGTTCGGTTAGGTTAGGTTCGGTTAGAGTCCATAAGTACCAGAATGTTTATTAATGTATGAACATACTTCTAAACCCACATTTTATGTGTCTATTGCATTTATTTCAGTCATTTATGTGCCTTATTGGTGTGATTTGGGTGTTAAATAGGTGCTATGCATGTCCGGAGGGAGTTGTATAGGTGTTTCTCTGTGTTAGGGTCCGTAAGTACAAGTCCATAAGCTGGGGCCCAATATCCGGACAAAACCAATATCCGAACCTACCGATGGCTCTATTGATCCGGATATTGGAGTGATTACTGTACGTACTTCCCAGGTGTCTTAAGCTGACTCCACGCTTTCTTCACCCTAGCACAACTGTTGACTCCTTGTCTCTCACCAGCTCCCTTCAACCACTCTCTCTTTGCATGACTGTTGCATGTTTATATCTTTGGAATTGGTCACTGCATCTCTGAACTGTTTGCTTACATCACTCCTCCATTGTAGTGAACGGGTCCCATTTGTCTGGCAGCACATTCTCACCTTCTTATTCATCTAGCTCTTTATTGCAAGAGTTATCTGATATTCAGTCATTCATGTATGCTACAGGTCACCTCTGGAACTGTCTTCCTCAGTCTGTATTTCCTTCCACCTATATTCCCCAATATTTTATAATGTAATTTGTCCAGTAATTTAGCTTTGGTTTGTTCTGTTTTTCTTGGAAGAGACGGCCTAGTGGGCTTTTAGCCTTTGATTCTTTATTCTTAGCATTAAAGGAAAAATCATAGTGCCTGAGTATTTTTATCTGATGCCAAGGAAGCAGACCTACAGGACAGCCTGCTGACGCAGTCCTAGTGCAAAGAAAAGGCATCCCACAAGTACTGCATCATGCCACATCCAATTACATGTTCAAAAGGTTCGTATTTTCAGAGATCCATAGACAGAGGAAAACAGCACTTATTCTTTCAACAGCAATGCAGGTTGCTCAGAACCATCTCAGACCTGGTACATCCACCACCACCACCACCACCAAAAAAAAAAAAAAAAAGCTTCAGAATAATATGTGACTGTGACACCTCCAGAGATGACATTACTGGTTGTGTGACAACATATGGTCTTTCATCTACTTAGAGCAGTCTGATTGGAAGTAGTATCTCAAGTCACACAAGATGTCTGAGACTCATATTGTAGCCACTCGGATTATTATTTAAGAAGCATTATCAGAGACTTCTTGTAAGCAGAAGTCATCACGTACTACAACCTGCCTCCCAGTATTCTTTCACTCCCCCCCCCCACACACACACACACAAAAAAAAGTTCCCCACCCATTCAGGACCAGATTGTATGAAGAATGCCAATGATACTTATTTATTTAGATTTTCTGTCTATTCACACTTGGTATTCTCCATTGCTCTTGAATATGGGAGAGTTCATCAGGCATGAACTGCCAACAAGTGTTTGGGTTGGGTGGGCATACAGACGTACCTCAACTTACGAGCATTCAAGGTCCGAGCATTTCAAAGGTGTGAACATGAAAAAAACAACAAACATTTCACAGGTTTGAACGTAACCACGAAAAACTAATTTAGCTTGTAACGGCCTGTTGTGACCTCTTTTGAATGTGGCGGGTGACAGTAGTTGCTAGGCTGGTTGCCAGGCGTCAGTGTGGGTGCTAGGAGGCAAACCCACCATCTTTTGTTTTTGTTTTGTTCACATGGAGGAGAGAGGATAGCGGCACATTGTGCTTTTAGTACTTTCACTTCATCTAATATGGCTGATAAATGCAAGCGTGTTGATAGTGGTGCTTCTGGCTCATCTAGGAAGTGATGTGCCGTCTCTATGGAACAAAAACTCAAAATAATAAAGCGTGTTGAACGAGGTGAAAGAATTAGTGCAGTGGCGTATTCATTCGGGATGAACAGATCAACTGTGGGGACAATTGTTAAGGATAAGGAGCGTGTTCTTAAGCATGTGAAGGGTGCTGTGTTCATGAAGTCCACCATCATTGCCCCAAAACGTGGGCTTATTATGGAGGAGATAGAGAAACTTCTGAGTGTGTGGATAGACAACCAGATTCACCAGCGCATCCCTCTTAGCACGGGGCTGATACAGGAGAAGGCCACTAAACTGTTCCAGGACCTAAAGAAGAAATATCCTGAGGAAAATGATGTAGAGTTTAATGCAAGTCTTGGGTGGTTTTACCGCTTTAAATCATGGGCTGACCTCCGTGCTGAGCCTTCAACCTCCTTTGCTGAGCCTTCAGCCACATCCATTCAGCCTGCTTCTCCTGAAAATCCTGACTTGCCCACTGCTCTCTCCTCACCTGGATCTTCCAACTAACTCTACTCCTCTACCTGCCTCCTCTCACTTCCTGCAAGTCCTGCTATGTCTGCCCTTAGGTGAGCTACAGCATTGTTTATAAAATAACTCTGTTATCGCTTATGTCCAATGTATATTTACAACCAGCGAAACAAAATGAAATGCTTGCCACATCCACGTCTTCGTTCCATTATCTTTCGTCAGTAGTAAATAGGCACTGGACAATAGCAGGAACAGAGTTGTGTCTTATACTGTATGTTTTTCTTGTGTATTTGTGTTAATTTATGCATTTATATTTCATAAGACAATATAAACTGCTTAAGAACATTGAAAACCCTACAGACAGATCAGTGAACAGTACGGTGTTTTTATGTTGTACGTGTAGTACTGTAAGGGATTTTTGTTTTGCAAACAAAATCAACTTGCAAACGGCCTCTTGGAACCAATTATGTTCGAAAGTTGAGGTATTTCTGTACTCCTTTTGGCAGTATACTCCAAATGTAAACTCTTTGGTACAACAGCAGAAAGCATGTCATCAGCATCACCGTGTGTTGTCATGCTGAGCAATGCAGAGTACAGTATGTCATTGTCTTCCCTGCCAGTCAGATCACAACAGACATTAATGCTTTCTTAGTAAATTTTTTAGGTGTATGACATTCACAGTTTGTCTTTGCTCTCCTTTCTTCTATCTTGGGTATAACTCTTTTGAGGGTGCCTCCCAAAATGATGGAGTTTGGAGTGAATCCACTCACTTGATGTAGTGCTGCTGTCAGGTGTCTGCCCTTTCCTCTCCTTCCTTCTTTCCTTCCTTCCTGTTCTGTCATTCTTTTCTTCATTTGTTCCTCGTCCTTCTGCCAACGGGTGACTTTACACTCTCTCTTCCATCTTTCTTTCCTTCATTTTTTCCTCTTCCTTCTGCTTATGGGTGAATCTACACTGAGTGACAAGCCAAATGGTTTCCTGTATACTAGGAAACCATTTACTACACTGGGTGGTAACCATATAACCAGATTATGACGCCTGGTGGTTTAGTGGGTAATTAAGGTGCTCCAATCGGATTGAGCCAGTCAGGGTTTATATTCAAGGGGTGGTTGGGATTTATTGCTCACATAATGCCACTCAGAGATGAATGAGGCTGGTCACTCTCATCTTAAATGTCAGGACCAACTTGCCTAGCCCCGGGCTTCAACGCTTCTCATGAAGCAGTTTAGGATGGATGATGAATGAATGAAAAAAATAAATAAATAAAATAAAGAATCACTTGTAGTAAACAAGCCTTGGGTGTATCCAGGCCAGAGGCTTTAGACCATTTCAACACCACTGAGGCATTGAATGGTCTATCTATCTATCTATTGCCAGACGCCTTAATCCCGTACGGGGTGGCCACAAACAAATTGCCTCCACGTCGCCATTGCCCCCTGCCATTTCACTGCCCTTCTCCCAACTCACACTCCCCTCTCTCATATACCTCTCCACTCCATCCCTCCAACTCATCTTTGGTCTCCTTCTCCCTCTCCCCCCCTCCACCTCACTCACATGCACTCTCCTCATCAGTCTCTCACCTTCCATCCTCTCCACATGGCCAAACCACCTCAGTGTGTTCCTCCTAATGCTTCCTATCACATCCACATCCACACCACAATGCTCCTTTATATCCTCATTTGTCAGCCTGCCTCTCCATGTGACTCCACAGGCTCCTCTTAAATAACTCATTTCCACTGCTTTCACTCTTGACTTGTGTCCATCCCAACAACATTCAAGCTTCACTTCCATATGTTAGAGTTGGTATCACAATACTGTCATGCAGTAACTTTTTCACTTCCATACTCACTTCCCTATTTCTTATCACTGCTTTCAAGGAACCAGCAACCTTTCTTCCTTGTTGTACCCTTTCAAGCACTTCATCCTCCGAACTTCCATCCTTACTCATCACACTTCCCAAGTACTTAAACGTACTCACATTTTCCATTTCCTCACCATCCAACCTCACTGTACATTCACTGACTTCACCTCTCTCAAAGACCATCACTTTACTCTTCCCTACATTCACCTTTAGATTCCATTTCTTACACACTCTCCCAAACTCATCCACCAAGCCTTGCAGCTCCCCTTCATCTTCACTTAGCAACACAGTATCATCTGCAAACAACAGTACAGGGAGTTTCCAAACACTACCCGCTCTCACTAGGGCCACTCCAACATCCACCCCTGCCTTGTACCTCTTTTATTACCCCATCCATGTACAGATTGAACAACCATGGAAACATGACACATCCCTGTTTCAACCCATCCTTCAAAGAGAAAATTTCACTCAGTTCACCATCCACACGCACTGCAGCCTTAGCACCCTCATACCTACTCTTCACAGCATTCAACAACTTCCCATCTACTCCATATATTCTTAATACTTTCCACAATCCTTGTCTATCCACCCTGTCATATGCTTTCTCCAAATCCATGAAAGCTGCATACAACTTCATTCCCTTCTCTAGAAACTTTTCCACTAAAGATCTGAGAATGAATATCTGATCTACACAACCTCTTCCCTTCCTTAAGCCTCCCTGTTCTTCTCCAACTAATTCCTCTGTTATTTCCCTAACTCTGTCAATACGTATCCTACCATACACTGTTCCTATTACACTAAGAAGACAAATGCCTCTGTGATTACCACACACTTCTTTTTCCCCATTTCCCTTTGTTATACCTGACTTCCAATCCTCTGGGACTCTACCTTCCTCCCAGGCCAATCTGCACATCTTCCACATCCATTTTACTACTATCTCTCCCCCATGCTTCAGCATTTCACCACACACTCCATCAATTCCTGGGGCTTTCCCCAATTTGACTTCCTTCGTTGCTTCCACAACTTCTATCCTGCTGATTTCTTCTTCTCTTCACACCTCCTTTCATCTCCCAGCTATTCCTCAGTCACTTATACTCTCATTATTTCCATTCTCTATGTTCAGCAATTCCGTAAGTGTTCTCTTCATCTGCTCACTTTTTCTCCCTTCTCTACTAGTGATCTACCATTTTTATCTTTCACTCCTCTACTAACTTCACTGCCACCCTGTTTTACTCTCTTCACATTTTTCCAAAACATTTTCTTACAGTCCCTCCACTTAACACTCAAATTCCTTCCAAATTCCTCATCCACTTTCCTCTTTGGTGAATGGTGATATGAGGAATTATCCCCAGATTCAGACAGCTGAAAAAAGAGTGTATTGCTTTCTGCCCCTGGTGATGATGCCTTACAAGACATGGAGAGCTTCCTTCATAGAGTTAGTTGTTTCCATAAAATGTGCTTTTTAAGACAAGATGACCTTCCTTCATAGGGTTAGTTTTTTTTCCATAAAATATGCCTTCTAAGTGGAAAACAATTATGGCAGCATTAGATGGAGTAAAAAATACATGTGCATTCAGCAGACAGTGTGAAAATTAATTACAAATATTTGCATTTCTCACTATGCAGAAAACAAAGAAAAAATGTTATCAGGCTTATTTTCCAGTTTCTGATAGCCTAAGTTTGTGCTGTCATTTGCACTGTTCTTGAGCATGTGCATCAGACCTTAAATTTGCACTATAAACTCCCCACCCCTACCACTTCTGTGCACACATTCATCCCTTTTTTCCATTCACTCATTCAACCAAGGCTCCAGTTTACATTACAAGAATTGCCCTGAGGATGTACAACCATTCTTGTACATTTGTTTTTTTGCCACAGGGATTCAACAAGCAGTAGGTGTGGGGCGTGCCATTATGGAGAGTATCGTCTATGGAGAATATCGGACCATTAACCTGGAGCGTTTTGGATTTGACCGCATCCTTGCCAACGATCCCTTGTATGAGACCAACATAGTATAGTGTGCTGCCA
Organism: Coenobita brevimanus; assembly: GCF_032717465.1. Lineage (NCBI taxonomy): Eukaryota > Metazoa > Arthropoda > Malacostraca > Decapoda > Coenobitidae > Coenobita > Coenobita brevimanus. The sequence goes on along the minus strand of NC_136979.1, from coordinate 9,597,083 downwards.
TCATCATGAACTGTGTGGTATTATGCTGTTTTGGAATACTTTCCTGTGGTGCACAAGTAGGCTTTATCAGGGTTAGTAAAGATGGTGTGAGTTCCCTGACCAACCATAGTTATCCAGATTGCATCAAGACAGAACTTGTAGATCCATACACTTGAGAGAAACCAGGTATTATCAAGGCAGACAGTGGTACGGTAAGCTGAATTGGAGTTCCAATACACAGGGAACCAATTTGTAATGAAACAATTTTACATTGAATTCATAAGTTATAGAGATACAGTAAGCTCTCAATTATGCAATGTAATTCAGCCAAACCCCATGCTGGATATTGCATAGTACCCCCAATCGGCTGTCCATTTAGTGTTGAGCTGGACAGTGTGTTATTGTCCATCTCAACCCTCTATCCTAAAAACTTTCCTACAATATTACTCATGAGTAAAAGATTAAAATCAAGCATAAAATACAATACGGTATTGATGCAATACATATATAGTGGATTCTCCTAAATTGCGCATTTCTAGACAGAAGATTCATAATACAAGGCAGCATCATGCAATCTTTTGCAGTATGAGTTGTTTACCAACCACATCACCGACTGGATGCGTCAGTGTATCACACATCTAAATCCTCATTATAGCTTTCAGAGGTATGTTTATAAAAATGCCCATTAGCTGTGGTAATCCAGGAATAATAAAAAGTAACTGTGAAAGATTCATTTCAGTAGAAAATAGGGAAAGGCCACATCCGTACGGTAAAGAGTCAGTCACATGGAGTAATTCTTCACCAGATGGGCATGGTGATTCCACCTATAATAACAAACTCACGATTTCAGGTTGAGTAGTTTTGGTACATATGTAACTCAGATAATATAGCTGTTGAATTGTGACTGCAAGAAGTGAGTGGGGGAAAAAAAAAAAAAAAACATAATTGGAGTATGAAAAGAAACTGGCAGGCTGTCATCGGCAGTGTTTACAAATGATCTCTCCAACTGTCTGCATTGTTTCCCAACTACCGCCCCGACTGGATTCGTCGGTGTATCACGCATTCTAAATCCTGATTTGTAGCTTTCAGAGGATAAGTTTATAAAAATGCCCAGTAGCTGTGGTAATCTGGGAATAATAAGTAACCTGTGCAAAACTCATTTCAACCGAAAATATGGAAAGGCCATGCCCATTTGGTAAGCTTGCCAAATTGATGATTATTACGACAACATGGAGGTAGCTGAGGGCGATGATGACACCGCTTCTGTTGCCTTCTCACCGAACTTTGAGGGGTTCTTGTGGGAGGTTGGTAAGGAGGAAGTGGCACAGAGGCAGCAGCACACTTGCTTCTTGGTGGGAGGCCATAGTCCACCTCAAGTCTTGGAACCCCTCACCTCATGTCCCGGTCGTTTCAGCTGTAAACCAGTTAGGCTGTAGTGACCTAAAGTGACAAACGGCTGAATTACTTAAGGGCCAAAATATAGGTTAGAGTGGGTTAGGTTAGGTATGGCCTAAATTTCTTTGGCCCAACAGGATCACGTCCGAAAATAAATACGGCCAGATAGTCCCGAACTCCACCCCCCTCCCCGATCCATTCAAGCAATGTTGTCAGTCAGAGCCAGATAAGAATCTTCCAGTATTGTTATTTCAATTAAGTATGCTTTACTGATTTCTTCTCCAGGTTGTTAGTGTTCATTGGTGACCAGTTTGATGTAGGTTTTGACCAGTTTAATGTAGGTTTGGGAGGAAGGGGGGCAATTTTTCCAAGATGACAGATTCATAAATAATTTTTCCCATAAGATTAGTTATTTCTAATGCAAAATTCTTAAATTGTGGCCTGTGCCCAGTCTCATAAGACAGCAATTTGGGATATTTCATGGTAGCACTGTAATACAGTACATAATATAATTATGATCGTACTGTACTCACCTAGTACAGTAATACCTTGATATACGATACCCCTAGATCCTATACCCTGATTTAACAATAGGGGTAGGAATGCCACTGTACCCCACCTAATGATGGCCAAACTCCGGTTTAACGATGGGTTTTGAGTTTTTTTACCGATTTTGATGATATTTTAGACCAAAATTGTGTGTTTAGGTTGATTTATAAACTGTTTTTAGACTTAGAATGTGTTTTAGCCATAAGTGGGATGAACATTGTCATTTTGGGGTACAGTTTATTAAGCTTGATTTTTTTCCAGACTTATATTTGACGAATTTCAGATTTTATTTGTTGATTTCGGTGAGTTATTTACAGGTGGAGATGAGGTAAGGACCAGATGGAAAGAATATTTTGAAAGCCTGATGAATGGGGATAGAGAAAGCAGAGCAGCTGTAAACATGATTGGTTTTGGGGGTGTGCAGAGAAGGAATGCAGTGCCAGGAGACGTGACACTTGTACAGGTGAAGAGTGCTGTGAAGCGGCTGAAAAATGGGAAAGCAGCTGGGGTTGATGAGGTGTATGCAGAGGTGCTTAAATGTAGTGGAGAGAATGGAATGAAGTGCTTGTTGGAGATATGTAAGAAGGCATGGATGAGTGAAACTGTGCCTGCAGAGTGGAAAAAGGCTGTGATTGTACCCCTGTACAAAAATAAAGGTGAACGAAGTGAGTGTAAGAATTATCGTGGCATAAGCTTACTGAGTGTGGTAGGGAAGGTACAGTATATGGAAGAATTATTATAGAGAAAGTGAGAGAGATATCAGAAGTCCTAGTGAGTGATGAACAGGGTGGCTTTAGGAGTGGCAGAGGATGTGTGGACCAAATATTTGCAGTGAGACAGATAGTAGAGAAGGCTTGTGAGAAGGACCATAAGGTGTTTATGGCATTCATGGATCTGGAAAAAGCATATGACAAAGTGGACAGAGAAGGATTGTGGAAAGTTTTGTGCATGTACGGTGTAGAGTGTTAGCTGTTAGGTGCCGTCAAGAGTTTTTATGATGGTAGTGAAGCATGTGTCAGGGTTAATGGGCATCTAAGTGAATGGTTCACAATCAGTGTGGGCGTTCGACAAGGTTGTGTGATGTCCCCATGGTTGTTCAATGTATATATGGATCGGGTGATGAGAGAAGTGAAAACACGAGTAATGGAGAGAGGGATGGCATTGGTAATGAATGGTGATGGATGGAATATCTCAAATTTGTTGTAAGCTGATGATGCAGTACTGCTTGCAAGTACCGGACAAGAACTTGGTAGGCTAGTGCAGAGTTTTGCTGATGTCTGTAAGCGTTGTTCCTTGAGAGAAAATGTAGAAAAGAGTAAAGTGATGGTTATTGAGAGAGAAGGTGACTCCCAGTGCAATGTAACAGTGAATGGAGAGAGACTGGAATTGGTGAGAGAGTTCAAATACCTGGGTACAGTGATAGAAAAGAGAGGAAAATGTGCAAAAGAAGTTGAAAGTAGAGTGACACAAGGAAGAAAAGTAGCTGGTGCAATGAAGGCCTTGATAAGAAACAGAGGCTTGAGTGTTGCAGCTGCACGAGGCTTACATGAATGAGTGTTAGTGCCAACTTTAACATATGGATGTGAGACTATGATGTGGCATGAAAATGAAAAGTCTAGAGTAAGAGCAGTGGAGATGGGACTGCTGAGGAATGTATATGGAGTACAGAGGGTGGATAGGATACGAAATAATTTGATTCGTGAAAGATGCGGACTGAGGAAGTCAGTGGACACCAGAATTGAAGAGAGTGTACTGAGATGGTATGGTCATGTGGAGAGAATGGATAACAATAGAGTGGTGAAGAAGGTATATCTGAGTGAATTTGAAGGAGGGATGAGGCGAGGTAGGCCAAGGAGAAGGTGGAGAGATATCGTGGATGAATGTGTGAGGAAGAGAGGTTTGGAAGTCGGTGAGGCTAGGGAACTGACAGGAGATCGAGCTGGCTGGATGAATTTTGTGAGGAGTTATGCATGATCAGGGATTTTTGGCACCCCTTTTTAACGTGGCAGCGTCTGGATTGACTCTGTCAGATACGATTATATGAAGCTACAGAACGTGGTGAATGTTTTTGGCGTATCCGATAGAGCCAGGATTCCGGGGGCTTGAATGATGAGTGAATGGAAGCGTGGCCCATTGGATTGGGCAATTTTGGGCTGTCTGGACATTGTTACTCCTCACCCTGCCCTTGGGTGGGAAAGGAGGTCCGGATGATGATGATGATGATGATGATGTGAGGCATAGGTTAGCTTCCTTGACAGCTCTTAGGCCATTTAGATTGACATTAAACATGTTTTGGAGCTCATTTGGATGGGTTTTGGGCTTGGTTGGGGGGGAAACCCGAGACTGGTAAACGCTTCACATTACTTCACATGTTAAAAGTACCCTGATATATGGTACCCCACCTAACGATGGGGTTTTACCTAACCAATTACATCGTTAATCCAGGGTATGCCTGTATTGGCATTGATAGAGGGTAGATACGTACAGCTATGTCCTCACTATACAGTAGTCAGAGCACTGAGGGGCTACAAGGTTATTCACAGCAACAGCGAGTGAGGCATATGAGGCCATAGACTAAGTCACAGCTTTAGGATTTAGCCACCGTGTGGGTCACAAGTGCAGGGTGCACAGATACGTTCTCACTGTGCAGCATCCACAGGAGAGACTGAGAGAACGATAGTATGCTCGGTGCACGGAGTGCGCTGCTCCTGCAACACATTGTGATTGGCTGGTGTGTTGGAGGGTCTGCCTGCGTGCCGATTGGGTCCCATGTCTGAGCTGGAGAGCTGTTTGCTTCCCGTTGCTGGGCTGGATATTGCCTAATATTGCCGGATATTGTTTTAATAGAGCCGAACAAGAAGTACCGGAATTTGCGACAGCAGATAATGTAGAGTTTACTGTATTCATCAGCAAGTGCAGTAGAAGTATCTTTCCCTGTCATAATAGGTAAATTGGTAAGTGCTAGTTTGATGCTTCAACCACTAACTTTATATTGCAAGAGAATGAGTAGTGTCAATGTACTGCAGCTCATCCACCGTGCTCCCAGGTAATTGTGTAGCATATTAGCTTATACAGGTAAGCCCTTAATTCACGCGAGGGTTAGGTTCCCAGACCCTTCGCGTATGTGGTAAATTCGCGTATATGTTCTGCCCTTGTGTGCACATAATTACGCATGTCTATATGTATATTACATCTGAATAATACTGTTTATGCACTACATACACCTTATAAACTAGCATAAAGTATTAAAAACAACAAAAATGTAAGAAATTTAAAACTGAAACCTGACAAGCACAAGCGTAGGTGGAGACACTTCAGCAGTCTGGTGCACTAGCCCTCACTGCCTCCCGTATGCTACATTCTGCCTTCTTTATTGTATGAACAGTTGACTCATTCACCCCAAACATGCGGTTCCAAGACAATTCACAGGCGTAGGTGGAGACACTTTAGCACAGTCTGGTGCACTAGCCCTCACTGTCTCCCGTATGCTACGTTCTCCTTCTTTATTGTATGAACAGTTGACTCATCCCAAACATACGGTTCTGAGACAATTCACCATCAAGTCGATTCATCGTCAAAACATGGACAATTCCCCGTCATTCTATTAATATATTTATTATTGATTAATTAATACTTTAATAACTAATTTTCAGGGGGATTTTATAACTCATATAAGTAAAAAACTAGTGTACTGTACTTGCTAAATAAACTGGTATGTAAATAAATGACGGGGAATCGTCCTGATGGAGAATTGTCGCTGACATTCCACCTTGAAGTTTGTCCAACACTTTAACTTTGTCAGTGACACCACTTTACCAGCCCGCTTTGGTGTGTTACCACATACGTCACTAGCACTACGCTTAGGCCCCATGTTGGCAGACAAGGCAAGCAATCACTGGAAGGCAGAAAAATAAGCCACAAATAACGATTCTCGATCTCGAGTCACGCACGATTCGACTGTCGGATTCAAACTGACTGTGTGGTGCGTGGTAGACCGACCTCCCAGGCTCCCACACACACATACACACACACACACATACATATATGTGTGCACACGGGCAGCAGGTAGGCATTTTTTATATTTTATTTATTTCTCTTGTATATTGAAATTACTTATTTGAATACTATAATTTTGTTTTTATTATTGTACGAAAAATTCGTGGATAACCTAAATCGCGTGAAAAAAGTTCGCGTGAATTAAGGGATAACCTGTATTCTCACTCAAAGGAACACAGTTTGATAATTATTTTTTCCTTCCTTTTGTTTATACATGAAATGATGGTAATTAATGATGCGCTTTAACATCATTGGAGAAAGACTATGAATTGAACAGATCAGCATATTTTGTGTTTCAGAATGGTTGGGGAAAATCTGAGTAGTGGTAAGTGGTGGCAACCATCGTCCACTTATGTGGTGTAGTGCTGCCTACTTCTTCCTTCATCTGTATCATTCTTTTTCTATGTCTGCCTTTCTGTCTTCCTATTTCTCCCATCTTTCCTGTTGCTTTTGATTACTTTTCATTCCTTTTTCAGGTGGCTTTATATTGAGTGGCAACCCAAATGGCTTCCTTTAAGCCAGGAAACCATTTACAGTACTGGGTGGTAACCATGTACCTTACCATTACATGTTCCTTATAATTTATGTCACCAGGTAGGTTGGTGGAGGGCTAATGCCCCTCTCTGTAAAACAACTAACTCAAAGACAAATGGCCGCCCCTTACAGGAGTGTGGCATCTGGCTATAGACAGGGATGCTGTAGATGAATACCATACCATTACTCAATACCCATAAAACATATTGTGTTGATCAGATTTTCCACCCACTCATCATTCCTTGCTACTGACCTTCCCTTTCTCATCATTTCACTCTTGTTGTTGTTTTGCCACCCCACTCTGTCTGATTGAGCAGACCCATCACCCACGGGCAGTGTGAATGCGTCCCATTACTGAGTACTCAAAGAACATATTGTATTGCTCAGATTTTCCCCTCACTCATCTTTCCTTGCCAACTACCTTTCATTTTTCATCACTTTACTTCTGTTACTGATGTTGTTTTGCTACCCCAGTGTCTCATAGGTCAGACCCTTCAACCACAGGCAAGGAGCCACCTCTGCAGGCCCATCCTGTGCTGTGAACCAATGTTTCCATGCGTGGATTTGTGTGAAGCTCTGGTTCCTGGGTAGACACAGTATTTGTGTCTCCACCTGTTTAACAGAGGCACCATAGTAGGCTCCTTTCACCCCCATTATTTGGCTCTATGATCACCATCCAGTACTGTAAATGATTTCCTGAGTTACAGGAAACCATTTGGCATGTCACTTAATGTAGAGTCACTTGAAATGGAAAGGAGAAAATTAAATGGTGACAGGAAGAATGGGAGAAATAAAAGAGAGGATGATGATGAGGAGGACACAGTTGACCAACATTAGCCTCACCCAAAGAGAAATAAACAGGTGTAGGAAAAATTGGAGAAATAGAAACAGAAGAGAGGAGGAGGAAACGCAGCTCACCAACCTTAACCTCACCCTTACTACTGAAATTATTGCATTGGGTGATTTTAATATCCATGGTGCAGAATGGTTAATGAAGTGTGCCAGGACTGACGAAGCTGGTCAGAATATGAGTTGAATGCTGAATTGTTTAATTTCACACAACTTGTAAAACAACCATCTGGAATACCAAATAATCCTAACGATAACGTCTGTCTCATGGACCTATTCCCGACAATTAACTCAGATCAGTTCAAGGTAGAAGTACAAACTCAGATCAGTTCAAGGTAGAAGTACTGTTACCCCTTGAATCCTCTGACCACAGTCTCATCAAGGCCTCATTCATCAATTGCCCCAAACCTTCCCATTTTGAACCAGCCAAGGTGACCAGATGGCACTTTGATAGGGCAGTAGGCTGAAAGGGTTAATAGAGCTTGTTTTTAAGCTTTCCATCTCATGTGGGTTCTTTAAAGCAGAAATAGTCTGGTTCTATCTGTCTGTCTATCTATTGCCAGATGCCATAATCCCTTGAGGGGTGGCCATTTGACTTTGAGTTATTTGTTTTATGGGGAGGGGCACTAACCCTCCACCAACCCACTTGTTGACACGTAGGGAGCACGTATGGTTTGGTTATATGGTTACCACCCAGCGTTGTAAATGATTTCTTGGCCTACAGGAAACCATTTGGCTTGTCACTCAACGTAAAGCCACCTGTAAAGGAAAGAAAAGTAATAAGAAGTGACAGGAAAGATGGGAGAAATAGGAAGAGAGGAGGGCAGGCACAGAAGGAAGAAGTAGGCAGCACTACATCGTGAGTGGATGACAGTCGCCACCACCTACCACTATAGCCAGGATAAAAATCAAAGCATATTCTTGGGCTGAAGGGGCTGTTGTAATAAAGACTTATGCTTTTTAATGTACAGTATTTCTGCTATTAAAGTAGATTCTTACTTTGCTTGTCCTTGTATTCCCCATTCACTAAATTTGATCCATTACAGAAATTCCCAATTGAGACATTTTGAGTGAAAATATGTGTTGGAGAGGGCTGACTGTGATCTTAGTTTAGTGGAAGTAGTGGGAGCCTTTGGTGCCCTCTAGAAGAGGTTATCAATGGAAGGTAAGTGTTAATACCTTTGGTAGGTTGAGTCTACCTCTTTTAAGCATTCTCACTTTGAACTAATTCACTCCTAGTTACTGGTGAATAACTACAGAAATAACTTGGCTCTAGAATGGAGAAGTGTTTAGTGAAGCTGGTGTCTAGATGAGGATGGCTTCAAACTTGGGCATATTTGTGGGTGGGTACACATGGTGTTAGATAAGTGCCCATGTGTAATTCTGTCTTCCACTGCTTCCACAAAAAGAATGTGGACAGTTAAAATGGCGGCAGCTGTGACTTGTTCAGAGTTGATATTTATTATTTTAATCAATTACAGTACTGATTTAAAATGACAGTTTATTACTTCATTAAACTAACAACATAAATGTAGCTTCATGAGTTTAGTTTTATATAAAAACTACTCTCAGTTTCATTATTAATGTTATTGAGACTCTTCCTGTTCTCTCACAGGAAAGTTATAATCATTATTTTATCCCATTTTATACAATTTATATGCATTTTACTTGCAATACAACTGTCTGTGACATTGGAAGCAGTAGCATTTTATTTAATGGTATTTATAAGGACCATTAACCCCTAAACACTGGGGTTATTTTGGCTCCATCTCCCTCTCCTTTTGGGCATATTTCCTGTTATGCTAGGCGATTTTGGGTAGGCTTCCCGTCCCAGGAATGCCTAGAGTGTAGCTGGGTTCCCTTTCTAGACCGGAGCTTAGACACAGTATGAGAGGAACAGGGCATAAAAACACAGGGCAACAACCTTACACGTATATTGACAAATTCTTGGCTATGGAACAGGAAGACAGTTTACACAATATGCTAAACAAAATTAATACTGGGCTGGCAGGTGGGTTTCAAGTATCATGCAGGATACTATGTAGACAGGAGTTTTAGTCTGGGTCAGGAGGCAATACACAATGTTTACAGTCCTTGCACAGGAGGCTCGTTTCCAGTGGGAAGACAAAATATAGGTTCTACTAGTTCAGGGATATTTACTCTGACACTGACTCTGGTTCCCGTTTCACGATGGTTATATGCGTGATGTCACTAATTTCTGTTTCTTGATTCACTCAGGGTGGATATACACTGACACAGAGTTGTAATAATGACACTGAGTTCTGCCTCTTGTCGTACACAGAATGGATATGCACTGTCTCAGGTGTTTTTCCTCACTTTACTGAATCCCACTATTCACTTACACCGCACAGTCTTTGTCTCTCACTGTTGGTCTGTAGGAGCCATGTATCACTGTCACTGTCAGGTAATGTCGCTGATCGGGGAAAGGGGGGGGGGCGTTGGCTGGGGGAAGGCGGAGACCCTTCAGGAGTCCCTTTGTCCAGCGGCCATGGGACCACTCGCAGGGGCGTCATCGCTCATCGAGGGTTCAGGCTGGACATGGTGAAGGGCCCCTCACTGTCAGGGCTGGGAACTGGGGTCTGGCCCTTAGGACTCGGGCCAAACAGATCCTGGAAGCAATCCCTCAGGCGCCCGGTGGAGGAAGGGCGTCGCCTTCGTCGCGGAGGAGTGAGGTCTCGCCCTGGGGTCCTGAGGGCACCCTCAGAGGCCCATGGGCTGCAGTCTCTGACCCGTGGTGTCGCTGTCAGGTTGGGGCTGCAGTGTCATTCCTGGCCGGAGTCCGTCAGGTGGAGGTCCTCCTCGGGGGCCGACTGGATGGAGAAGAGCCCTGGAGATAACACCAGGCCTCTCCACCAGTCCTCGGGGCAGAAGTCCTCCTGGAGGTTGCCTTGGTCTGGGTGAACAGAGGAGTGGCCTACACTCCTGCTGGTAGGCGGGGCTGATCGCAGGTCGCCCTGGCGCTGTGGATTCACAGGGGGCGAGGGACTCTGGCGTCCCTCCCCAGCGCGGCTATGGGCCGTCTCTTCGCTGTCGGTGCGGCTTTGGGCCGTCACCGGGGCCTGACTCCCTGACGGGAACACAGACAAATCATGGCTATGGGCCATCGCTTGCCTATCGGCGCGGCAGTAGGCCATTGCCGAAGGCCCTTGCGGAGGGCGATGTGCAGACGAGGAGCGGCTATGGGCCATCTCTTGCCTATGGGTGAGGCTATGGGCCGTCGCCTGTGTCGTGCCCTCTGAGGCAACTGCAGAAGGAGAGGGGGCGTACCTGTCTTTCCCCTTGTGTGGCTTTGGGCCGTCACAGGTTCTGCAGCAGGTGTAGGCAGCACATGACGGAGCGGCTATGGGCCGTCTCCTCTTTGGCGGCCTGGCTATAGGCCATGGCCTTTTTTGTGTGCACCCTTTGGCCGACACTGGGGCCCGGCTATAGGCTTTGGCCCTTTGGTCGGAGCGGCTATGAGCTGTCTTCTTATTGGCAGAGCGGCTATGGGCCGTCTCTTACTTTGCGCGGCTTTTGGCCGTCGCTGGGGTGCTGCTTGGAGCTGAAGGGTCAGCTCCACCCCGATCCTGGCAAGGGCTAGCTCACCTGAAAGGTAGTGCACTCAGACTGGGGTTGTCTTGTCGAGCGCACTCTGGGGAATAGGGGCGCCTGGCTCGGGTGAACTTATGTCCGTATTGACTGGACATGCCGTGCGCTCTGTCTACCCCCCCGTGGTCTCCTGGGGGTGTGGTGGCGACCTGGGTTGCCATGGCCAGTATTTCACCACCGTAGTTGAGGGAAAAGTCACGTTCCTGTGGCTGGAGGTAGTAGGTCTTGGTGGTGCTGGTGACATGGGCCGGCGTCAGGTGTTGCAGGAGGCTGTTCCATTTCGCTGTGGGCGGATTTTGGACAAGGTGAGGGTTGTAGGTGAGGAAGAGGGTGGAGGGCTTGGGGGCTGTGTGGAGGAGGTGACGAGGTCCATGGATGTGGTGCTTGCTGCTGAGGGTTGGTGCGCAGGGGGCACACCGTATTCTTATGGTGGGAGGTGTGTGTTCCTGCAGGGGATCAAGTTGAATGCTGGACACTGAGGAGGCGGCAGTGGTTTTATGCCGGGGTAGAGCACTGCTGTATTCCCTCGAGATTTGGTCTTGATGTTGCATGAGTGTGATAGCGGTTGTGTTGGGGGGGTGAATCGAGGGGGAGGTTTGCTCCTTGGGTGGAGGTGAGGTGGGTGGGGTGGGGGAGGGGGTGGTGGTGTACCTTGTGGGAGGGCGTGAAAGGCGGCCAGAGCAAGTGATGGTGGTTTTCAGGGTGGGCGTGGGCAGCGAGGTGGACATGTGACCTCGAGGCATTCTGGGTGCGGGTGATGTGGTGTCGGAATGGGAGTGCTGGGGTGGAGGCGTTTGTGGTGGGAGCCTGTGGGTGGGGTTGATGGGTGTGGATGAGGTAGTGGCAGGAGCAGGAGAGGGCGGTGTACAGGCGTGTGAGGGTGTCTTGGTTCCGGGAGGTGGTAGCTGTGTGGCAGGTGATGCGGCGTTGGTGAGGTTGTAGGTGAGGTGATATGCAGCGTGACGGGTGGGGGGTTGAGGGGGAGGAAGGGAGGGAGTCAGGGAGGATGAGGGCGAGATGTAGCACTTGTAGGAATCGGGAGGAGGGTCGGGGGCAGTGGCTGGGGGTGGGGCAGGGTGGGGGGAATGTGGGGCAGGAGTAGGGGAGGTGGTGGCATGGAAGGGGCGCACGTAGTGGTTCCTGTAGGTACGGGGAGTGCTGTTGTAATCCACTGTTACTTGGTAGGGGTTAGGGACGTGAGTGATGGTGTACAGGCCCGTGAAACAGGGGTAGAGTTTATGTGGAACGGGAAGCTTTGCTATCATCACAGAATCGCCCAGCTTGTAGGGGTTGGGGGCGACATTGAGTTGGAGGTTGAGGCCATTTTGTAGGTGGTGGAGAGGGTGAGGCGTGGAGGGCGGCTGTAGGTGTTGGCGTAGGGGTAGGAGCAGGGGCCTTCTCCGAACACACATTCTTGGGGCGATACACCATCCTCCCGGGGGCAGGAGTTCATCCCCCACTGAACATTTTTAACTTGTGCTGGCCAGTCCTTGTTTTTAGTTTCCTTGATTGGAGTGCATACTTGATTCATGAGGGTTCGGTGGTTGCATTCGCAGACGGCGTTTCCCTGTGGCCAGTAGGGGGAGGAGTGGGAGATGTTATACCCGAATAACTTTGCTAGTTCTCGCCATTTACTGCTAGTGAATTTGGGGGTGTTTTCGGAGTGTAGGGCTTGGGGAATTCCAAAGTAGGGGAAGACACGACGGACCAGGGCATCGGCTACAGCGATAGCGTGGTGTTCTTTTGCTGGACAAGCGATGATAAATTTTGAGTATGTGTCTACAAAGGTGATGATGTACCGGCAGCCTGACTTGGGTGGTATGGGCCCCACAACGTCTATGGAAAGCAACTGCCAGGGTTTGTGGACGGTGATGCGTCCCGAAGGGCCAGCAGTGTGGGTGGTGTCCCTGCCTAGTGCACAGGCTCTGCAGGACTGGGTGATCTTCTTGGCAAGGTTGGAGGGGCTGGGAGTCCAGTATGTGCCATTGAATACCTGGAGGAGTTTTTTCATACCCAGGTGGATCCCATTATCAGAGTGGAGGTGTCCCATGGTGTCTAGGGCAGTGTTGGGGGCGAGGATGATGTGTCCTAATGAGGTGAATAGATGGTTGCCCTGATGGTGGAGTTTGCTCAGTAGGTGGGAAGGGATCCAGGGGGGTCGGTCTCTGTCGTGCCACCGTTGAAGGAGCTCCGTTCTTGTTGTATGGCATGGATGGGGAGTTGGGAGAGCCTGTCGGTGTTGATGTGGAGTTTGTTGGGGGAGTAAGATATTTTGTAATTAAATTCTTCCAGGGTCTCTTGTCATCTGCTAAGCTGGGCGCTGTGGGTGTCTGATTGCCAGAGCCATTGGAGTGACTGGTGGTCTGTGATGATTGTCACGTTCGTCCCCGACAGGTAAGCCCGGAAGTGTTCAAGGGCTCAGATGATCCCTAGGCACTCCCACTTGGTTGCGGCATAGTTCCGCTCAGCCTGGGTAAGGGTGCAGCTGGCACAGGCGATGATGTGTTCTTGTCCCTCCTGGACTTGGGTGAGGACAGTGCCAATTGCTACAAGGGAAACGTCAGTGTACAATCGGAAGGGCAAGGAGTAGTCGGAGAAGGCGATGACCGGGGCAGTGATGAGTTTGTTCTTCAGCTCTTGAAAAGCAGCCCGTCTCTCGTCGGTCCAGGTAAAGGGTTCTCCCTTCCGGGTCAGGTTGTGGAGGGGCTTGGCGATGTTAATGAACCCCTTTACAAATCGTCAGGAGTACAAGGTAAGGCCAAGGAATGCCCGGACCTCATGGACATCTCGTGGTAGGGGAATATTTGCGATGGCGCACAGTTTGTCTGGGTCGGGGGCTATTCTGTCTCCAGAAATGATGTGCCCCAGGAAAAAGACAGTTCTGGCGGCCAGGATGCACTTGGAAGGCCGAAGCTTGAGGATGGCTTGGCGAATCTGTTGGAAGACTTTCCTGAGGCACTGGAGGTGATCAGCCCATGTTTTACTGAAAACAATGACGTCGTCCAGGTATACCAGACAGATTTCCCAGGTGAGGCTGCTGAGGACAGACTCCATCAGCCTAGAGAAGGTGGCAGGGATGTTGTAAAGGCCGAATGGCAGGACGTTGAATTCATTATGTTTCCCGTTACTGGTGGAAAATGCAGTTTTTCCTCTGTCCTCTTTGTGCACGGGGATGTGCCAATACCTCGACTGGAGATCTAGGGTAGAGAACCAAGAGGCACCGTATAGGAAGTCAAGGGAGTCATCGATCCTGGGAAGGGGGGTGGCATCCTTGATGGTTACGTCGTTGAGGCGGTGGTAATCCACGCAGAAACGCATGGTGCCATCCTTTTTCTTGATGAGGACAATGGGGGAGGACCAAGGGCTGGTGAAAGGTGAAACAGTGCTGGCATCGAGCATTTCCTGGACCTGCCAGTCTTCCTCTGTTTTTTGAATTGGGTTCTTCCGATGGGATGGTTGGTGGATCGGTGGACCTGTAGTGTGTATTTTATATGTCAGGTAGGTGGTGTGGCCGATATCTGAGGGGCCTGATGCAAAGAGGTCCTGAAAGTCCAAGAGAAGATGGCGAAAGGTGTCCGATTGGTGAGGGGAGAGGTGGTCGGGGATGGGGGACAGGGGAGAAAGGGGAGACGAGAGGGCGTGGCTCTGCTTCTTCCATTTCTCCCACCACGAGCCCCTTTTGTAGCGTGAGGGGGGGGGATGTGGTGATGTTTGCAATTCGAACTGCCGCAACATGCTGGGGGAGGAAGGTGGGGGCAGGAGACAGGCCGAGAGTGTTCCAGGCGGCAAGTTGGGGGAGAGTAGGACGGATGTTCCTGTAGGCCTGTTCAATGGCAGCCACGCTTCATATTGAGGGGGAATTGTTACGGTGGAGGTGGTGATGGCAGGGAAAGTCGGGGAGGAGGGGGAGGGCTGGGTGAGGTGGGAGGCAGGGAAAGGGGCGGGTGTGGGGAGGGAAGGGTGAGGCTAGGGGAGGGGGTGTGGGACAGGGTGTGCAAGTGCATGCTGCCTTGGGGGGATCGGGGAGGGGAGGGGCAGTTGAGGGTTTTTGGAACTGGAGCTGCTATTTGTGGCAGTCAATGGTATGTAGTTTCTGCAGCAGGTCCAGTTCCAGGTATCCATCATAGTTACAACAGGTGGAGTCAAAAACAATAAACTTGTGTTGTGTGGTTACTTGCTGGTGGGTGTTGGTGCGTAGGGCCCGGGTTTCCCCATGGATGGGTTGGGGGCCATCCCATGCGTCTGCGAGATGAGTTGACATAGGGAAAAGTGGTCCAAAATCCGACTTATGGCGGGAGTAGAAGTGGCTGTACAGACATGACCTTGCCACTTCCCTATCAACCAGAAGCCTCGCTTTTGCCCCGTTTAGCCTTATAGTTCAGGGATATTTACTCGGACACTGATTCTAGTTCCCGTTTCACGATGGTTATATGCGTGATGTCACTGATTTCTGTTTCTTGATCCACACAGGGTGGATGTACACTGACAAAGAGCTGTAACAATGACACAGAGTTCTGCCTCGTCGTACACAGAATGGATATGCACAGTCTCAGGTGTTTTTCCTCACTTTACTGAATTCCACTATTCACTTACACCACACAGTCTTTGCCTCTGACTGTTGGTCTGTAGGAGCCATGTATCACCATCACTGTCGGGTAATGTCACTGACTGGGCAAAGGGGAAGGGGGGGGGAGGCCTGGGTGGCTCACAGCCATCAGCCTGGGGTAGGTGGAGTCCCTTCAGGAGTCCCTTCGTCCCGCGGCCATGGGACCACTCGCAGGAACATCGTCTCATCGAGGGTTCGGGCTTGGCGTGGTGAAGGGCTCCTCACTGTCGGGGCTGGGAACTGGGGTCTGGCCCTTAGGACTCAGGCCAAACAGATCCTGGAAGCACTCCCTTAGGTGCCTGGTGGAGGAAGGGTGTCGCCTTCATCGGGGAGGGGTGAGGTCTTGCCCCGTGGTCCTGGGGGCGACCTCAGAGGCCCATGGGCTGTGGTCCCCTTCACATGGCGTCGCCATCAGGTTGGGGCTGTAGCGTCGCTCCCAGCCGGAGTCCGTCAGGTGGAGGTCCTCCCTGGGGGCTGACTGGATGGAGAAGAGCCCCGGAGATAACACCGGACCTCTCCATCAGTCCTTGGGGCAGAAGTCCTCCTCCTAGAGGTTGCTCAGTCTGGATGAACAGAGGAGCGGCCTGCGCTCCCGCTGGTAGGCTGGGCTGATCGCAGGTTGCCCTCGCGCTACGGAGTCACAGGGGGTGAGGGACTTTGGCGTCCCTCCCCGGCATGGCTATGGGCCGTTGCTGGGTTACCTTGGGCAACGGATGGGGGGCGGCTATGGGCCGTCCCTTCACTGTCCGTGCAGTTTTGAATTGTCACCGGGGCCCGACTCCCTGATGGGAACACAGACAAAGTGTGGCTATGGGCTGTCACTTGCCTGTCAGAGCGACAGTAGGCCATCACCGAAGTCCCTTGTGGAGGGTGACGTGCAGACGAGGAGCGGCTATGGGCTGTCTCCTGCCTACTTGCGCGGCTATGGGCCATCGCCTGTGTTGTGCCCTCTGAGGCAACTGTAGAAGGAGAGGGGCGTACCTGTCTCTCCCCTCGTGCGGCTTTGGGCTGTCGCGGGTTCTGCAGGAGGTGTAGGCAGCACGTGACAGAGCGGCTATGGGCCATCTCCTCTTTGGCGGTCCTGCTATAGTCCATGACCTTTTTTGTGTGCGGCTTTTGGCCATCACTGGGGCCTGGGTATAGGCCGTGGCCCTTTGGTCAGAGCGGCTATGGGCTGTCTCCTTATTGGTAGAGAGGCTATGGGCCATCTCTTGCTTGGCGTGGCTTTTGGCTGTTGCTGGGGTGCTGCTTGGAGCTGAAGGGTCACCTCCAACCTGATCCTGGCAAGGGCTAGCTCACCTGAAAGGTAGTGCACTCGGACTGGGGTGGTCTTGTCGGGCGCACTCCAGGGAATAGGGGCGCGTGGCTCGGGTGAACTTATGTCCGTATTGACTGGATATGCCGCGCAGTCTGCCTACCCCTCCGTTGTCTTCTCCTGGGGGTGTGGTGGTGACCAGGGTTGCCATGGCCGGAATTTCATTTCCTAAAATAGCCATTTTTCAGACCTTCATGTAATGGTGGGTAGAATTAGGCTCGACTTCTCGTACCTATTTCACCCAACGTGGAGCGGGGTCCTCTTTCGAGACCGGAGCTAGTGCAATAAAGAGAGGTAGGACATAAAAACTTTCGGCAACACCATACACGTTTATTACCACAGTCAGACACAGGACACTTCAGCATATATTACAACACAATATAGAGCAATACAAAAACCTTATCTAAGATATGCGTATCTCGCAGGATACTAGCTTTCTAGATACTAATGACAATACAACAAATCTTAGTACTAGGAGTGCAGTAAATACAGGTGCGCGCGGAGCGCGTAAGGGGGAGGGGGGGAGGGGGGTTTGTGATCCACCAGGAGGAGGTAGGGGAGACGCGGAGAGTGACTTAAAACGGCGAGGAGAAAGTTATGGTAATATTGAAGGATGCCCGATATTAGTAAGGGAGTTTAGGTGTTTTCTGTTGGCGAAGATTCTTTGACAAATAACTCTGATTCTTACTTTGGCTTTAAGAGCGTGAGCGAGGAATGGAGAGAGTTTTTAGGAGTAGCGTGCGGAGGAGGGGAATATCGTTAATACTCTCCTTCCTTGATATTTAGGTGGAAACAGGTTTCTGTAGGCACAAGCTTATTCATTACACATCTTCTAGGTATGATATGTAGACTCTCGCTTTATAACGCGTAACAAAGTCGGAATACTCGTAAATACTATTCCACAATATTACTTAGAGACTAGCCAATAGAACTCCAATAATATTTTAGTCTTTCTTCTGGTTCTAGAGATATGTCTTTAGAAAGATTCGGGGTGACACTCGCACGTATGTTCACTTTAGGTCTCAATCCACATTCTCGTCCTTCAACTGGATATTGTGTTCTGATTTACCCCAATGGAGATTACATAAAGTCACTGCACAATACTTATTCTAAGAGAGAGGGAGTCACACTTAACCTACTTCACGATTGTTACAGGGTCACTCGTATTTCCTCATGGAGAGAAACAAGGACACGTCATCGGCGATCCGGTCGGACTGAGGGCGTCGTCAGGGTGGGGCGAGCCGAGAGGGCACGGGGCAGCTCGCGAGGGCATCCTCTCGCGTCCGGGGGTTTCCGGACTGGGCTCCGACGTAAGGCCCGTAGGGCTGGGGCCGAAGAGGTCTAGGAACCTCTGGGTCAGGTCCCGGCGTCGCGGGGGCGTGGTGAGGTTTCGCCCGGGTGTCCTAGGGAGGGCCGGAAGAGGCGACAGACTGCGGTCTCCCACGAGCAGAGGCGCCGTCAGGGGAGGGCTGCGGCAGCGGTTGTCACGGGGGCCCGACAGGTGTGTCTGCTCGAAGGCCAAGCGTAGGGAACAGAGACCGGGGGAAGCAGGGAGGTCTTTCCGGGATATTCTGGAGCGAGACCCCTGAAGTTCAGTCTCCGGTTGTGGAGACGTCCCTTTCCTAACTACGCCCTGGGAGCGACCATCGATCGTCTCTACCTGGACACTGGGGGAGCGACCATTGATCGTCTCTACCCGAATATTGTGGGAGCGACCATGGATCGTCTCGACCGGAGTGCTGAGGGAGCGACCGTTGATCATCTCTACCGGGACACTGGGAGAGCGACCATTGATCGTCTCTACCCGAGTACTGTGGGAGCGACCATTGATCGTCTCGACTGGAGGGCCAAGGGAGCGACCATTGATCGTCTCTACCTGGGCTTTGGGGGAGCGACCATTGATCGTCTCTACCTGGACTTTGGGGGAGCGACCATTGATCGTCTCGACCAGAGGGCTAAGGGAGCGACCATTGATCGTCTCTACCTGGGCTTTGGGGGAGCGACCATTGATCGTCTCTACCTGGGCTTTGGGGGAGCGACCATTGATCGTCTCTACCTGGGCTTTGGGGGAGCGACCATTGATCGTCTCTACCTGGGCTTTGGGGGAGCGACCATTGATCGTCTCGACCGGAGGGCTAAGGGAGCGACCATTGATCGTCTCTACCTGGGCTTTGGGGGAGCGACCATTGATCATCTCTACCTGGACTTTGGGGGAGCGACCATTGATCGTCTCTACCCGAACATTGTGGGAGCGACCATTGATCGTCTCGACAGGAGGGCCAAGGGAGCGACCATTGATCGTCTCTACCTGGACTTTGGGGGAGCGACCATTGATTGTCTCTACCCGAACATTGTGGGAGCGACCATTGATCGTCTCGACCCGGGTCCTAAGGGAGCGACCATTGATCGTCTCTACCTGGACGTTGTGGGAGCGACCATTGATCGTCTCTACCTGGGAATTGTGGGAGCGACCATTGATCGTCTCTACCTGGACGTTGTGGGAGCGACCATTGATCGTCTCTACCTGGGAATTGTGGGAGCGACCATTGATCGTCTCGACCGAATCTCTGTGGGAGCGACCATAGATCGTCTCTACCAAATCACTGTGGGAGCGACCATAGATCGTCTCTACCAGAGGGGCGCTGCCTGGAGTGTTATTTCTGACTCCACCCCTAGCTAACTCAGTGATTCCGCCACGCGAAGGTAGTGTCTTTCGCCTACGGTGGCGGCGGCGTGGTGGTTGAATGTCACAGGGGCGCACGGCCCGGGCTGACATGCGTCGTTGTTGCCCGGAGTGGTGGTGGCTAGTGGCGGCTACCCCATGGGGTCCGAGTGGGGGTGTCGGCATTCTCGTGGGCGAACTCCGTTGTTTCTGGTTCGCCCTGTTGTCGGGGATACTATGGTATTCTCCGGGATGCAGCTTGGTGGTTGAATGTCACAGGGGCGCACGGCCCGGGCTGACATGCGTCGTTGTTGCCCGGAGTGGTGGTGGCTAGTGGCGGCTACCCCGTGGGGTCCGAGTGGGGGTGTCGGCATTCTCGTGGGCGAACTCCATTGTTTCTGGTTCGCCCTGTTGTCGGGGATACTATGGTATTCTCCGGAATATTCCGGAGTACCGTATGTGTGTCTGTTAAAGCCACGCATTTCACCACCGTGTTCTTGAAAAAAGTCACGTCCCTGTGGCTGGAGGTGGAACGCTAGAGTGTTGGAGGTGGTGTAAATGGGCTGGAGGTGTCGGAGTGTGTTCTGCCAGGCGACAGTGTAGGAATTTTCCTCCTGTGCTTGGTCATAGGTGAGGAAGAGGGTGGAGGGGGCGGTGGTGGACTGGAGGACATTTAACAGGTGGAGTGGCCCGCGGAGTCGGTGGTTCTTGGCAAGGGTAGGGACCCATACGGCCCGCTTAATTCTCATGTTGCTTGGTGTGGCTGTCGGTGTGGTTGGAGGTTGAATGCTGGATAGAGTGGGTGAAGGCCGGGTTTTGTGTCGCGGTAATGCGGCGTTGAGTCTCTGGGGAGTACAGGTAGGAGGGATTTGGGCCTGATGTAGCTTGACGGTGTGTGTGTATCGGGTGGGTGGGCATAAGAGTCGGCCGGAGGGGGTGGTGGTGGTGGTTCTGAGGGTGGGTGTGGGTGGGGAAGCAGGCGTGCGGGGTGGGCAGGGTCGGTTAGCGCAGGCCGTCGCGCGCATTGGGGACGCGGAAGAAGGTGAGAACGTCGGAGTGGGCGTGCGTAGGTGTGGAGGGGAGAGGGCAGTGGTGGTGGGTTGTCCTGCGGGGTGGGCGGGGCACGTGGGCTTGGGTGGAAAGGGTGAGGCGGCAGAGGGAAGGGGTGAGGGTGAGCGAGGCGTGGCGGATGAGATGTCAGGTGTGGTGCAGGGGGTGGTGGAGGCGGTGGAGGCTGAGGTGGTAGGGGAGGTGGAGGGGGATGGCGAGGAGGAACCAGCGCACTCGTATGTGGAAGTGACAGGCGGTGCGGGAGCAGGAGGGGGTTGGGGTTGTGAGGTCGGTAGTGGTGGTGAGGCGGCAGGAGAGTTGGCTTGGAGGGTAGGTGGCGAGGAGGGAGTGTGATCTTGTGGTGCCATCCCGGTGTTTGGTGGTGGAGTGGTCTGGGCGGTAGCAGGGCTCTGTGCTAGTGGTGTGGGGTGGGCGGTGGGTACGAAGCTAGGGGATGGTGCGGGTGTGGGGGCGATGGCGGACGGTGTGTGGTGCTGAACCCGTGGTGGCCTGGCAGGGGTTGTGGAGTGGGATGTGGCAGGTGGGGTGTGCCGTCGGAGCCGAGGAAAGGTGGGGTGAAGTGTAGGGACAGAGAGAGACGGTGGTGGTGGGGAGGTGCGGTCTCGCGGGGTTGTTTGAATGCTCGGGGATGAGGAGGAGGGTGTGATAGGGAAGGTGAATGAGTTAACTTTGTGGGCGGGGAAAGCGAACGGTGGTGAAGTGATGGCGGTGGGTGGCGCGGGGTGGGAGGTGGAAGGCAGTAGACGGGGGGAGGTGGTTTTAGGAAGTAGGTTAGGGGAAGATGTGGAGAGGGTCCTAGGAGGCCTGTGAAGAGGGAGGCCGGTTTTGTGTTGGGGGAGTATAGTGGTGTGTGGGGTGGGAAGGTTAGAACTAGGGGCAGGAATAGGGGAAGGTAGAACAGAAGAGATAGTGAGAGGGGGGGAAAAGGAAAGATAACGTTCTCCCCTGTCGTAGACGGGGAGAGGTGAGGTGGCCCCCGCCATTACGGTGGGATGCGGGGGCAGGGGGGCGCTTTTTGTTTTTCCCTTTTTGTTTTTTCTTCCCCTGGGGCTTAGGGGAATTTGCGTAAGGTGGGGAGGTTTGTAAGCGCTCTCGTGTCATTTGGCTGCACTGGGCAGCTTCTAGCTGCTCACGGATGTCGTGGATCGGACATCCGTGGTAGCAAGGAGAAAATTCCCACGGGTTGATGGTGATGAGGTCAACGGGGAATTGATTTATTTCGCCGATGCGTTGAGGGGTGGCATGGACGGCTAAAAGGCGCCTCATTAAACTGATATCTCTATCCATGTCTCCTGTTGGATCATGGATAGTGAAGTGTTGTCTTACAACACTTGGGAGTACTCTGAGCAGAGTATTAAATGTGTGTTGATCCCGGGTTTCTTCATCTGCCTCCGGGTAGGCAGCAGTAACCAGGCGTCTTGCCTGCAACAGGGTATTATCTAAATCCCCGTCATAAGTAAAGCTATCCAATTTGGATAGAGCCACCACTTTCCCTAGTGATGGGGTGATGGGTTGGACCGTGAACTTGGTAAAGTTCTGCCAGGTGAGTTCTGGGACAATTTTTGGCGCAATATTCGCTGCGGCTTTACCCAGTGGTGGTAGTGTGACTGCAATTTTTTGTTAGTCATTATCGAAGTCAATATCTAGTAAGGGTTTAACTATTGCAAGATATGTGTGTATGTCATACTGGTCAGGGTCAAACTTGGGTAACTGAACGTGCGGTTTAGTTGCCATTTTCTCAAATATTTCCTGTTTACCTCTCTTCTACGCTCGGATCTAGAACCACCGCTGACCACCAGTGTAATGCTGGGTAGAATTAGGCTCGACTTCTCGTACCTATTTCACCCAACATGGAGCGGGGTCCTCTTTCGAGACCGGAGCTAGTGCAATAAAGAGAGGTAGGACATAAAAACCTTCGGCAACACCATACACGTATATTACCACAGTCAGACACAGGACACTTCAGCAGATATTACAACACAATATAGAGCAATACAAAAACCTTATCTAAGATATGCGTATCTCGCAGGATACTAGCTTTCTAGATACTAATGACAATACAACAAATCTTAGTACTAGGAGTGCAGTAAATATAGGTGCGCACAGAGCGCGTAAGGGGGAGGGGGGTTTGTGATCCACCAGAAGGAGGTAGGGGAGACGCGGAGAGTGACTTAAAACGGCGAGGAGAAAGTTATGGTAATATTGAAGGATGCCCGATATTAGTAAGGGAGTTTAGGTGTTTTCTGTTGGCGAAGATTCTTTGACAAATAACTCTGATTCTTACTTTGGCTTTAAGAGCGTGAGCGAGGAATGGAGAGAGTTTTTAGGAGTAGCGTGCGGAGGAGGGGAATATCGTTAATACTCTCCTTCCTTGATATTTAGGTGGAAACAGGTTTCTGTAGGCACAAGCTTATTCATTACACATCTTCTAGGTATGATATGTAGACTCTCGCTTTATAACGCGTAACAAAGTCGGAATACTCGTAAATACTGTTCCACAATATTACTTAGAGACTAGCTAATAGAACTCCAATAATATTTTAGTCTTTCTTCTGGTTCTAGAGATATGTCTTTAGAAAGATTCGGGGTGACACTCGCACGTATTTTCACTTTAGGTCTCAATCCACATTCTCGTCCTTCAACTGGATATTGTGTTCTGATTTACCCCAATGGAGATTACATAAAGTCACTGCACAGTGCTTATTCTAAGAGAGAGGGAGTCACACTTAACCTACTTCACGATTGTTACAGGGTCACTCGTATTTCCTCATGGAGAGAAACAAGGACACGTCATCGGCGATCCGGTCGGACTGAGGGCATCGTCAGGGCGGGGCGAGCCGAGAGGGCACGGGGCGGCTCGCGAGGGCGTCCTCTCGCGTCCGGGGGTTTCCGGACTGGGCTCTGGCGTAAGGCCCGTAGGGCTAGGGCCGAAGAGGTCTAGGAACCTCTGGGTCAGGTCCCGGCATCGCGGGGGCGTGGTGAGGTCTCGCCCGGGTGTCCTAGGGAGGGCCGGAAGAGGCGACAGACTGCAGTCTCCCACGACCAGAGGCGCCGTCAGGGGAGGGCTGCGGCAGCGGTTGTCACGGGGGCCCGACAGGTGTGTCTGCTCGAAGGCCAAGCGTAGGGAACAGAGACCGGGGGAAGCAGGGAGGTCTTTCCGGGATATTCTGGAGCGAGACCCCTGAAGTTCAGTCTCCGGTTGTGGAGACGTCCCTTTCCTAACTACGCCCTGGGAGCGACCATCGATCGTCTCTACCTGGACACTGGGGGAGCGACCATTGATCGTCTCTACCCGAATATTGTGGGAGCGACCATGGATCGTCTCGACCGGAGTGCTGAGGGAGCGACCGTTGATCGTCTCTACCGGGACACTGGGAGAGCGACCATTGATCGTCTCTACCCGAGTACTGTGGGAGCGACCATTGATCGTCTCTACCTGGGCTTTGGGGGAGCGACCATTGATCGTCTCTACCTGGGCTTTGGGGGAGCGACCATTGATCGTCTCTACCTGGGCTTTGGGGGAGCGACCATTGATCGTCTCTACCTGGGCTTTGGGGGAGCGACCATTGATCGTCTCTACCTGGGCTTTGGGGGAGCGACCATTGATCGTCTCGACCGGAGGGCTAAGGGAGCAACCATTGATCGTCTCTACCTGGGCTTTGGGGGAGCGACCATTGATCGTCTCTACCTGGCCTTTGGGGGAGCGACCATTGATCGTCTCTACCTGGCCTTTGGGGGAGCGACCATTGATCGTCTCGACCGGAGGGCTAAGGGAGCGACCATTGATCGTCTCTACCTGGGCTTTGGGGGAGCGACCATTGATCATCTCTACCTGGACTTTGGGGGAGCGACCATTGATCGTCTCTACCCGAACATTGTGGGAGCGACCATTGATCGTCTCGACCCGGGTCCTAAGGGAGCGACCATTGATCGTCTCTACCTGGACGTTGTGGGAGCGACCATTGATCGTCTCGACCGGGGTCCTAAGGGAGCGACCATTGATCGTCTCGACCGGGGTCCTAAGGGAGCGACCATTGATCGTCTCGACCGGGGTCCTAAGGGAGCGACCATTGATCGTCTCGACCGGGGTCCTAAGGGAGCGACCATTGATCGTCTCGACCGGGGTCCTAAGGGAGCGACCATTGATCGTCTCGACCGGGGTCCTAAGGGAGCGACCATTGATCGTCTCGACCTGGGTCCTAAGGGAGCGACCATTGATCGTCTCTACCTGGACGTTGTGGGAGCGACCATTGATCGTCTCTACCTGGGAATTGTGGGAGCGACCATTGATCGTCTCGACCGAATCTCTGTGGGAGCGACCATAGATCGTCTCTACCAAATCACTGTGGGAGCGACCATAGATCGTCTCTACCAGAGGGGCGCTGCCTGGAGTGTTATTTCTGACTCCACCTCTAGCTAACTCAGTGATTCCGCCATGCGAAGGTAGTGTCTTTCACCTACGGTGGTGGCGGCGTGGTGGTTGAATGTCACAGGGGCGCACGGCCCGGGCTGACATGCGTCGTTGTTGCCCGGAGTGGTGGTGGCTAGTGGCGGCTACCCTGTGGGGTCCGAGTGGGGGTGTCGGCATTCTCGTGGGCGAACTCCGTTGTTTCTGGTTCGCCTTGTTGTCGGGGATACTATGGTATTCTCCGGGATATTCTGGAGTACCATATGTGTGTCTGTTAAAGCCACGCATTTCACTTCATATCTGTGAAAGTAAAGCAGTTAGGGTCACAAATTAAAGGCCATATTACTCACCAACTCTTCTTGTGAATGAAAGCATCCCCAGGTCTGGAGGTGGTTGTGTCGATGAGTATGGACGTGAAGATGAGCAACTCTTGGCGCTTGAAGTGGAAGTCTCCATCCGTGTGCACACGGCCCTGACTTGTGATAACACTTTATTCCGTATGTTCTGTTGCACTTATTCTATTTGTACTTGACATCGCATTTACAGTTTATGTCATATTTTGCATATTAATTTCAGGGCCAAGAAAAACATAGAAGTTCAACCCAAAACATTTGCTACCACTGCGACTTGGGTTTTCTTTCATTATTGCCAGGGTGACTCAAAATATTTACAAACTCAACTTCACTTATCAGCTTTGAACTTTCATTATCACTTATAATATACAGACAAACAAACACATCACTTACACATCAAGTATCCTTGGGCAGAGGCTTGGCAGGGGTGGATGAGACATGGGGTCCACATGAGGCGGGAACAGAATCAGACGAGGCAGATTCTTGACGTCGCTCTAAACCATCTGTGTAAAGTGACTTTGAACTTCGGTATTTTGAAGTGTGTTATAAGAATTTTGCCTTGATTTCCGCTTTGGATGTGCCCTGCTTCCCAAATCTGAACAAATCTACCTGTTGTTGATTGTTCCAAGGTGGGATCTGAGGTACTCTGACTGTGACAATCACAGGGAGATTCAGGTCGAGATCATGCAGAGATTTCTTCATACTCATTTCATAGGACTGCTCAACCATTAGACGGTTGGTAACAGCCCAGTAGGTGGAGGTCCAGCTGCATTCTAACAATAAATCAGGTTTATGTATTCAAGATGTGGTGATAGAAGTGGCTCTCCGTTTTCAGCCTACAGGACTGCACAGGTGAAGATCTGAAGGTCCCTGTGCATATCCTGATAGCTTCATTGTGGATAGGATCTAACATCTTGAGAACCGTAGGTGTTGCTGATAAATACGCCACACATCTGTAGTCCAGCCTATTACATATTAGTGCCCAGTATAGCTGCAAAAGTGTTGTGTGGTCCAACCCCCACGACGTGTGGGAGAGCACCCACAGGATACCTAGCACTTCAGTGGCCTTTGTCTTCTACTGCTTGATGTGAGGCGCTCACGTAAGTCTCGAGTCAAATGTCAGACCCAAGAACAACCTCAATCACAAATTGCAGTGGGTTTGCTCCTGAGAAGAGGGTTGGCTGGAAGTTTCCTTTGTTTTGTGGAAATGCATAGCCACGGTCTTGTTCGGAGAGAACTTGAAGCCGTGGTATGTTGCCCACAGCATAACGTGACTGATTGCAGTCTGCATGTGTCTTTGTACATCTAGTATACTTCCCCCTGAGGAGTATAATGCATCCACCTACAAACTGCAGAAGACGCCTCTGGTACAGCCTCCATGATGTCATTGATAGCGATGGCAAACAGGGTGACACTCAGGACACTCTCTTGTGACACCCCCTCCTGCTGGCACCATAGATTTGAGAAGCTGCCTCCCATCCAGACCCTGAACTTCCTGTTGGCAAGGAAATCCTGGATGAAGGTGGTCCCCTCGTAACCCAGTTCTGTACAGTGTCTTTAGTGTGCCATGCTTCCATGTAGTGTCATAGGCTTTTTCCAGTTCAGTACTGGAAAAACTGCTAACAAGTGGTGTCGCACTGCAAAGGAATTCCACAAAGCAGTTTCCAGTCTCATGAGGGCATCTGTAGTAGAGCTCATCTTCCTGAATCCATATTGGCTTTGGGTCAGTACTTTTTCCATTTCTAAAAACCAAGTCAGTCTGAAGTTGACCATCTTCTCCAGCAGCCTGCACAGACAACTGGTTAGAGAGACTGGCCCAATGTTTTCTGGTATGGCAGCATCTTTGCCTGGCTTTGGGATGGGGATGATGATAGCTTCTTTCTGGCTTTGTGGCACTGTGTGCTCCCTGAATATCCTGTTGTAGAGGGCTAACAGGAATTCCAGGAACTCAGGTAAGTGCAATATCATTTGATATGGAATATTGTCGCTTTCTGGGGTAGTCTTATGGCAGAGTTGCAGGGCTGACTCCAGCTCCCTGTGGGTGAATGGCTGGTTGCAATGCTGTTTAACCTTATCTCTGCTCCTGAACGACACAGGGCGCCATTCGCACTCCGCTCATAGGGTGGAGAACCTAGCGGTGTATGATACCCCAGAGGATATCTCTGCCATGGAATGAGCTAGTTCATTTGCAACACCTGTCAGATCAGTGATGATTGTGCCTTCTATCTCCAGAGCTGGTGATGAAACTGGGGTTGACTTCCCAGCGATCTTGCACGCCTTGTCCCATACGAATAAGAGTGCAGTCTCGGAGTTGATGGAAGACACATGTTTCCATGATGCCCGTCTGGCTTCCTTCAAGGTTTGCCTGGCATTGGCTCTGCTTTTCTTGTAGTGGACTAAGGTCGCATTGCTGGGTCTCCGTTTCAGCTGCCGCTGTGCAGCTTTCCTTGCTGTAACAGTTTTTTGGCAATCATCTGGCCACCAAGGCACAGGAGGTCTGCGATACCATCCAGTACTCTTGGGAATGGCTGGTTCTGCAGCTAGGTGGATCCGGGATGTCAGGTGGTCCAGGGCTTCTTGACTACTTTGGAATTCTTTGGCTGGAACTTGCTTTGCAGCAGTGGAATCAAAGAGTTTCCAGTCTGCGTGTTCGAGTTGCCATCTCTGCAGCCCATTGGCTAGTATACCATCCACAGTCTTCAAGGGAATGGGGTAATGGTCGCTTTCATGCAAGTCTTACAAATGGACAAGACAGTATTGGAGAATGTTCCGGTTCGAATTTGAAAGTGTGTGAGTGAGTTGGTATAGAGAACCACTGTGTCCCTGACTAGGGATACTGACTCCAAGGCTCTTCCTCTTGGGTTGCACATGGAGTCTCCCCAGTGGTAGTGTGACCTGTTGAAGTCTCCTGCCTGTAGTGGCAGGAATGGCTGTGGTAGCTGCTTCATCAGGTCTTTCAAATCTTCTGTGTCTAGATGATGTGGAGGTAAATAGATGGATGCTATGGTGTATTGACGTTTCAGGCCTACCCTTTCTGCCTTTACCTGCAGTGATGTCTGCAAGGGAAGCGGTTAGCTGGGAATGTCTTGTCATACCATCACTGCTACTCCTCCATGGGGCTTGGTGTAGGCCCAATAGTGATCATAAACTTTGTACCCATGCAGGGAAATCTGGTGGGATTCTCTGCTCATTTTCTCTTGCAGACATATACAAACTGGTTTACAGGAAGCTATCAGATGTTGCAACTCCTCCCATTTTGATGGCTACCTTGGCAGTTCCACTGCAACACATTATACATTACTTCCTGACCGACTTGGAGTCTTTATGTGGTAGAGGTGTCAATGAGTGAAGTTATCTCACCCTCTTGTTGGAGGAAGATTCCATGACCTTGAACTCCTTGTGTTCCATATTGTCCCAGTGTTCTTGGCTCCGGGAAACACTGGGGAGTGAGTTTATTCTTTTTATCTTTTGGGGGGCCTTGGTTGGAGGAGGCTGGGGCTCCTGCATGCCCTTCCTCTATGTTCCTTGGACCTTCTGCCTGGTCCAGGATCCTGGGGTCTCGGGTTTGGTCCCAGTGGACGAGACCCTCTCCTTGACTAGTGGTTTATTGAGGTGCACCCTTAGTTCCAGAGGACTCTGAAGCCTTGGATTTTCCTCCTTTTCCCTCTTTGATCCCCATATGGCTCGGGACAGTGGCATGCCTCTGCTCCCTGGTGGTTTTTTTGGGACTCTGCTCCTTTGCCTCAGGAGCAGCAGAGGGTTGCGGCAGTTTCTCTGAGAATCGTGTCCTCCTCAGAGCCGTTGGATGCTCCCGAGCCTGCTACAGTTTCTTGGGAGCCTTCGGCTTTCACCTAGAAGGCTCAGGTCTTCCTGAGGCTTCTAGGGCAGGTGTACCTGGCTGTTGTTGTGGTAGAGTCGCTTTTACTGCCTTAGCAAATTTCTTTCCTGGAGTCTTCATGTACCTTCTGTACACAAGCCTCCTGGCTTCAGAGTTAGACAGTTTTTCTGTGGTCTGTATGGAGATTATTTCTTTCTCCATTCTGTAGAATGCACAGTTCCTTTCGGAAGGTTGGTGTTTGTCACCACAGTTAGGACACTTTAAGAAGTGTGTCCCTCGACCGACTCTTCACTACATCTTTCACAGATTATCTTGGCCGAGCGGCATTTTGCGTCAGTGTCCAAATTTCTGGCATTTAAAACAGCGCCTCAGTGCAGGCAGGTATGGACAGACCTCCAGTGCATACCATGCAGCCATAATCTTCTCAGGCAACTGCTCTTTGTTGAAGGTGAGGATCAGCAATGGCCCTGGGTGTCCACATAGTTTTCTCCCACCTTCTTTTGGATCCTTTTGACCTCTGTCACACTTTGCAAGTTCGGTCTGTAGCGTCTCCTCTGAGTAGGTCATTAGCTTCCAATGGAAAACAGCTCTTTTAACCTGGTTAAGAAGTCAGTTGGCAGATGTTAAAATATCTACTCCTGCCCTCTTCTTCAGGTCTAAGATCTTCCGTGACTGGATCTCATTGTTTCCTTGGATTAGCAATGTGTCTTCCTTGATCTGACAGATCTTCTAAATGGACCCACATGTGTTCTTAATATCTCTCGTGATTTGAAAGATTGAGATATTGTCTATTTTCTCTGAAAATTTTAAGTCCATGAACTTCGGTGTCCTACATGTCATTGTAGGTTCGCGTCCATTGATCTGTTCCTGCTCTCGACCCTTGAGCTCTTGCCTAGGCAGATATGGCTCGAGGGTCAGGATTTTCATAGCCTGGGTACATGCTTTTTCTGGTGATCTTGTGACATTCAAAGAAGGGGTTGTGGCAGCCGTACGTTGTTTTCTTGATCATTACTTCTCCACTCCCCTTCCCATCACGGAGCCAAACATGGGGAGGACATCTTGTCCCGAGAAGTAGTACAGACTGTCCGTAGAGGTAGTGGAGAAGTATTCGCTTCCTCTTCCTGGTACTGGTGACAGCTGCGGGACCGTGTGGTTCCGACCAGCAGCAGTTATTTGCCCCTAGCTGCTCATGACCAGTCAACTTGGCCAACAAGTGACCAGCCGATTGACCTGGTTGGGCCCAATTAGGCCGCCTGTCTAGCCAGAATAGGGGACCAAAGAGGCATGTTGCTAGCTGCAGGGTGCATCATGCAGCATCGCTCAACCCCCAGGACTTCTGTTTCCCATCATTATGGGATGTCACGCACGACAAACGTGGGGAGACAAAAACCCCACCCAAGATGGAAAATGGGCAGGGATGAGCTACATCACCAGCGGGCCTCCTCTACCAGTGATGTAGGGGGGTGCTTTGTCCATGAGGCCGACAAATGCCAACCCCTACAAAGGAAGGCACACCTCCAGATTAGATGGCACTGCCAGCCACACTTCAAGCCCCCCCACCTTGTCAAGGTGACCCCCCCTCAGTAGGGCAATGTCTCATTGTGTATGAATGATGTTTGTTTATATAAACATTACATTTGCTATATGTTTGCAAGAGGATATTGCCAGTTGGGGGAGGCGGTGGCTGAATCGGTAGAGAGGCGGCCTGCGGTCCTACCGGACCCAGGTTCAAATCTCGGCAGGGGCAGGGAACAGTTTAAGGATTTGAATGTCAAAAGCAGACTTTTCTGATCTACCAGATGACCCGCCGGCATGTCATAAAAGTACCCCCACTAATACCAGTACATCAGTCCTGTATGTGACAGCCCTAGCATGTATTCAGTAAGGATGGTGGGTGTTAGCACCAACGTGGTGACATGTGGAGACATAGGAAGACTACTAGGCCCGAAGGAGGACTACTGGGACTTGGGAATAGACCCTGAAGCTTTTGCCCAGAGTTGAACCTGTAAAAAAAAAAAAAAGTTGGTGTTATGTGACACCTCCCGACATCAGGGCTACCGTGTAGTAGGTTAGACACTAATACTGTATTTGAGTGACCTTCGTTCTATGGTCCCAAATGTTTCACACATATTGTGCACTGATACTTCTGTGACCCATAGTTCAACTATGGAATCCCAAGGCTGTCGCAACTTTTGGGTCATCATTATATGTAAAATTGTGATGCTGCAACAAAATTATAGTAACCACTTGATTATCCGGACGTCCATTATCTGAACGATCCATTACTTGGATGCTGTGATCTGGCTGTATGAAACCATTACTCATCCTTTTTTTTTTTTTTTCTTCCTCCCCCCCACATTATCTGGACAAAATGCCTGCATCTGGGTGGAAATTTTTGCTATGCGAACATTTCTTGCTCACCTGGGTGGGAATAGCCCAGTGGCATCTTGCCGTCTGGCTCCCCGGTTCACCCAGTGTCCACTAGAGGTCCCCTCAACCATTCTCAGTTCCTGTGAGACAGCCACTCAGGGAGCAGCTCCTCCTTGAAAGTTTTTATGGTGGCGCACATTGTGGCTTTTGTAGTTGTTCCCTACCTGCTTCAAGCCTTGCTATTCCTCGCATGCCTCTTCCTAGGGTGTGTGATGATGTCTTCTCCACCAGGGAAAAGGAGGAGGGTAGCACTGACTCAGGAGAAGTGGAGGATCCTGGGTAAGATTGATGCGGGATAGTCCACTTCCCCCATCCTAAAGGAGTTCGACTTGGCCCGTTGAACCCTACATGACATCAGGAAATCTCGCAACAAACTCACCCAGTACACAGCAAACTTTGGTGAGAAGAACAGATGCAGTACCAAATGGAAGGCTATGAGCTTGCCCTGGCATGCCGATGTCCACTGTTCAACATTGATCTGGTACCACCAGCAATGGGCTGCAGGCGTGCTAGTGCGTGGCACCGAGTTGAAAACCATTGCCAAGAAATTTGCCCAACCTCACAACGTCCCCGACTTAAGGCATCCAAAAGGTAGTTGTTCAGCCGGCTTCAGCTGGAAGGTTTGGGGGTTGGGGAGAGCCTTCTTCTTTGCTATCCTTATCTTATTCTAGTAGTTCAGTTTCTCTTTTAGGAGCAGCCTAGCATGGGCCTACTGGCCTACAGCAGTTATCCTCACTTCTTATGTTCATTTGGCCCTGCAAATCCCAGACCCATGGCAAAGCTTTGGACACTTGAGGAGAGGGACTGGAGGAGTTTTGTCAGAAATTGTTAGGCATGATTGGGAAGAAGGGTCTCGCTCTTGGTCAGGTTTGTAATGCTGACGAACCTGGCCACCTCTACTGCTCAGTGCCCACAAACATCCTGGTAGATGAGAAGTGCCTGGCCACAGGCTGGACAAGCAAAGGATATCTGTTTTGTACTATGCTAATGCTGTTAATAGGGTAGATTGGTAGATAGGTAAGTGGATATTGTTTATCCTTTTGTTATGGCTGGAATAATAGTGAATAAGGTCATTCCTATGTATGGCTTTCCTATACACTTTAAATGTCAATTTACTGTCGGTCCTAATGAGCAGAGTATCCAGGAAGGGCAAGCAACTGTCAGCTTCTTCAAGGGAATACTGTATTGACGGTTCCACTTCACCAAGTCTGTCCCACAGATTGTCTATGTCGAAACATCTGGGTGCAATGACCGAGATGTCGTTGACATACCGCAGCCACGTGACGGTGTTTGGGATGAACCGTTTGTAGGGACCAGACTCGAGCAATTCCATGAAGAGGTTAGCTAATACAACACTCACTGGTGACCCCATAGCCATTCCAAAACTTTGCTTATAGAAGGTGTCATGAAACTTAATGTAATTGAGGTTTATGCACATTCCGACCAATTTCAGGAAATCGTTTTTTGGTACGGGCAGGTCAGTTTCATTTTCATTTATTTCATGCAATAGGAGTATTACTTATCCGTGGGCACTTTTGTGAAGCGGGATTTCACATCAAGACTGGCCAGTTTCTTGTTTTTGACGTTAATGTCTTTTATTTTCATCTTAAGGTCAACAGAGTGTTTGAGATGTGCACTGCTTATTGTTCCAAGTTTAGCAGAAAGCATTTTGGCCAGTCTCCCAGCCAGTTGGTGTGGTGCATTGCCGATTCACGAAGTGATTGGTCACATGGGAATGCCAGGCTTGTGTGGTTTAGGGAGACCTACATCATGGTCGGCCGTGGGTTGTGACGTATGAGGTGAAGCAACTTCTTGCCGTTCTCTGTCTTCCCTAGTATTTTTCTGCACTGTTTGTTGAAATCCACTGATGCCTTTTTAACCTCCGCTTCTTCTACGATGGTGTAGGGTAGGTGTCTTTCTCCGCTAGAAGTTCACCCATTTTGTCGATGTATGCACTGTTGTCCATGATGACTCCTCCTCCTCCTCCCTTATCTGATGATGAAATCCTGATGTTTTCTTCCTCACCTAAGTCCTTCAGGGCCTTCCATTGGCGCTTGGGTATCGACAAGCCGTTGTTACTGGTAGCCACTGTAGCTTTGATGACTCCCTGAACAAAGCCTTGCTGGAAATCACTGTCACTGCAGCGGCGATTCTTGGTAATCAGGTCGATGGTGGTGCTCCGAGTGTACTGTAGATGCCGGTACCAAATTTGAGATCCAAACTGTGAGCCTCAGTTTCCACTTGAGTCAGTTGCCCTCTAGATAGGTTTTGAATGAAGTCCGGTCTGCTTATTTCTTTCCACCTACTTCCTCTTCATGAGGCATTAAGTTTCCTTTCCAGCCTTCGTTTCCGTAACTCGTTAAAACGAGTTATTCTCTCCTTATAACCCCTGAGGCCTGTTGTGATATTATACCTATCGCCGTGCTCCCAGACTGACGCGCTGTCTCGAAGGTGAGTGTAGTTTCTTCTGATAGTTGCGTCTGACACTCACTTTGGTATGTGTGAAGCGCCTGTGGATAGGGGTGACAAGACGACTAGTTGTTTGGGTGTCGATTTGGGGGGAACTTTTTCAGCAATGCAGTCAGAGAGAATGTTTCTTCTGTTTCTCAGACTGTATGCCTTCTTCAGGAGACGTGTGTATATTCTGCACGTGTTCAACGTTCACGGGTGTCCCTGGTGCTGACATCTTGATTCACTGTTCATTATCCAGTGCTGGAAAACATGCCAGGGCTATCAGGGAATGGCCAACGACTGTGAAATCCAGTGATGTGACACGCATAATCTTGTCCAATAACAATACGAGCAACAACAATGCGCGGTTTTTAAGAAATTCAGGAACTGAGGTAGCTTTTAAGACATCTCAGACAGTGGGTGATCTGGTCAGACACAAGGTACGAACCAGCAACACAGCCAAGAGAGGTGTTTATTCTATTCCATGTGCAGTATGTGATAAGGTCTACATAGGTGAAACGGGGCATGATTTAGAAGAGAGAATAAAAGAACACAAGCATGCAATGATCTGGTACAACACTCAAAACGCATGTGTAGCTCACAGATTTGATACAGGTCATGTAATGAAATGGAACAATGCAAAAAATTTGTACTAGGAAGCAGAATTAAAAAGACACAAATGTCTTGAGGCAGCTGTTATAGCATGTTCCAGTACCATTGAACAGAACGGCGGATCTTATTACCTATCGAATTCTGTGGCCAAATGAATTCTCAATAGGAAAAATTTCTCAAACCACCACCCCTAAACTCAAAATATCACCCCTTCTTTCTTCCCATCCATCCCCATCCCCTCTCTTCACCCAGCTGCTTACCCATCTGTGCAACACACACACACACACACACACACACAGAAAGAGGGGAGCCAGGAATTAAACCAAAAAGACATATCAGTAGATCAGCTGTCATTTGAGGTAGTTTCACTTAGAAGGAAGATTAGTTAAATGGCAAGTATAGTTGTCAGCCATAAGAGTATTATGGAGGAGCTCAGAAATGATACACACATAATTAGGCAAGCAAGCAGCCTGATAGACCAAAGCAGCGATACTGAAGAGAAGATAACCCAGGTAAACGACGTGATGAGAAGTTGCAAAGATGAGGTAGAAACTACGTATGCTGAAATGGTTAAAGTTCGGAAAGACTTAGAAACAAAAGTCGTAGAAAAAAATATCAGAAAAGAAGTGAAACAAATCATTAAAAATAACCCAAAACTAGTCAAAGATTCAGCAGATATCAACAACTCTACGGTAATCACTGGTTTAGATGATGAAACAAAATTTCAAGAGACAAAAAGATGGCAAATATAATGAACATATTGAAGGTAATATCTAAGGAAATCCGTGATAAAGACAGAGGAACACAAATGGCTAGGAAAATATGAGGAATAAGTCAATGCCCCTGAAAGTAACTTTCCACGGTGTGAACACTGTGGAGGAAATACAATACTAAAAAATGCAAACAAACTCATGGAAAAGAGGATTTTAAGAATGTACGAATAAAAAAATGCCTAACTAAAGTGGAATTGGGAATACTAAAGGAGAAGAGGGAGGAAGCAAAAACAAAGAACAAGGAAAGATCAGAGGACGATTTTTTTTTTTACAAAGTAATTGGATTGTATAATACCAGCTGTGGCAACCCAGGTCGCCACCACACCCCCAGGAGGAGACTATGGAGGGCTAGACAGAACGTGCGGCATGTCCAGTCTATATGGACATAAGTACGCCCAGGCCACGTACCCCTATTCCCCAGAAGGCGCTCGACGGGACCACCCTAGTCCAAGTGGACTGCCTCTCAGGCGAGCTAGCCCTCGCCAGGATGGGGGTGGAGCTGACCCTACAGCTCCAGGCAGCACCCCAGCGATGGCCCAAAGCTGCCCAAATAAAGAGATGGCCCATAGCAGCTCTGCAAACCAGATGGCCTATAGCCACTCCACCCAAAGGGCCACAGCCTATAGCCAGGCCCCAGTGACGGCCAAAAGCC
Source organism: Coenobita brevimanus (assembly GCF_032717465.1). NCBI lineage: Eukaryota > Metazoa > Arthropoda > Malacostraca > Decapoda > Coenobitidae > Coenobita > Coenobita brevimanus. The sequence goes on along the minus strand of NC_136979.1, from coordinate 9,560,941 downwards.
ACACACAAAAAAAGACCACAGCCTATAGCTGGGCTGCCAATAAGGAGACGGCCCATAGCCACTCCGTCAGGTGCTGCCCACGTCCCCTGCAGAACTAGCAACGGCCCATAGCCGCTCCGGGGAGAGAAAGGTACGCCCCCTATCCTTCTGCATTTGCCTTGGAGGGCACGACACAGGTGACGGCCCATAGCCGCTCCTTGTCTACACGTCGCCCTCCATACGGGACTTTGGCGACAGCCCACTGCCATGCCGACAGGCAAGTGACGGCCCATAGCCGCACTTTTCTGCATTCCCGTCAGGGAGTCTGGCTCCGGTGACGGTCCATAGCCGCACCAACAGCGTAGGGACCACCCATAGCCACACCAACAGTGTAGGGACGGCCCATAGCCGCCCTTCGTCTGTTGCCCGAGGGAACCCAGTGATGGCCAATAGCTGCGCCAGGGAGGGACACCAAAGCCCCTCACCCCCTGTGACTCTGCAATGCAAGGGTGACCTGCGATCAGCCCTGCCTACCGGCAGGAGCACTGGCCTCCCCTCTGTTCCCCCAGACCGAGGCAATCTCCGGAAGGAGGAATGCTGCCCCAAGGACTGGTGGAGAGGCCTGGTGTTGTCCCCAGGACTCTTCTCTATCCAGATGGCCCCCAAGGACCTCCCCCTGACGGACTCCGGCCGGGCACGAGGCTGCATCCCCAACCTGATGGTGCCGCCACAAGAAGGAGACTGCAGCCTACGGACCTCTGAGGGTGCCCCCAGGACCCCGGGGCGAGACCTCACTCCTCCCTGCCAAAGGCGACGCCTTTCCTCTACCAGGCACCTGCAGGAACGCTTCAGAGACTTGTTTGGCTCCAGTCCCAAGGGCCAGACCCCAGTTCCCAGCCCCAAGAGTGAGGGGCCCTTCACCACGCCCAGCCCAAACCCTCGACGAGAGAGAACCCCCCTGAGAGTGGTCCCGTGGCCGCGGGATGAAGGGACTCCTAATGGAACTCTTCCTATCCCAGGCAGGTGACTGTGAGTCCCCAGGCCGCTCTCTTCCCCTCGCCCGATCAGTGACATTCCCCTATAGTGACAGTGAGATACGGCTCTTGCAGGCTGGCAACGAGAGGCTTATACTGTATAGGTGACAGTGTAAATCAGTGCAATATGGAAAACACAAGAAACAGCATATGGCTATTTTGTATGAGACAGAGGCAAACCCTCAGTATTATTACCATAACTCAGTGTCAGTGTCTAGCCATCCTGTGTAAGCCCAGAATCAGAGAACAGTGACATAATTCCCAGTATTATCATAAGAATTAGAACTAGAGTCAGTGCCAAAACAAATTCCCTTGAACTTATAGCACTTGTGTATCGCCTCCTTTGTGTAAAAGAGCCTTTGTACAGTGACTGTAAAAGCTGTGTATTTCCCAAACCTGAATTGGGACTCCGGTCTCGCGGTTATCCTGCGAGATACTCCAAACCCACCTGCCAGCCCATGTATTAATTTTGATCAGTATATTGTGTACAAGTCTTCCTGTTCTACAGTAGTGAATTTGTCATTACACGTGTAAGGTTATTGCCCTGTGTTTTTATGCCCTGTTCCCTCTCTTACTGTGTCTAAGCTCTGGCCTATAAAGGGAACCCAGCTGCACTCTAGGCATTCTAGGGACGGGAAGCCACTCCTTAAACACCTAACACAACAGATTGCAGGTACGAAAGTGGTACATAATCAACAGGAAATAAAAAGAAGCTATGGCAAGTATGTAAACAAGATGATTAAGTTGATGTACTCAAATATACTGTAAATGGAATGGTGTCTAAATTATTAGAGATGACAGTGTTATGCTACGCACTCAGAGCTCAACTTCTTGTTCCCTGAGTACGAGCGACTGATCTGGGGTTCTCTTCAAGACCGGGTCTAGAACATGCAACTAGAGGAACAGGGCTCAAAAACACAGGTCAACCAATCTTACACTTATATTGACACAAGATATACAGTGCTGGACACGATACAATATAACAGTATAACAGATTAATTACACTAGAATGGACACAGAGGACCCGAGCTGGGCTACATGTGACTGGGTACCTGCAGGTGTCGTCTAGATGTGGGACGGGTCCTGTCGGGTGTGCACTTTCTCAGGCGGCACGGGACCACCGTCAGGGGCCGGGTCGACCGATGTGGACTGTTGGGCAGTGTGGAGGGAGGCCTTTCCCTGGTGGGGCCTCGGTGGGTGCGTCAGCCCTCAGGACTGGGGCTGAACAGTGCGAGCAGGCGCACTTCCTTGTGCCTACTCTTGGAGGAGGACTGCTTGTCAGCTGGACTGGGAAGGTCTCAGCTGGGAGTCCTGGGGGCACCCCTGGATGGCTGGGAGCTATGACCTCACTTTGGTTGAGAAGCCGTCAGGGTCTGCCTGCGCATCTCTTCCTCTGGGAGTCCAGCAGAGAGGGACGATGTAGGGGTGCTGGCTGCAGTGAGCATATCCCCAGGCTCACTGTGGGGCCACTCTAGTTCCTCTCCAACTGCAACAACACTGGGGGGCTAGCTGTGTAGGGAGAGCGAGAGTGATGTCCCACTTGGCCTCTGAAGGGGTGAGGTGAGCAAGGGGGATTACCCTTGAGGGGCGTCGCAGCGGTAGTGAATGAGGGAAGGACAGTGGCTGTTCCCTCCGCGACGAGCACAGTGGGTGCCGCTGTGGTTCCGCTGGACCCTGGGACTGCAAGTGAGAGGAGGACAGTGGCCGTCCTCTCCGCGGCAAGCACAGTGGACGTCGCTGCGGTCCTGCTACCTGTGGGGGCAGCAGATGAGGGAAGGTCAGTGGCCGTTCACTCCCTGACGGGTACAGTGGATGCCGCCACGGTTCTGCCTTGCCCTGGGACAGCATGTGAGAGGAGTACAGTGGCCGTCCTCTCCCCGGTGAGTACAGTGGATGTCGCCGCGGTCCTGCTCCCAGCAGTGGCTGCAGGTGAGGGAAGGACAGTGGCTGTTCCCTCCCTGGAGGGTACAGTGGACGCCACCGCGGTCCTGCAGGGGGTAGTAGGTGAAAGGAGTGCAGTGGCCGTCTCTCCCCGACGTGTACAGTAGATGTTATCGTGGTCCTGCTAGGGACTGTTATGAAACAAGTCCCACCCCGATCCTGGTGAGTGCTGGTATGGCTCAAGAGTAGTGTGGCAGGGTAGCGTACCTCCCGCAGACTCCGTTGAGGGAAAGAGGGGCGCATGGTGGCGGGGGACATAAGCCCGTCTTGTCCGGACCCTGTACGCACCTCCCTGTGGTCTCTCCTTGGGGTAAGTATTTCAGAAAGATTATAACAAAGAAAAGGAACCACATTAATTTCCTAACTGAAACAGAATTAACCCCAAAGATATCAAATGATACCCTAAACTTAGAGGAATGCAATATACACAGAAGAGGCAGGAACTTAAGAAAATGAGGAGGAATTATAATCGTAACAAAGAAAAATTTACACTTCAAGAAACAGAAGTATATATGCCCTCACAAGCAGAACTGATTGCAGTAGAGATTAACACATCTGAAGGGATAGTAATTGTGGCAAATTTATACATGCCACCCAAAACAAACACTTGTGAAAGAGGCGATTAAGAAGACCGGGCAGAAAGTACAATTCAGAGTTTAATAGCAATACTACATAGAATGAAAGAGGAATTTAAAAGAATTAACTGGAGATTTCAATACAAACATAAATTGGAATACTCTAGACGTAAGAAGCCATGAATGCTGTTGGGATGAAAAGCTCTTGGATCTTGTGCGGGAGTTTTTCCTAACAGCACGTATAGGAAAACGCCAAAGAAGAGGAGCTGATGATCCATCAGTATTAGATCTTACATTTACTAGACAAGAAAATGATACTGACAATATAATGTTTCACCCTCCATTTGGCAAAAGTGACCATGAAGTATTAAATTGCAATATTAAGATTGCATATGACATAGATAACGGTAAGGAGAGTTACGAAAAGAGCCTAAACTACAAAAAGGACAACTACCAAGGCCCAAAGAAGTACTATTAGAAACAGACTGGGAAAAGGAGTTTAGAGGACAAGATTTAAAAGTTATATATAGAAAATTCTCTGACTTTTATGAAATAGGAGTCCAAAATTACATCCCTCAACACTAAGAAACAGAAATGAAAATAAAGAAATGGTTTAATACAGAATGTAAAAAATCAAAAGAAAAAAAGAGATTTCCTGTGAAATAGATACAGAAGACACAATAGTAAGAGAGCATATAACAACCGTTAATTAAGAAGCGGGATTTGCGAGTTAGGTGCTCGAGAAGCTTCTTGGCATTTTGCGTACGGTAATTTCGGTATCGGTACGGTCAGGCTTGCCAGTTTGCCTGCTGTTTGTGAGCGTAGTTATTTAGTAAGTACCGGTAATGCATTAATTTTTGTGCTCTTTCTCTGTAATGTTTTATTTATGTGCTTACTTGTTAAATTATGTAATTCAAGTTTGTATGCAAAATAATTTACAGTGTTATGTAGGCTAATGAAAGAAAACTGGCATGTTTTGATGTCTCCTAGTTGGTAACTGTTGTTGCTAGGGGCTGATATGCAAGACCAGCACGTCCTAGAATGTTGGAGAAGTAGATCATTTTAGTACAATGCAAGCTTATATAAGGATGGCTGATATATGCAAGACCAGCACGTCCTACAATGTTGGAGAAGTAGATCATTCTAGTACAATGCAAGCTTATATATGGATGGCTGATATGCAAGACTAGCACGTCCTACAATGTTGGAGAAGTAGATCATTCTAGTACAATGCAAGCTTATATATGGATGGATAAGAGACTAGAACAAGTTCAGTCGGTTTTCAGTTCAGTTTGAATGTAGTGCAGTGCTGTTAGTGAAGTTTGTGAAGTGTTGCTGGCAAGCATTAAGTGTAATTACTGTCAGTGAAAATTATTTTCGGTACTTGTGTAATAAGTGAAGCGTTGTCAAGCCTTAAGTGAAATAGCAGTTAGTAAAGTTTAAATAGCTCCAATGCTTGTGAGAACAGTCAAGTGAAGTTGGAAAGCATTAAGTGGAATTATTTGGAAAATAAAGACTCAATTTTACGAAGCCAGTGTTTATTTTCTCCTCAGCTGATCTTGTGTACTGTACACCTAAAGGCTAGCCATAGGAAGAACAACTTACTGGGCAACGTCCTTCCTGTACTGAACTACTGCTGTTGGAGCCTGTGGCAGTGTGGGACAGGGACGTAACACTTGTGTCAGGAGTGTGGATTAAGTGCTGCAGTGAGTCAAATCTTCAACATGGAAGTAGGAGGTGTGCAGACAATGTCTCGAGCTGGGCAGGAGGAGGAAATTTCCCTGGCGACAATTGTGAAGCTGTTACAAGCACAAATACAGGCACAGAATGAAGGATACAAAGAACTTAAGAACTAGTACAGGCACGAGGTGTACTATTGAAGGCACAGAGTGAACCAATACAGGCACGAGGTGTACTATTGAAGGCACAGAGTGAACCAATACAGGCACGAGGTGTACTATTGAAGGCACAGAGTGAACCAATACAGACACGAGGTGTACTATTGAAGGCACAGAGTGAACCAATACAGGCACGAGGTGTACTATTGAAGGCACAGAGTGAACCAATACAGGCACGAGGTGTACTATTGAAGGCACAGAGTGAACCAATACAGGCACGAGGTGTACTATTGAAGGCACAGAGTGAACCAATACAGGCACGAGGTGTACTATTGAAGGCTCAGAGAAGGCACAGAGTGTACAACTAGAGGTACAACATGAAGAACAAAAAGAATGATATGAGCAACTTCAAGAGGCATCAGAGGAGGAACAGAGGGAAGTACAACTGGAGATGCAAGGACAGCTAGATGCTTTCAAGGGGGAAATGAAGGAAGAACAGCAACAGCTTAAGGAGGAAGTAGACGCCAAGCTAGAGCAGCAGAAGTATGAGGTAAACAACAATGTGATGGAGTGAACAGTATGTAGATAACCAGCTGAAGATTAATGAGGGAATAGTGACAGAGTGCAGACACCATGTTGACAACCAAATAAAGAATAGTGAGTGTAATGCTGTGTTTTTAAGGAGACTTCTCGTCGTAAAAACACGAGCACTGGGACGGGGTCCTTTGGCTAGACCGGATGTAATGCACTAACAAAGGAACAGGGCATAAAAAGAGACAGTACACCGAATCACATCTATTGCTTAAATTCTATCCCTCACAGTGCTACATACACAATATTTGATACACAATAACACAGAGATACAATAATACACTTATAATTGGATCCAATCTACTTTTGCACAGGGCACAGGGCAGTCAGGGATATGGGTTACTGTTATGGAGGAGAGATATCACTTCACTGCGATGGTCAATCGAGAACACTGGTCGTGTCACTGGTGGATAATAATAAACGGGGGAGTCTCACTTATATTCACTGTGATCGGGAGTCTGTGGGGGATATGATACTATAATAAAGGTAGGGTGCGTGTGGCGACATCCGACACCGTCACCTAGTCGCAGGGAAGCACTTCACCAGCCTTTCGGCTCTCACACACGTACCTTCGACTCCACAGAAAACTCCCCGCTTCCTTTCTGAGAGGGGGAACTGAACTGTTTAATGTTCAAGCACGACTTACTCCGATATCACTGTTTAACATAACTTTTATTTGTCACTGCCACTGTGCATTGGATCACTGTCACTGTATTAGGGGTCACTGTCACTATCACTGTTCTACCCGTGTTTCTTGGGTAGTTGGGTCACTAGTACTTACTGTCAGGGAGGCTCCCTTGTTTAGGGCCTCGACCTGAGGGGCGGCTCCTTCCTAGGGCCGCGCTGGCGGGGTGCAGGGAGGCCTCGTAGTCTGGGGGCCTCGACCTGATCGGGGGCCCTCGGGACTAGGACCGAACAGGCGGAGGATTCGGGCCTGCTTCTTCTTCTGCCGGGGCGTGAGAGAGCCTAGGTCGCCGTCGTCGGGGACCGTGGTGGAAGGCCTGGGCGTCCGGGGTCTGCAGGTGCTCAGGGGGAGAGGCGCCGTCAGGGCTGGGCTGTGGCAGCGACTCCTGTAGGGCTCCAACAGTGCTAAGGAGCGTCCGGGTGTGGGCGGTAACTCCGCAATCGGGCCTTGCCACCACTCTAACGCCTCCGCTTGGCCAAGAAGCCTGGATGGCGACGAAGGGCTCCCCGGAGGGAAAGAGGCTTGAGGGAGACTCACGCTCTTCATGGTTCCCTGAGTGTGTTCATTGGGCTGAGGTGGGGCTCCACTTCCCCTAGTATGGACTTTGGCTGGTGCCGTGAACTTGTCCGGCGTGCGAGGGACACCAGTAGGGTGATCGGGGTCGCCCTTTCGCCGAGGCAAGCGGCCGTCAGCGTGGTGTTCCTCCCGCAGTAGGGAACAAGCCAGAGTGAGGGGCACGAGGGCCGCACTCTCTCCAATACGGACAGATCCTACCGTCAGGGAATTCTCCACCCTGGTACGTGCCCCAGTCGTAACTGAGTGTCTGCCCGTACGGGAATCGACTAACGGAGAAACAGGATCACCCGTCTGCTCCGGCGAGAGGCCGGCCCCGAGTCGCCGCTTCCGTAAATGGGTAGCGCTACACGTACGGTAGCAGGGTCTCTCTACCCTGGACTGTATTCTGGCCGTAGCCAAAGTACAACTGGAGACGGATGCACACAGGCAACTCTCTCTCCTCAGCGTGTTAAGGCCGGAGCCTGGGGTCACCTTCCCCTTTACACACTTTGTCAGGCCGTAGCCTGTGTCTATTTCTCTTTTAAGGCCGTAGCCTTGGGCCTCTTCCTGCCCTTGGGCCTCTTCCTACCCTAGAGGGTGTAGCAAGACCGTCAAGATGGTGTTACTTGGGACTGACCTCTTTTCAGTCCCACCCCTGGTCTGACGGTCACTACCCTGCCCGCACAGTAGTTCAGGTTGTCTGAACGCCTGGGGTTGGGGCACTTGCAAGGAATAGGGGCTCAGGGCCGGGATGTCCCGATGACCCTCTTGCCCGAGGTCACTAGCCTCACCTGTGTGTCCTCCTGGGGTGGTGGTGGGGTGGCGGCTCGGCGGTGGTGTGGGGGGTGGTGAGGTGGGAGGTCCTGTGGCGGTCTCGGCGGGCATTTTACCACCCTCCGCGTCATTGAAGTCACGGCCCCGTGACTGGAGGTGGTAGGTAGTGGAGGTGGCTGTCTGGTAGGCCGGGGTCAGGTGTTGGGTGAAGTTGACCCAGTGTGTGGTGAATTGGTTTGGCTCCTGGTGGGGGCAGAGCGTGAAGTGGAGGGAGGACGGCTGGCTGGTCCGGCATAGGAGGCATAGCAGGTGGTGGGTGCCTCTGATTCTGGTTGGCGGGTGGTTGTGAGGTTGCCATCGGACCCTGGTTATCTTCATCTCGGGGAATGGTGCCTGGTGGGGAGATGAGATTTGAATGCTGGAGAGTGATGGGAGGGTGGTGCTTTTATTTGGGCTAATGTGGTGGGAGGAGCGTTTTACTTTGGGGAATTGGGAGTTAGGAAAGTTCCAACGTGCTTGGTGGAGGGGTAGGGTTATGGGGGAGGTATTAGGGGAGGGTGGTGATGGTGGATTCTGGGATAAGTGGGTGTTGGGTGGGGGTGTCGGAGTGTATCTCGTGGGTGGGCGTGAGAGTCGTCCCGATCTGGTGGTGGTCGTGGTTATGGTGGGTGTGAGTGGTGAAGCTGGTTGATTGCGTGGAGGCGGTGAGGGTGTACGGTGGTGAGGTGGGTGGATGGGTGGTGGTGCGGTGTGACGTGTATAATGGGAGTGGTCATGTGGGAGGTCGGTGGTGGGTGTGGGGTTGGGGTGATTCTCGGGGGAGGTGGGCGGTTGTGGTGGCGAGGTTGGCCTGGGTGGGGTGGATTGGGGGGTGGTGGGTGGATGGGTGTTTAGTGGGGGAGTGTCTGGTTGTGAAGTAGGGGTGGTGGGAGGTGGTTGCGGTGATGGTGTGCTTGGTGGAAAGCTGGTAGGCAGAGAGTGTGAGGAGGGGGGGGAGAAGGAGTAGTAGTAGGAGTTTGGGGGGTGAAGTTGAGGAAGGTCAGGGCGGCCAGGTGTGCGGGCCTGGGTGGAGGTAGGCTTAGTGCGGGGGTGGGCGGTGTCGGATGGGTTGAAGGGACGCACGTGGCGGTTTCTGTATGTGCGGTGTTGCCCTTGTTGATCCACGATGACTTGATAAGCATTAGGCACCCGCACGATTTTGTAAGGTCCGTTGAATCGGGGGGCGGTCTTAGGTGGGGTAGGGAGATTTGCAACCACGACAGATTGGCCAGGTATGTATGGGTTGGAGTGGGTTGTGTCAGGTGCTAGGTCCTGCTTTGAGTGTAGGTGGTGGAGGCGGCGTTTGAGGTGGTGGAGAGGGTTGGTGCTGGAGGGTGGAGTGGGCGGTTGTAGGTGGTGGCGGAGGGGTAGGAGTAGGGGTGGTTCCCCGAACACTCTCTCGTGCGGGGTTATTCCATCTTCCCTTGGGCACGTGTTTAACCCCCCATTGCACGATCTTAACGTGTGCAGGCCAGTCTTCGTTTCCTGTTTGCGTAATGCGCATGCGGACTTGGTTCATCAGGGAGCGGTGGCTTCTTTCGCATACGCTGTTGCCTTGGGGCCAGTAGGGAGATGAGTGGGAGATGCTGTATCCAAAGATGTTGGCAAGTTCTTCCCATATTTTCCCCGTAAATTCAGGGGCATTGTCCGAATGGATGGCCTGGGGAATCCCGAAATAAGGGAAAACATGTCGGGTGAGGGCGTCGGCGATTGACGGTGCTGTGTGGTCCTTGGCTGGGCAGGCGATGATGAATTTAGAGTACACATCCACGAAGGTAATTATGTACTTATGGCCGGACTTTGGTGTGAGGGGACCGACGACGTCTAGGGAGAGAAGTTGCCACGGTTTTTGTGCTGTGACTTTTCCTGTAGGGCCTGGTGTTCGGGTGATATCTTTGCCAAGTGCGCATGCTCGGCATGATTGTATGATCTTCTTTGCGATGGTAGATGGGTTGGGAGTCCAGTACATATCGCTGAATATTTGCGGCAGCTTTTTAGTTCCTAGGTGGATGCTGTTGTGGGCATGGAGGTGGAGCATGGTGTCATGGGCCGTGGCTGGGCTGAGGACAATGTGTCCGTTTGGGTCAAAAAGATGTTCGCCATGCGGGTGGAGTTTGTTAAATGTGGTCTGTGGAATCCAAGTGGGGCGTTGTTTGTCAAACCACATTTTAACCAGGTTGGGTTCTTCTTTGATGGTGTTGATTGGGAGGCGGGATAGGGCATCAGCGTTGGTGTGCAGCTTGCCTGGACGGTATGCAATTTCGAAGTCGTATTCTTCGAGGGTTTCCCGCCAGCGTATTAGTTGGGCGTTATTGGTATTAGACTGTCGTAGCCATTGTAAGGATTGATGATCGATGATGACTACTACGTGGGTGCCCGAGATGTAGGATTTGAAGTACTCGAGGGACCAGATGATCCCTAGGCACTCACGTTTTGTGGCCGCGTAGTTCCGCTCTGCCGTGTTAAGGGTGCGACTGGCACAGGCGATGATGTGTTCCTTGCCATTTTGTACCTGGGCAAGGACAGGTCCTATGGCGATGAGGGACACATCGGTGTAGAGGCGGAAGGGAAGATTGTAGTCTGGGAACGCGACTACTGGCGAGGTGGTTAGTTTTGCTTTGAGGGTGGTGAAGGCTGTTTGTCTTGTGTCCGTCCATAGAAAGGGTTCGCCCTTTTTTGTTAGTTCGTGGAGGGGTTTTGCAATGTCAGCGAATCCTTTGACGAATCACCTGTACTATGATGTCAACCCCAGAAATGCTCTGACTTCGTGCACGTCGCGGGGGAGTGGGATGTCTGCGATGGCTCGAAGTTTCTCTGGGTCTGGTGAGATGCCCTCTGCATTAATTAGATGCCCTAAGAAGGAAACTGATCTCTTTGCTAACACACATTTCGTAGGTTTCAGTTTAAGTCCTGCTTGGCGTATGCAGTGGAACACTTGCTTGAGGCGGTGAAGGTGGTCGGTCCATGTACGACTGAAAACAATGACGTCGGCTAGATATGCTAAGCAAGTCTCCCAGGTTAGACCGCTAAGGACTGACTCCATTAAACGGGAGAATGTGGCAGGAGCGTTGCAGAGTCCGAAAGGGGGGACATTGAACTCGTAATGTTTGCCGTTGGATGTGGAGAAGGCGGTTTTGTGTTTGTCGTCGGGATGCACAGGGACTTGCCAGTACCCTGACTGTAGATCCAAGGTGGAGAACCATGTTGAGCCATGTAAGGAATCTAGGGAGTCGTCGATACGTGGCAGGGGAGTGGCGTCTTTGACTGTGACATCATTTACTCGGCGGTAATCAACGCAAAAGCGCATTGTCCCGTCCTTTTTTCTAACGAGTACCACTGGAGAGGACCATGGGCTAGTAGAGCTGGAGATCACACCAGCATCTAGCATGTCCTGGACCTGCCGGTCTTCTTCCTCTCGTTGCTTAGGATTTTTCCGTCGTGATGGTTGGCGAATTGGAGGTCCTGTTGTGTGTATCTCATGGCTGAGATAGGTGGTATGGCCAAGGTTGGTCGGGCCTGAGGAGAATAAATCTTGGAAATCCAGGAGGAGTTGTCGGAGGCTGTTGGTTTGGGCTGGGGATAGGTGTGATGGTAGGGTGGGTAGGGTGGGCGGGTCTGGGGGCGGTGTTTGGCATGGTTCGGCTTCTTCAGTGTCGCCGATGATGAGTCCTCTTGGTAAGGTTAGTGGTGTGGTAGCGAGGTTGGCGACATGGATTTCTTGGGCATGTGGGGGAAGGAAGGTAGGGCTTACTAGACAGGAGGAGAGTGGTCCGGTGGGGATGGATGGTGAGAAGAGGACGGAGGTATGGGAAGGTTTGTTAAGTTTTACCCAAGCTTCATGATGTGGTGGAATGGTGATAGAGGAGGCGACAGTGGCTGGAAAAGATGGGGAGGGATGTAGATGATGAGTGGTTGGTGGTGGGGATGGGAGTCTAGTGGTGTGAGGGGCTGGGTAGGGTGTAGGTGTGTCTGTGGTATGGGACAGGTGAGTGTCTGATGGTAGTGTGTGGGGGTGTGAGTTTTTGGCGAGCCTTCGTTGTTGTTGTTTTTTTTTTTCTTCCTTAGTCCTCACTGCTGGTTGGTTGTGGTGGGCTGGATGGAAGTGGAGGCGGCGTTGGTGGCAGTCAATGGTGGCATGTAATTTCTGTAGGAGGTCCAGCCCTAAATATCCATCGTAATGACTGCATGTTGAGTCGAATATGATAAATGGGTGGCTAGTGGATATTTGCTGATGGGTGTGGGTTTGGAGGGCCCGAGTTTCCCCACGGATAGGCAGGGGGCCGTCCCCTGCATCGACAAGGTTGGCTGAGGTGGGGAAGAGGGGGCCGAATACACCCATGTGGCGGGAGTAGAAATGGGAGTAGAGGCACGATCTGGCTGCTCCCGTATCCACTAGTAGACGTGCCTTGACCCCGTTTAGCCAGATTTTGTCGTAAACAGGGGGTCTGTAGTTGTGTGAGTTGGCCCCCGCCACCGTGGGGAGGTGTGGGGGCGGGCCTAAAAATCCATTTGCTGTGGAGTGGTGTCCTCTTGGTCGTCGTTGTCTGTTCCCGAGAGGGTGTGCGTTGGTGTGTCATCTTCCTGGGCATTGTCGTCTAAGGAGGATACTTTCTTGCGCCCTTGTGGAAAACCTCTGCGCCTGCTAGCTTTGAGCTGTTCCCTAATGTCGTGTAGAGGGCGGGTGCGGCTGCAAGCCGTGAATTCCCAGGGGTTAATGGTGATGAGGTTTCCTTGTTCCCTCGGGTTTGAGCGCTTCTTTTGGGGGTAAGCTCTAGGGACTGTGGGCGGCTCAGTAGCTGGCTGATGTGGCGGCAGTTTAGGTTTGGAAGGGGGTTGTTGCCTTGTAGGAAAACGTGTCACCGCGTGGAGTGGCTGTGGTGTGGGGCGGGCTGGCGAGCAGACGTCGGACGAGTTGTAGGTCATTTTCCATGTCCCCTGAGGGGTCGTAGATTGAGAAATGCTCCCTGACTACGCTGGGGAGGATTCTCAACAGTGCGTTGAATGTATGGATATCCCGGGCATTGGGTGGTGCCTCGGGATAGGCAGCGCTGACGAGGCGCCTAGCCCGGGTGAATGTGTCATCCAGGTTCCCGTCATAGGTGAGGGCGTCGAGTTGAGAAAGAGCGACAACTCGGCCTATGGATGGCGTGAAAGCCTGTCTCGCTATTTGTGAGAATTGGTCCCATGACAGTTCTGGGACGACTTTTGGTGCGACACTAGTGATTATTTTACCCAAGTTAGGTAGAGTGACAGTGATCTTTTCTCTGTCAGAGTCAAACCCTATGTCTAGGAGGGGTTTGACCATGTTCAAATATATGTTTATGTCACACTGGTCCGGGTTGAACCTCGGCAATTGGATGTGCGGTTTAGCTGCCATTGTAAGTTCCCTTTCGCGTTCCTCCGTGCGTTACTCGGATTTAGGACCACCGCTTGCCACCAGTGTAATGCTGTGTTTTTAAGGTGACTTCTCGTCGTAAAAACACGAGCACTGGGACGGGGTCCTTTGGCTAGACCGGGTGTAATGCACTAACAAAGGAACAGGGCATAAAAAGAGACAGTACACCGAATCACATCTATTGCTTAAATTCTATCCCTCACAGTGCTACATACACAATATTTGATACACAATAACACAGACATACAATAATACACTTATAATTGGATCCAATCTACTTTTGCACAGGGCACAGGGCAGTCAGGGATATGGGTTACTGTTATGGAGAAGAGATATCACTTCACTGCGATGGTCAATCGAGAACACTGGTCGTGTCACTGGTGGATAATAATAAACGGGGGAGTCTCACTTATATTCACTGTGATCGGGAGTCTGTGGGGGATATGATACTATAATAAAGGTAGGGTGCGTGTGGCGACATCCGACACCGTCACCTAGTCGCAGGGAAGCACTTCACCAGCCTTTCGGCTCGCTCACACACCTACCTTCGACTCCACAGAAAACTCCCCGCTTCCTTTCTGAGAGGGGGAACTGAACTGTTTAATGTTCAAGCACGACTTACTCCGATATCACTGTTTAACATAACTTTTATTTGTCACTGCCACTGTGCATTGGATCACTGTCACTGTATTAGGGGTCACTGTCACTATCACTGTTCTACCCGTGTTTCTTGGGTAGTTGGGTCACTAGTACTTACTGTCAGGGAGGCTCCCTTGTTTAGGGCCTTGACCTGAGGGGCGGCTCCTTCCTAGGGCCGCGCTGGCGGGGTGCAGGGAGGCCTCGTAGTCTGGGGGCCTCGACCTGATCGGGGGCCCTCGGGACTAGGACCGAACAGGCGGAGGATTTGGGCCTGCTTCTTCTTCTGCTGGGGCATGAGAGAGCCTAGGTCGCCATCGTCGGGGACCGTGGTGGAAGGCCTGGGCGTCCGGGGTCTGCAGGTGCTCAGGGGGAGAGGCGCCGTCAGGGCTGGGCTGCGGCAGCGACTCCTGTAGGGCTCCAACAGTGCTAAGGAGCGTCCGGGTGTGGGCGGTAACTCCGCAATCGGGCCTTGCCACCACTCTAACGCCTCTGCTTGGCCAAGAAGCCTGGATGGCGATGAAGGGCTCCCCGGAGGGAAAGAGGCTTGAGGGAGACTTACGCTCTTTGTGGTTCCCTGAGTGTGTTCATTGGGCTGAGGTGGGGCTCCACTTCCCCTAGTATGGACTTTGGCTGGTGCCGTGAACTTGTCCGGCGTGCGAGGGACACCAGTAGGGTGATCGGGGTCGCCCTTTCGCCGAGGCAAGTGGCCGTCAGCGTGGTGTTCCTCCCGCAGTAGGGAACAAGCCGGAGTGAGGGGCACGAGGGCCGCACTCTCTCCAATACGGACAGATCCTACCGTCAGGGAATTCTCCACCCTGGTACGTGCCCCAGTCGTAACTGAGTGTCTGCCCGTACGGGAATCGACTAACGGACAAACGGGATCACCCGTCTGCTCCGGCGAGAGGCCAGCCCCGAGTCGCCGCTTCCGTAATTGGGTAGCGCTACACGTACGGTAGCAGGGTCTCTCTACCCTGGACCGTAATCTGGCCGTAGCCAAAGTACAACTGGAGACGGATGCACACAGGCAACTCTCTCTCCTCAGCGTGTTAAGGCCGGAGCCTGGGGTCACCTTCCCCTTTACACACTTTGTCAGGCCGTAGCCTGTGTCTATTTCTCTTTTAAGGCCGTAGCCTTGGGCCTCTTCCTGCCCTTGGGCCTCTTCCTGCCCTAGTGGGTGTAGCAAGACCGTCAAGACGGTGTTACTTGGGACTGACCTCTTTTCAGTCCCACCCCTGGTCTGACGGTCACTACCCCGCCCGCACAGTAGTTCAGGTTGTCTGAACGCCTGGGGTTGGGGCACTTGCGAGGAATAGGGGCTCAGGGCCGGGATGTCCCGATGACCCTCTTGCCCGAGGTCACTAGCCCCACCTGTGTGTCCTCCTGGGGTGGTGGTGGGGTGGCGGCTCGGCGGTGGTGTGGGGGGTGGTGAGGTGGGAGGTCCTGTGGCGGTCTCGGCGGGCATTTTAGTGAGGAAATAGTGATGGAGTGCAGACAGCATGTAGATAACCAGCTGAAGCATGTAGTCGACCACGCGAAGATAATTAGTGAGAAAATTGAGGCTGTAGAGAAATATTGCACTGCTCAGCCTCAGGTTAGTGTACAGGGGGCATATGAAAGAAAAGGACAGTGTATGGTAAATCTTGACGGATCCCAGGCATCTAAAGGTAGCATTACAGGGCTGAATAATCGGAATGCAAAAGGTTTAAGTCCTGGCCTTAATTATGTTGCCCCAGTTTTTAGGCCCCAAACCAGTTAAGTGCATGGCTATAATAGGGGTCCAGTTAAAAAAGAAACCTTAAGAATTTGATGGTAGAGAATCTTGGGAAGCTTACCGTGCACAGTTTGAGTTACTTGCGGATCAGAATGGTTGGGATGAGAGGCAGAGGGCTGTGCAGCTTGCCACTAGCCTTAAGGGTGCCGCAGGGGAAATTCTGGGCCAGATGTCAGTACAGGAGAAGATGCAGATGGAGGATGCAGGTTTACAACCATTGCTAGAGTGGCTGCAACAGAGTACAGTGCGACCATCTTGGGAAGAAGTTTCCAGGTTAAGCCCTGTGACCAAGAGCTACTGGAGTCAGGGACCTTCTTCGTTTGAACAACGGACTACTGGAGCATCAGTGGAAGACACCCGATGGCCTCGGCTAATATCGGCAACTGGTGGTCCCAAAGAAAATGAGGTCTAAGATCTTGGATGAGTCTCATAACCAGATCACTAGTGGGCACCTGAGAGTGAAGACAACTCTAAGCCGGCTGTGACACAGGTTCTACTGGATTGGCATGTGTCAGCATGTTGAAGAGTGGTTTCGGGCCTGTGACGTGTGCTGTGCCAAGAAGGGACCCAGTAAACATGGTTGCACCCCTCTCCAGCTGTACCAAGTGGGTGCACCGATGGAATGAGTCGTGGTGGACATTGCTGGACCTTTGCCACTCACTGAGAGAGGAAACCGGTATATATGTGTCACCATGGACTACTTCACAAAGTGGCCAGAAGCCTATGCCATCCCCGATCAAGAGGCTGCGACTGTTGCTTAGATGTTGGTTGATCAGTTTTTCTGTCGTTTTGGGATGCCACAAGAGCTACATTCAGACCAGGGTAGGAACTTTGAGTCTGCTGTGTTCCGTGAGTGCTGCAAGTTATTGGGGACCAAGAAGACCAGGACGACTCCATTAAGGCAACAGTCAGATGGGATGGAGGAGAAATTCAGCTGGACCTGGCCAAGTACTGCACTGATGGACAAACAGAATTGGACCAGATGGCATATCGGTCTGCATCCCATGAGTCTACTGGCTACACTCCTACAAAACTGATGTTCGGCCATGAGTTATGCTTACCTGTTGACTTGTTAATGGGAAGACCACCTGGTGAAAAGCTGCCTACAGACACCTCCAGCTATGCGAAGCATCTTCAGGAAAGGCTGGCTGAGGTACACTCGCTCCAGAAAGTATTGGTGCACTGTGGGTCCGATGTCATCCGGAATGATTCGACCATCTGGCAGTGATAGCCCGTTAATACCCATATATATTATAATATTTACGGCCATTCCCTGCTCATTATGAAGGACACAAGTGGTATCTGATATAGCAGTCATCTAGCGTCAGAGATACCTGCGTGTGGGAGGACAGAACCGCAATTTCCAGTTTCCTTTGTTCCGTGTGTCATAATATTTAACACATATTATGAATCGATACTTTCTGGAGCGAGTGTACATCATCAAGTGTGAGAAGCCTTCAGGTTTTCAGGAGAGGTGATGAAGTGCAAGTATGATGCCAAGGCAAGTGAGGTGAGCTTCAAGGATGGTGACCAAATTTGGTTATACAATCCTCAACTAAAGAAGGGACAGTCACCGAAGCTGCAGAGCCCGTGGGATGGGCCTTACACTGTCTTAGATTGCTTATCAGACGTAACGTATCGGATTCGGGGAGGCAGGAAGTCTCGTCCAAAGGTGGTACATGTGAGTCATCAGTGGCAGTACCATGGGCTAGGACAGTACAGCTGGGATGTCACTGAGGAATCATGCTCACCCGCAACCGTGGAGGTTGAGGAGGACCAAGGAGCTGAAGTGCAAGAGGATGGTGAGTTTCCCGAAGGAATTAGAGGTGAATCAGGAAGAGGACCAAGACCTTCCTGGAGGAGTAGACTGTGTGGAAGAACAAGGACATCGTTGGAACTGGCACAGAAGAAGGCCTGATAAGTTGAAGGATTATTTTGTGTATAGTTAGATGTTTCATTAAGGTTTGTGTTTGTGTATACTGTGTAGTTTTGTCGGGACGACAAAGAACTAGGGAGGGGATAGTGTTAAGAAGC
This sequence comes from Coenobita brevimanus, assembly GCF_032717465.1. Classification (NCBI taxonomy): domain Eukaryota; kingdom Metazoa; phylum Arthropoda; class Malacostraca; order Decapoda; family Coenobitidae; genus Coenobita; species Coenobita brevimanus. Next base: position 9,543,091 of record NC_136979.1, on the reverse strand, counting down.
GGGATTTGCCAGTTAGGTGCTCGAGAAGTTTCTCGGGATTGTGCGTACGGTAGTTCCGGTATCGGTACGAGTCAGAGTTGCCAGTTTGCCTGCTGTTTGTGAGCGTGATTATTTCGTAAGTAATGCATTAATTTTTGTGCTCTTTTTCTCTATAATGTTTTATTTATGTGCTTACTTGTTAAATTATGTAATTCAGATTTGTATGCAAAATAATTTACAGTGTTATGTAATGCAGGAAAACTCTGGCATGTTTTGGTGTCTCCTCCACCGCTCTCTTTACCTCCTCATCTCACCATGCTTATTGTTATTGTTATTGCTTACTTGTTAAATTATGTAATTCAGGTTTGTATGCAAAATAATTTACAGTGTTATGTAATGAAGGAAAACTCTGGCATGTTTTGATGTCTCCTAGTTGGTAACTGTTGTTGCTAGGGGCTTATATGCAAGACCAGCACGTCCTAGAATGTTGGAGAAGTAGATCATTCTAGTACAATGCAAGCTTATATAAGGATGGCTGATATATGCAAGACCAGCACGTCCTAGAATGTTGGAGAAGTAGATCATTTTAGTACAATGCAAGCTTATATAAGGATGACTGATATGCAAGACCTGCACGTCCTAGAATGTTGGAGAAGTAGATCATTTTAGTACAATGCAAGCTTATATAAGGATGACTGATATATGCAAGACCAGCACGTCCTAGAATGTTGGAGAAGTAGATCATTTTAGTACAATGCAAGCTTATATAAGGATGGCTGATATGCAAGACCAGCACGTCCTAGAATGTTGGAGAAGTAGATCATTTTAGTACAATGCAAGCTTATATAAGGATGGCTGATATGCAAGACTAGCACGTCCTACAATGTTGGAGAAGTAGATCATTCTAGTACAATGCAAGCTTATATAAGGATGGATAAGAGACTAGAACAAGTTCAGTCGGTTTTCAGTTCAGTTTGAGTGTAGTGCAGTGCTGTTAGTGAAGTTTGTGAAGTGTTGCTGGTAAGAATTAAGTGTAATTACTGTCAGTGAAAATTATTTTCGGTACTTGTGTAATAACAGTGAAGTGTTGTCAAGCCTTAAGTGAAATAGTAGTTAGAAAAGTTTAAATAGCTCCAATGCTTGTGAGAACAGTCAAGTGAAGTTGGAAAGCATTAAGTGGAATTATTTGGAAAATAAAGACTGTGAACTTTACGCAGCCAGTGTTTATTTTCTCAGCTGATCTTGTGTACAGTACTATACACCTAAAGGCTAGCCATAGGAAGAACAACTTACTGGGCAACGTCCTTCCTGTACTGAACTACTGCTGTTGGAGCCTGTGTGGGACAGGGACGTAACACAACTATTAACAGGCAAGAAATGATTATACAAGGATAAAGGGAGAAGCTCAAAGAGTTTGATGAAAACATTATAAATAAAAGTAGTGATCAACCGAAGCTATTTTATAGCAAAATAAAAGTTAAAGATCAAATAGTCTGTTACGGTTGAGGAGATCGTCAATACACTAAAGATATTTGTGAAGCACTAAATAAAAATTTAGTCAGTTTTTACAGAAAAAAATAATTTTGAAAGAAATGATATGGAACATTCATGCCCACACATTGTACCAGATGTACAAATATCAGAAAAAGAAATACAGGAGGAGTTAATTAAATTAGACAAAGGAAAAGCATATGATCCTGACGAAATTTCCAGTTGGATGCTACATGAATGTGCAGAAGAGTTAAGCAGACCATTATATTTAATATTCAAGGAATCCTTAGGTCAAGGTAAACTACCTGATATTTGGAAGAAAGCAAACATTGTTCCCCCATTCACGAAAGGGAATAAACAGATCCACCCAACTACCGTCGACCAGTATCACTGACCAGGGTTGTAAGTAAAATACTAGCAAAGCTGATAAGAAAAGTTTGGGTAATCCATTTAGAAGAACAGAGAATTATAACAGAAAGGCAGTTCGATTTCAGAAAAGGATAAACATGTTACTAATGTATTAAGCTACTATGATGGAGTTACAAAAACATTACAGAAAAGAGAAGGATGAGTGCATGGTCAGTATCTATTTAGTTTTCAAGAAAGCATTTGATAGAATACCACACCAAAGACTTTAATCAAAACTGCACCATCAACGCGATATCCAAGCCAACCAGTACTGTTGGATGCAGGATTTTCTAAAAAAGAAAAAAAAAAAAAAAGGAAATGAGAACAGTACTAAGGGGAAATTACCGTACTTATCATAGAGCGAAGTGACTAGCAGAGTTCCACAGGGCTAAGTGCTGACACCAATTATGTGTTTAGTATATATAAATGACACAGACAGTAACATTGGAAATGGAAGCTATCTGTTTGCTGATGCAAAACAGATTCTTGCAGAGAGCTACAAGAAGATTTAAATAAACTTCATGAATGGAGTAATAAATGGCAAATGGACTTTAATGTGGACAAGTGTCATGTAATTAAATTTGGGAAAAGTGAAAAAAGACCAGATTGGGATTATAAGTTACAAAGATCAACCTTAGACATATCAGAAAGGATGAAAGACCTAGGAGTGATTAGTTTACAAAAAATTTGAGGCAAGCATGAAATTCGATGTTCTAACCTAATTTTGGGTTGCTGATTTCAGATTCGAAATCCGTTTTCACTCATCACCTCTAGTTTTTGAGATATACATGTATGTACATGTATACATATAGGCCTAGACCCAAAATATTCGCCAAAAATCCATTTACCGTCCTATTTTCTTGGAACTTGGTTTAAAACGCGTGCCACAACAAGCTCAAACATGTCAAGAACTGCACGCTAAGGACTGGGGGTCTAGGAGCACTTTCATGCCTCGGAAACACAGTGCCCAAGAAAATCCTCTGGTGGATATGAACAAGATGCTTATTCCCCCTCTTCATATCAAGCTTGGCCTTATGAAGAATTTCATGAAGGCCATGGACAAGGATGACGCTGCATTCCAACACCTGTGCACTCTGTTCCCAGCTCTCAGTTCTGCTAGGCTCAAGGAGGGCATCTTCATCGGACCTCAGATCCGGGAGGTGCTGAAGGATGAGGTATTCGAGGGGAAGCTCACCTTGAAGGAACTGAGAGCATGGGAAGCATTTAAGGTAGTCTGCCATGGCTTCCTTGGTAATACACAGGCACTAGATTACCAAGACCGTGTCGAGAAGTTGTTGCAGGCTTATCAGGATATAGGGTGCCGAATGTCTCTCAAAATTCACTTTCTCCCCTCCCACCTCAACTTCTTGCCCCAGAACCTCGGAGCAGTAAGTGACGAACATGGGGAAAGGTTCCACCAAGATATTACTAAGATGGAGAGCAACTATACCAAGGCAAATGGAACCCCAGCATGATGGGGGACGTCTGCTGGATGCTCCTGCGCGACATCCCGGAGGCAAAATACACCAGATCATCCAAAAAAACTCACTTCTGACCGTCTGTAGTACTATGGTGTGTATATATGCTTATATCCAAGTAATGGTAATATTTAGTTCTGTCAGTGTTCTGTGTCTGTTTTGTTTCGTTCTGTAATATGCCATTTTAATATATGAAATAAACTCATTATATTATAAATATATGCATTATAATAAAAAAAGGTATATGTGAAAGCAAAAAAACTAGAGGTGTTAGAGCAAAACTGTTTAGAAATTTGAATTAAGCATATCAAAATTAGTCAAAAACACCTATTCACATGCTTGCCTCAGATTTTTTTTTTTTTTTTTTGTAAACCAGTGTATCAATAACAGACTATCTCCAGTGGACCACATCAGTAAGAAGGTAAGTAACATGTATACACTGCTTGCTAATAAGAGAATTCAAATACCCCCACCCGAGGAGGAGACCACGGAGGGGCTTTCAGGGCGCATGCACTACCCAGGCAGTATGGGCCTATGTCCTTTACTACCTTGCGCCCTTATTTCCCGCAACAGACCCAGCCGGAACTACTCGGTGCTAGGGTATTACCCTTCAGCCGGACCAGCCCTCGCCACGTTCAGGGTGGGGCAGAATACTCAGTCCCAAGCAGCACCCAAATAACAGCCATCAGCTGCACAAAAGTTGTGACGACCTTTAGCTGCACAAAGCAAGTGATGATCTTCAGTCACACAAACACAGAGATGGCCATCAGCTGCTCAATTGCTGCAACCCCCCCTTTCCTGCAGAAACCAGTGACAGCCTCCAGCCGCACTCGGGAAGAGGCGGTAATGCCCCCTTTCATTCTGCAGCTGCCTCTGGGAGTTGGACCTCAGTGACGGCCTTCAGCTGCACCCGCAGGCAGGTGCCGGCCATCAGCTGCACCTCAACTGCTTGCCACTCCACGTGCAAGACACTAGTGATGGCCTTCAGGCGCACCTGTGGACAGGTGACAGCCTTCAGCTGCACCTCGCCAATGGTCCTGCCAGGAAGATGGGCCCTAGTGACGGCCTCCAGCTGCACTGATGGGGAACGGACTGCCATCAGCCGCCCTCCTCCTGTTGCCCATGGGACCTCGGTGACGGCCATCAGCCGTGCCAGGGACAGACACTCCACCAAACGTCTCTCATCCCATGAGACTTCCCCTGTGGAGGACGACCCTCACTTGGCTCACCCCTTCTGCAGCCGAGCAGGACGCTCCTCCGATTCTCCCCACAGAGGCAGCCTCCAGGAGGAACTCTCCTGTCTGGAGGAGGGTTGATGAGGCCCCGTGGTGACCCTGCGAGCGTGCGCAGTACAGCTGGCACCCAGGTGAGATGACCAGCTGATGGACTCCCGCCAGCAGCGATGCTGCAGTTAAACTCTGATGGCAGCCCGACGGGAGGGAGACTGCAGACGCCGGACTCCCAGAGGTGACCCTGCAACCGCGGGGTGCGACCTGCCCAGCCCCAGACGACAGCGACCTCCTTCCCTGGGTGGGCGCAAACATGCGCCCTACTCTCTCTGTTTGGCCCAAGCCCCGAGGACCAGACCACTCAGCAAGGCCCCACGAGTGGAGGGCCTCTCACCACGCCCAGCAGCAGCCCACAGATGACAATGTCGCTCCGAAGGGTTGTCCCGTGGCCTTTGTGAGAAGGAATACCTGACGGGACCCCTCCCACATCTGGCTGACACCTGTAGGGCACCAGACTCCTGCAGCTCAGACGGAGCCCTCCAGTCTCCGCAGTGTATCTGTGACCGACTAATGTATGGTGTGATATTGGTGTTCATATTGTATACTGTGCCTGTCTAGTGCCCTTGTGACTGAATAGTATACTGTGTGTCACTTACGTTCATATTGTGTACTGTGTCTGTTTAGAGCCCTTGTAACTGCATAGTAAACTGTGTGATACTGGTGTTCATATTGCGTACTCGTGACTAGATAGTATACAGTACGGTGTGATACTTATGTCCATATTGTGTACTGTGTCTGTCCTGTCCTTGTGATTGAATAGCATACTGTGTGATACTTATACTCACATTATATGTTACGTATAAAGGTCCAGTCGGAGCCCTCTAGTCTGCCTAGTGTGTTGGAGACTGAATAGTGTACTGTGTGATACTTACTGGTATATTCATATTGTATACTGTGAGTGGAAATTGAGATAATACACGTGTAAGGTTATTGTCCAGAGTTTTTAAGTCCTGTTCTTCTCGTTGTGTAATCTAGCTCCGGTCTCGAAAGAGAACCCTGGCTCAACAGGTAATGTTTCTAGGACGAGAAGTCGGCCTAAAAACACCTAGCATAACAAGAATAGCATTCACATATATAAATGAAGACATGCTGAGAAAGATAATAACACCATTCATCAGGCCAGCTCTGATGTATCCATCAGTAATCCGGAATCCTCATCTCAAAAAACACATAGATAAGACTGACAAAGTACAAAGGGCAGCTACAAGATGGGTATCAAGCCTAAGGGATCTAAACTACGAAATCCGACTAGAAAAACTGAATCTACCAACACTACAGGATAGAACGAAAGAGGAGACATGATTATGCTATATAAATGCATCTCAAGGAAAGAGAAAATAGACAAATGAATATATAACCTGCAGTATGGGTAAGCATCAGCAAGAGGACGCTGCAAGAAGTTACATAAAAAGATAGGCGATAAAGACGTAAGGAAATTCGGTTTTCCAAATAGGGCAATTGATCAGTGGAATCATTGAAGTGCACTACCGAATGAAATAGTGTGTGCCAAAACTATTCATAAATTTAAGGATATGTGTGATAAAAGTGATTTAATACACCAGACAGTACGAACTTGACTCATTCCTGTAAAGATACAATTAGATAAAAACAATTAGGTAAGAACACACACACACACACACACACACACACACACACACACACGTGTAACGTTATTGTCCAGAGTTTTTAAGTCCTGTTCTTCTCGTTGTGTAATCTAGCTCCGGTCTCGAAAGAGAACCCTGGCTCAACAGGTAATGACAGAGGGAATCATCAGAGGTAGACATCCGACATCGGCGCTCCGTACGGAACCAACACGGCCAGTGGCATTACCTAAATTAGTATCTTTGAATGAGTCAAGCTCGGTACCAGGTTAGACTAAATGATTTTTCATTATTAAAAGGAAAAAAAAAAGAGTTTAAACAAGACTTGTTCAAACAGAAAAAAAGAACCACGAGGAAAAAAAAAATGCGCTGAGTCAGCTGGGTTTGTTTAGACTACAGTAACACGGGGAAAGTGTACATACTCTGTAAGTACATACTCTGTTCATTTAGTATTGCAAAATGGATACATACTTCAGTAAAACAAATTTGGAAAAGAAAAGGGATAAAAGTATAAAGCAAAATGATGATTTCTACCAAGAACTGGTTGAAGTGGAGACTCACAATAGACTGGTTGAACGTGTACACAAACTAGAAATGGCTTTCAAAAATGAAATTGATGAAATAAAGAAGCAAATGCACTTGCAAAAGGAAGAGATAGAAAAACTAGGAAGGGAGGCCAATAAGAAAGACACAACCATCAGTGAACTAACAGTGGAATTGAGTACGCTTAGGAAGAAAGCGAGTGAAATGGCAAGTACAGTAGTCAATCACGAGAGTGTTATGGAAGAGTTCAAAAATGACACAGAGACAATTAGGCAAGCAAGCAGTCTTATGGACCAGAGCAGTGATATTGAGGAGAAGATAACACAGGTGAATGAAGCCGTGCAAAGCTACAAAAATGATGTAGAAACCACGTATGCTGAAATGGTGAAAGTAAAGAAAGACTTAGAAACAAGGGTGGAGGAAAAAAGCATTAAAAAGGAAGTGAAAAGAATAATCCAAAACAATCCAAAGTTAGTCAGAGATTCAGTAGAGATAAACAAATCTATAGTAATCACTGGTATAGAAGAGGAAGAAGTAAAAAACAAGATCACAAGAGACAAAAAGGAGATGGCAAATGTAATGAGCTTACTGAAAGAAGTATCAGAGGAAATCTGTAGTAAATACATAGAGGAACACAAAAGGTTAGGGAAATACGAGAAAAACAAGACAAGACCTCTAAAGGTGACTTTCCAGAGTGTAAACACTGTGGAAGAGATACTAAAAAATGCAAAGAATCTTATGGAAAAAGAGGAGTTCAAAAATATATGGATAAAAAGATGCCTAACACAAGAGGAACTGGAATTACTGAAAGAGAAAAGGGAGGAAGCAAAAACAAAAAATGAGGGAAGATCAGAACAGAAGAAATTTTTTTTACAAAGTAATAGGATTGCAGGTACGAAAGTGGTACACGAACAGGATGGAAGAAAAAGGAGGAAGGTAGTAGAACCATGTCATGACAATTATATAAACAAGATGATAAAGTTGATGTACTCAAATGTGGATGGAATGGTATCTAAATTACTAGAGATGAATGATTATGTCAGAGAAAATGAACCACAAATAATATGCCTAACTGAAACAAAATTACCACCAAGGATATCCAATGACATACTAAACTTAGAGGAATACAATATATGAAGAGACAGAAATTTAAAAAAAGGAGGAGGAATTATAATATTAACTAAGAAAAATCTAAAAGTCAAGGAAATAAAACTAGATATACCATCACAAGTAGAACTGATTGCCGTAGAGATCGACACATCTGAAGGTAAAGTAATTGTAGCCAATTTGAACATGCCACCCAGATCAAACACATGGGAAAGAGACGAATATGAGGACCTGGCAGAGAGTACAATTCAGAGAATAAGATCATTACTACATAAAATGGAAGAGAAATCGGAAAGAATTATACTAACTGGGGACTTCAATAAAAAAATATAAATTGGAATACTCTAGATATAAATAGCCAAGAAAGCTGTTGGGACCAAAAGCTCCTGGATCTCGTACAAGAGTTTTTCTTAACGCAACATGTGAGGGAAACCACCAGAAAAAGAGGACTTGATGTACCTTCGGTGCTAGATCTAATATTTACTAGGCAAGAAAATGATATTGACAGTTTAATATATCACCCTCCACTCGGCAAAAGCGATCATGCAGTACTAAATTATAACTTCAGGATAGCATATGACATAGTAAAGAGCAATGACAGTTACAAAAAGAGCCTAAAGTATAAAAAGGGAAATAATCAAGACCTAAAGAAGTATTTCTTAGAAGTTGATTGGGAAAATGAGCTTAGAGGACAAGATTTAAATGCTGTATATAAAATTTTTTGTGAATTTTATGAAATAGGAGTCCAGAAGTACATCCCACAGCACAAAGAAGCAGATAAGAAAATACAGAAATGGTTCAATACAGAATGTAAAAAATCAGAAGAAAGAAGAGATTTGTTGTGGAATAGATACAGAAGACACAATAGTGAAAGGGCGTATAATAATTACAAACAGGCAAGAAACGACTATACAAGAATAAGGAGGGAAGCCCAAAAACAGTTTGAGGGGGATATAATAAATAAAAGTAGTGATCAACCAAAGCTGTTTTACAGCTATATCAGAAGCAAAACCAAAGTAAAAGATATAATACAATCCATTACGGACGAGGGAATCACTTATACACAAGAGAAAGATATTTGTGAAGCACCAAATAAGAATTTCCAGTTAGTTTTTACAGAAGAAAAAAATTTTGAGAGGGACTATGTGGAACACGCATGTCTACACATACTACCAGATATACAAATAGCAGAAAAAGTAATACAGGAGGAGTTAAGTAGATTAGACAGAGGAAAAGCAAGTGGTCCTGATGAAATTTCATGTTGGGTATTACGAGAATGTGCAAAGGAGTTAAGTAAACCATTATTTTTAATTTTCAAGAAATCCTTGAGTCAAGGTAAACTACCTGATATTTGGAAAAAAGCAAATATTGTCCCTTTATTCAAGAAAGGAAATAGACAAAATCCACTCAACTACCGACCAGTATCACTGACCAGTGTTGTAAGCAAGGTATTAGAAAAACTTATAAGAAAAGCTTGGGTAAATCATCTAGAAGAACACAGTATGATAACAGAAAGACAGTTTGGTTTCAGAAAAGGAAAATCATGTGTTACTAATCTGTTGAGCTACTATGACAGAGTAACAAACACAATACAGGAAAGGGAAGGATGGGTGGACAGTATCTATTTAGATTTCAAGAAAGCTTTTGACACAGCACCACACCGAAGACTTTTATGGAAACTGTACCATCAAGGAGGAATTCGAGGCAAACTGTTTTGTTGGATGCAAGACTTTCTCATAAAAAGAGAAATGAGGACAGTACTAAGAGGAAACTACTCATCATGGAAAGAAGTGACTAGTGGAGTACCACAGGGTTCAGTGCTGGCACCAATCATGTTTTTAGTGTATATAAATGATATAAACAGTAACAATGGAAATGAGAGCTATCTGAATATGTTTGCAGATGATGCAAAAATACAAAGGAGAATTACTAACACAGACTCTTGTAGAGAGCTACAAGAAGAATTAAATAAACTTTATGAATGGAGTAGTACATGGCAAATGCAATTCAATGTGGACAAGTGTCATGTAATCAAGTTTGGTAAAAGTGGAAAAAGACCTGACTGGGATTATAAGTTAGGAAATAAAACCACCCATGCACATCAGAAAGAGAGAAAGACCTAGGTGTGATTATCAATAACAGACTATCTCCAGCTGACCACATCAGCGAGAAGGTACGGAACATGTATACACTGCTTGCAAATATGAGAATAGCAATCACATACATAAATGAAGACATGCTAAGAAGGATAATAACATCATTCATTAGACCAACCCTGGAATATGCATCAGTAGTCTGGAGTCCTCATCTCAAAAAGCATATAGACAAGATTGAAAAAGTTCAAAGGGGCGCTACAAGATGGATACCAAGCTTAAGGGACCTAAGCTACGAAGAAAGGCTAAATAAACTGAATCTACCAACACTACAGGAGAGAAGGAAAAGAGGTGACATGATAATGCTATACAAGTGCATATCAGGAAAGGAGAAAATAGACATAAATGATTACTTAACATATGGAGAAGCATCAGCAAGAGGACACTGCAAAAAACTGCATAAGAAGAGAGGTGATAAAGACGTAAGGAAATTCAGTTTCCCAAACAGAGCAATTGATCAATGGAATGCACTACCGAATGAAATAGTGTGTGCCAAAACAATTCACAAATTTAAGGATATGTACGATAAATATGGTTTAAGACACGGGACAGTACGAGCTTGACTCATTCCTGTAAAGATACAATTAGGTAAGAACAATTAGGTAAGAACACACACACACACACACACACACACACACACACACACACACACACACACACACACACACATTTGTCATTCTTCTGCTGCGACAGGACTCCACCAGTACCATGGTCACTAGCATCACAGTTCAGGATGAATGGCTGACTCTGATCTGGGTACGGCAATACTGGAGAGCTTGCCAACACGTGGTTGAGTTCATCAAAGGCCTTCTGAGTCATTGCTGTCCACACAAACTTCTGCCTTTTCCCCAACAACTTGTGCAGAGGTACAGCTATCGTTGCAAAGTCCTTGACAAAACGTCGTTAATAGATATGCAAACCCAGAACACTCCGTAGCTCCTTCACACAAGTTGGAACTGGTCAGTTTTTCACAGCTGCCACCTTCTCTGGATCAGTGCAGATGCCGTCCTCGCCTACAATGTGTCCCAGGTACTTCATGTCTTTCTGAAACAAGTAGCAATTCATGGAGTTCAACTTGGATTCTGTTGAACACCTCTGACAGCCTCTTCAGTTCTTGGTCAAAAGCCCGTCCAAACACAATTACATCGTCTAGGCAGATGAGAGCTGTCTGCCAGTGCAGGTCTTCCAGTACATGATCCATGAGATGCTCAAAAGTAGCTGGAGCATTGCCTAGGCCAAATGGCATCACTTCAGGCTGCCATAAACCCCACCCATATGAAAAGGCCTTTTCTCCTTGTCCTTTTCTGCAACCTTGATCTGTTGGTATCCTGCTTTCATATCAAAGGTGGAGAACCAATTGGCACCTGACAGAGCATCCAGCGTGTTATCAATCCTTGGCAAGAGGTATGCATCTTTCACTGTCACTACATTCAGGGCTCGATAATCTACACAACACCCTACTGAGCCATCCTTTTTCCTAACCAGAACCACTGCTGATGCCCAAGGACTGCTGGAGTTTTCTGTCACTCCTTGACTTTAGAGATTCTCCATTTCTTGCCACTGGGCTGGCGCCATCCTCTGCAGTGGCTGTTTAATTGGGCGGTGATCTCCGGTGTCTGTACAGTGCTCCACCAGATCAGTGCACCTCAGGTCTAGGTCTTCGATGGAAAAGACATAAGCAAACTTCGTCGGCAGCTGCCTCAACTTCAGCACTTGTGCATCACCCAGGCATTGGCAACTCCTTGAAAATAGGTCTTGTAAGTGGTCTGGCAGATACCCAACTTCCTTGACTACACTCCTTTTACAGGCCTTCCTCTGATGCCAGTCAGGGTCCACCGCCTGGCACAGTCCCACAATTTCTCCCTCGTTAATTTTCTGTGACTCGGGAGAAACTGGCATCCATAACCAGCATTTCACCTGCACCTGTTTTCCATCAAAGTTCTTCCTACCATTACTCCGGCCTTTGTCTTGCACCGTACCTCAGGCTCGCCCACCCCTATACAGCTGTCAAAAGAGTCACTCATCTTGCACTGAAGCAGTAGTTCTGATTTTGGGGGTATCACTGTAAGGCATAGCGCCCTCACCTCACCACCAGAACTGGTATGTCTCATTGCCATGACGGGAACCGACTTTCCTCGAACCTTCATCGTCATGGAGCACAAGTCCAGCTCACATCCCACGGACAGCAGATAGTCCAGACCAAGAAGGCAAGGATCCTCCATCTCGGCTGCATAGACTGGAAGCGAGGCCTCTTGCCCTGCAACTTCAATCCGGACATCCAAAGGTCCCTTCAGTTGTGCACAGTTCCCAGTTACGCCACACAATTTTTCTGATGACTCAGGTAGATACCGATGATATAACACATCAGGCCTTACAAAAGTCTGCTTTGAGTCTGAATCAATCACCAGGTAACACATCTTGCCATCTATTCTTTTGCCTACGCACACATTGTCGATCGCAGTTTCTTGCATTTTCCCTGTGGTGAGGCTACTTGGGAACGCCGACCGGTGGTTGTCACTTAACTCCAGCCTCCACTAGTTTTCCGCATCTTTCTGGTCTTCTTATCCTCCTTTTTCTTCTTTGGACACTCAGAACTGAAGTATCTCACCTCACTACATGTCCAACAACTTTTTGTTACAATTGTAGAATTTCTTGCACTGCTCTGTTCTTGCTTCTTCTTCCATTTGTAAAAATCCTCCTTCTTGTGTCCCATCTTCCCACCGAACCAGCAACCTCCTCCGGTCTTCTCCAGTTCCCTCTTCCACTTGTAGTAGTCCTCTTTCATACTGTATGTCCTGGCTTTTCACAGTACCAGCAACTTCCTTCAAAATTTTTCTGCTTCATGCACCTGCCTCTTTCTTGCCTTGAATCCTGCATCATCGCCTGCCTGAAAAGTGGACGTACTGGATCTAATGTAGGACTCAAATTCTAGAGCCATGGCTAGTGCTTCTTGCATGCTTCTGGGTTGTGCTTGCTTCACTTGCATTTTCTACTCTGCACTATCAAGAGCATCAATGAACTGGTCCCTCAGAAGAATAGCCAGCAGGTTAGGTGCTGCTCCAGGGTACACCTTGTATGCCATACTCTCCAGGTCATGAGCAAGCTGCTGTAAGAATTTGCCTCGAGCCCATACACGGGTCTGGACTTTTTGCCCTGTAAACCTGTCTTGCACATGGTCTCATATTTCCACTCCAGCACTTCTACTTGGGACTGATAACTATTCCTCTCCTCTACTGACATCTGGCCCAGAATTTCCATTGCGGCACCCTTGAGGCTAGCAGCAAGTTGCACTGCCCCCTGCCTATCATCCCAGGCATTCTGATCAGGATTTTTTTTATTTTAATGCAAGGAAGAAGGAACCAAAGGCCACGAATCCGCAATAAGTGTTCCTTCCAAGAGAAAAACAAAATACAAGAGAGAGACAAATTCAGATCCTATCATTTCGAGATGCCTGGACACACTGCGTCTGAAAGACTGGAGATCATGGGAAGCAGGAAATACAGACAGAGGGAGACAGTTCCAGAGTTGACCTGTTGCATAAATGAAGGACTAGGAGTAACGGTTAAATCTTGCATTAAAGAGTTGGACAGAAAAGGGATGAGAGTTTGCTGCTAGACGGGTGCTACACACCCATCGTCGATGTGGAGGAATGCAAGGAGACAGTTCAGAGGAGCACTGACCATTGAAGTAGCAATAGAAAAGAGATAAAGATGCAACAGTGTGGCGAAGAGACAGAGGTTGAAGGGAGTCAGTAAGAGGAGGAGAGTTAATGAGACGAAAAGCCTCCACCCTATTGAGAAGAGCTGTATGTGGGAAACCTCCCCACACATAAGAGTTGTACTCCACACATGGGCGGATAAAACCCGTGTATAGAGTCAACAATTGTGCAAGGGTAAAGAAGGAATGGAGTCAGCTTAGCACACCCAATCTCTTGCATGCAGATTTTACAAGAGATGTAATATGATCTTTCCAAGATAAGTCCCGAGTAAATGAAACCCCAAGCATGTTCAACGATGATGCAGGATTAAGCTGAATATTATTAAACATTAATGGGTACACCTGCGGAAGATTTTGACGGGTTGAAAGGTATAAGAACTGAAGCTTTGATGCATTAAAAACTACAAGAATATTTTTATCCCAGTCAGAGATACGAGCCAAGTCTGACATTTGGTGTCCCATAGTCTCATCCCTTGTTTGTTGAAGTAACTGCTGAGATGGACGTTGCGGGAACCGAACGGAGAGGTGAAGGGTGGAGTCATCAGCATATGAGTGGATAGGGTTAGATGTACAGCTTAGAAGGTCATTGATGAATAAAAGGAAGAAACTTTGTGATAGGACAGAGCCCTGAGGAACACCACTGTTGATAGACTTAGGAGAAGAACGATGGCATTCTATAAAAGCAGCTATAGAACGACCAGAAAGGAAGCTATAGATGAAGGCACAGATAGAAGGATAGAAACCGTAAGAGTGCAGTTTGGAAATTAAAGATTTATGCCAGACTCGATTGAAAGCCTTTGAGATGTCAAATGCAGTGGCAAAGCTTTCGCCATAGTCCCGAAAGGAGGATGACCAGTAGTCTGAAAGGTAGGTGAGAAGATCGCCAGTGGAGCGTCCCTGACGGAACCCATACTGACGATCAGAAAGAGGGTTGTGATAGGAAAGATGCTTTAAAAATTTTCTATTAAGAATTGACTCGAAAACTTTTGAGATACAGGATCTTAAAGCAATTGGACGATAGTTAGAGCGTTGAGAATGGTCACCCTTCTTTGGGACTGGCTGAATGAGAGCAAACTTCCAGCAAGAAGGAAAGGTACAAGTTGATAGACAAAGATGAAAGAGTTTACCTAGGCAGGGTGTAAGCACAGAAGCACAGTTCTTGAGAACAACAGGAGGGACTCCATCAGGCCCATATGCCTTGTTAGTATTGAGGCCTGTGACGGCAGAAAATACATCAGCAGAAGAAATTTTAATGTCAGCCATGAGGAAGTCAGAGGGGGGAAGTGATGGAGGAACAGCACCGGAATTGTCGAAGGTGGAATTGGAGGAGAAAGTCTGAGCGAAGAGATCTGCTTTATCAGTAGAAAAAATAGCTACAGAGCCATCAGAGTAGAAAAGAGGAGGGAAGGATGATGAGGTAAAGTTGTTAGATAGGTTTTTGGCAAGGTGCCAGAAGGATCGTGATGAATTCGAATTCGAGAGTTGAGAGCATTTAGTACGGATGAAATTATTTTTAGCAGAGTGAAGAACAGACTTAGCTCAATTCCAGGCAGAAACATAAAAAAGATGTTATTCAGGGTTGGGTTGGCTCTGGTACCTTTTATAGCCCCTCTCCTTGTTGCGCACAACATTAGAACAAGCGTGACTAAACCAAGGCTTTCTTGCATTAGTCAAAGGATATGAGGAAGGAATGTATGTTTCCAAGCCCGAGAGACTAACCTCCATAATACGCAAGGTATACTCCAATGGCTACCGGCCATGTAAGCAATAATCATTCCAGGGAAAATCAAAGAAGTACTGCCTGAGGGCCTCCCAATCCGCAGCTCCAAAGTGCCACAGATGACATTTCTTTGAAGGGTCCAAAGGCCGTACTGGAGCGATAGGACAGGTTAAGGTGAAAAGGTTGTGATCGGAGGAGCCCAACAGAGAGAAAAGATTAACAGTGTAAGCAGAAAGATTAGTTGTAAGGAAGACGTCAAGTATGTTGGAGCTCTCTCCAAGACAGTCAGGGATACAGATAGGGTGCTGTACAAGCTGCTCTAGGTCATTAAATAGAAAAGGTGTAGGCTTGTTCACCAGGTGGATCAGTGAAAGGAGAGGAGAGCCAAAGGTGGTGGTGAACATTGAAATCTCCTAGAATGGAGACTTCAGAGAAAGGAGAAATGGATAGAATGTGTTCCATCATAGAAGATGGTCGAAGAATTTTTGATAGTAGAATTAGGGTATAAGTAAACAATGCAGATATATTTAGACAGAGAATGACAGGAAAGCCGAAGCCAGAGTGTAGAGAATTCAGAAGAATCGAGTTCAGGAACATGAGAGCAAGATAGGTCGTTGTGTATATATACACAACAGCCACCTTTGGCTTTGAAATGAGTATAGAGAAAGTAGGAGGATACAGAAAAGGGTTTGCTGTCAGTTGCCTCAGACAGCTGAGTCTCAGGAAAAGAAGGTGAATAGCTCAGACTGTGCACGATAGGCTTCCCAAGATACTCTACCATCAAATTCCTGAGGTTTCTTTTTAATTGGGCCTCCATTATAGCCACGCACTTCATTGGTTTGGGGCCTAAAAACTGGGGCATCATAATTAAGTCCAGAACTTAAAACTTCTGCATTCTGATTATTCAGCCCTGTAATACTACCTTTAGATGCTTGGGATTCGTCAAGATCCACCATACACTGTATTTTTTTTTTTTTTCATATGCTCCCTGTAGACTAACCAGAGGCTCAGCAGTGCAATATTTTTCTACAGCCTCAATTCTCTCACAAATTATCTCGAAATGGCCGTCTACATGCTTCAACTGGTCATCTACATGCTGTCTGCACTCCTTTTTTTTTTTTTTTTTTTTTTTTCTCAAATAACAGAACAGAGGAAGGAAAAACAAAGGAATAAAAAACAAACAAATCCATGCACCAGATTACTGGTGTCCTCTGTTCATAAAATATCTGTAACAGTTAGACTTGAACAGCAGTATGTTGAAGTTTGGAGGGAAACAACTCTGGGGAAGCGAGTTCCAGAGAGATGCAGCTCGGGGATTGAAAGAATTCTGATAGGCAGAAGTTCTGCAGTATGGCTGAGTAACATTCCAGTCATGAGCGCTGCCAGCTGTCCGTGTAGCACAAGAGAAGGCATGGAGAGGCCATCACTATTCCCTCACCAATTTTCAGTTGGGTGTCTACATGCTGTCTGCACTCCACCAGCTATTGCTAATTTCACTTCTGCTACCCTAGCTTAGCATCTGCTTCCTCTTTAAACTGTTCCTGTTCTTCCTTCATTTCCCCCATGAAACCATCTAGCGGTCCTTGCATCTTCAGTTGTAATTCCCTCTGTTGCTCCTGTAATGCCTCTTGAAGCAGTTCATATCATTCTTCTTGTTCTTCACTTTGTGCCTCTAGTTGTTCACTCTGTACATGCAACTGTTCTTTAATTTCTTTCCTTCATTCTGTGCCTGTAATCGTTTTCCAAGTTCTTTCTTTGAAGCTTGTAGTAGCTTCATAACTTCAGCCAGGAACATCTGCTCAGCTTGGTTCCTTGTCTGCACACCCTCTTGCTCCACGTTGAAGATTAGACTCACTGCAGCTCTTTTCTAAAGATCCACATTCCTGACACCACTGTTACGTCCCTGTTCCACACTGCCACAGCAGTTGTACAGTAGAGGAAGGACGTTTCCCAGTGAGTTGTTCCTCCTCTGGTCAACCTTTCAGTGTACAGTTCAGAAGATCAGCTTAGGCGTCGTAAATAAACAGTGGCTTCTTAAGTTCGCTGTCTTTATTTTCTAAATAATTAAGCTTAATGCTTGCCAACTTTACTTCACTGTTTTCACAAGTACTGGAGCTATATTATCTGCAGTGACACTGAACTGGCACTGAACTAAACTCAAGCTGAACTGAAAGCCTTCTAGTCCCTCTCCCATCCTTATATAATCTTTCATTATACTCGAATCATCGAGTAGGCTATACTCTAGCTACAACAGTTGCCAAATCAGAGACATCCAAAACATGGAAGAGCTTTCTTGCATTACAATCATAGCACTCTAAATGCATACAGCATACAAACTTAAATAACATAATTTATTAAACAGTCACATAAATAAAACCATTATAGAGAAAAAGAACATGAAATTTAATGCATAACATACAAGTACCTCCGTTCAACAAATAGCAGGCTAACTGGCAACTCTAACACGTTGCGGAAATCGTCGGGAATACTCCAGCACTACCTAAGTAGCAAATCCCGCTTCTCAGCACTATGTACAAAAACCATAAGCCTACATACTGTACAAACAAAAAATAAAAACAAAATTGAAGTAGAAAAAAGTATATATATATATATATATATATATATATATATATATATATATATATATATATATATATATATATATATATAGACAGATAGATAGATAGATAGATAGATATACACACAAAAAAAAATAAGCCATAACCTAGTTCATAAAATACGTCACAACTCTGAGCAGTCTGGTCTTTGTCAGGAGAGTCATCAATTTATTAGTCACACCAATGCCCTCATCACCCAAGACAGAATCATTAAGTGTAAAAGGGAGCGCATTTGTCCTACAGTAACCAGCCAGAGAAGTATGTTCCCCAGTATACTTACAGCAGTAGAAAAGGATGAGACTTATACATGACACCGCGTCGCAGGTGCTACATCATGGTGGAAATTGCTTGTTAATATATGGTAAGATATGTGTCAGTAAGGTGGAATTCCCGCCTGTTTCCTTGGGAGGAACAGGACCAGTTACATATGGTCCTTTTGACTGATGGAATTGCCAGGTCAGTCCACTGATTTTGCCAACGAAGATGAATTTAATACTTTCCGAGAGACTAGACTGTAGCTCACGAGAAACGTTCCATGTCTCCTCGAGTTCTACAGCCGATTTAGCTAGTACATCAGCCTGCTCATTGCCAAAAATACCGCAATGGCCAGGCACCCAAATCAGAGAGAAGGATTTAGCACACGTGTACAGATTATTGAAAATGCGACCCAGGACCTCATGTGAATCAGTCCTACACGAATTAATTGCCTGAAGGGCGGGCTTACAGTCCGAAAAAATTTAAAAAATTGTCGGGATTTACATGCAAAGGCTATAGCTTCATCTATGGCAAAGAATTCGGCAGTAAATACAGAAGTATGGGGGGCAAGCGAAAACGGATGCGGCACTCCATTGACCATACACTCGCACCCACACATTCATCCAACTTAGAGCCATCAGTGTACAAATGGAATGACGCTAGGTTTCTAATGAGTATAAACCGGAACAATGTTGTACCTCCACCTCTGGCGCCCTGGACTTAGCGACAGGGAGCCAGTCAGTGTTGATGGTGGTAGTAAGTGACTCGACCCAGGGTGCTATATTTGATGTTAAAACTTGATCCCCATTAAAAAGATTGTGCCCTAACTCCTTACTGAGGAAGTGAAGGCTCACAGCCACCGGCTCAAGGGCCTCATACAGGAGGTATTCTCACTCTTGGAGGATCTGACAAATCAGGAGGCCAACTGAGCGTTTATGGTGGGTGGTGATACCGTGCGAAAATAATGTGTCCTCGTTGTACATGGAGGGGAAGCACATAGGTACACCGAAGAGCTCCAGGACATATACGCAATCACACGTTCTGAAGCACTTCCAGTCTGCTGAGTACAGCATCCGATGCCGACCCATACACTTGTGAGCCATAGTCAAGTTCTGAACGGATAACGGACTTATACACCATCAATAAAGACGTTCTGTCTGCTCCTCACGATTTCCTGGAAAGAAGCTTAAGGACGTTAACCTTTTTACCACAAGAAGCAAGCAAATGGTTAATACGTGTTGTCCAACTGAGCCTGCTGTCAAAATGTAGACCCAAGAATCTAACTGAATTTCGAAAAGGTATCGGCTGATTATCTAAAGTTAAATGCAATGGAGGCACGTTAAGTTTACGAGTAAAAATGACACCGGTATACTTAGGGCCAGAAAATTTAAAACCCCACTCCAGGGCCCAGCAATGAACAGATTCAAGTGCCAGTTTAACCTGCTGTGACGAGGATTGTGCATTGAAGGGAGAAGGCCACATTGCACAATCATCAGCATAGAGAGTATTTAAGCATCCTGGGAATGGAAGCGGACGACAGAATGTCATTAATGATAACACTAAATAAAGAAGGGCTAAGCACATTTCCTTGTGGTGTACCGTTCTCCTGGACAAATACGTCCAATATTACGTTGCAGGGGAACCTGACAGAAAACGTTCTGTCAGTAAGAAAGGTCTGCAGAAAAATGGGCAAATTGCCTCCTAAACCATAAGCGTAGAATTTACATAGTGTTCCGCTTCGCCGAGTCATATCATACGCCTCCTGCATATCCAAAAAATTCCTATCATGAATTCGCGATTGGCAAGTCTCGGCTATGTAGTGCTCCAGGTGCACTACGTGATCTAGAGTGGACCTGCATTTACGGAATCCACTCTGTTGATCATTTAACACACCCTTCGACTCTAAAACAAAAAGTAAGCTTTTATTAACCATATGTTCAAGGACCTTACACAGACACTCAGTCAGTGCAATAAGATGAAATGAACTAAGACTCGTAAGGCGACCATCCCGTCGAGGTATCAGTATTACATGCATGTAGTACCATGAGTCTGGAAATGTGCGATACTGTGTGTGAAACGCCGCCGTCTCACTGTACACCGTTAACAGCTTACTCCAGTTGGCCTGAGTAAGATGCTGAATCATGCCATACATAATGGTTGATGGACCGGGACTGGAGCCTTTACAGGATTTTAGGGCAGGGAGAAGTTCATCTAGTGTAAATTCGGAGTTGTAGCTGGTATCTACATCTTCTGTGGCAAAGTCTAAACTCAGCCGTGTGCCTATGGTGGAGAAAGCAAAGCTCGTAAGTGGCTGAGTCGCTTAACTGAGCAAAGTGGTTGGCAATAGTAGTGGCAATGTCCACGGGATCGTCAGTGACATTTCTGGTCATCTCAAGTGTGATGACTGGTGACTGGGTGCACCTGTTGTTAAGTACATTGATGGTGGACCAGACCCGACTTAGTGGGACGGTGTGATTCACCGTGGACACAAAACTATGCCAGCTATTCCGTTTGGCTGTTTTAATTGTCCTCCTGACCTCGGTTTTTGTCGCACTGTAGCCAATAAAGTTTGACTCTATTGGCAGTTTCTCAAAAATCCTGTATCTCCTATTACGCTTAGTGATTGCTTGTCGGCAATCTGGTGTCACTGTCCACCACGAAACTCTGTGCTTGTGTTGATTAGTAGATGTCTTGGGAACAGCAGCCTTAGCTGCATGTGTAATGGAAGTGGTGTGCAACTTTCTCACTGGTGTTATCTTCCAATATATCTAGATTGGTGACCCTTGAGTAGTACCCCCAATCTGCTTTCTTAAAGTTAAATTTAGGTGGTGGGGGGCTGATAATCATCCCATGAATAAGAAAGACATGTAGGAAAATCATCACTACCCATTGAGTCATCATACGGGTCCTAAGAGATGTTAGGGTGTATATCGGGAGATGACAAGGACGGATCTAAACATGATATGTTGCCAGTGCGGTCATCTACACGAGTCGCTCTACCATCGTTTAGAAGACAGAGGTTTGAATAGGTCGGCTACTTGTTCCTCACTACCATCACTCCTCAAGCTTTCCCATCGATGTTGATGGGCGTTAAAATCGCCTAAAATTAATTTATGACCCAGAAGTTGATGTACAAATGAAGTGAAAGCATCACCATCAATGGGACCACGGGAAGGACGGTAAATAAAACAAATAGATACGTGTTGCCAAATTTCACCTTTCATGTGCTAGCTTCCAGAGCAGAAGTCATCATCACTTCCATTTGTGAGAGCGATTTGTGTGAGTATATGGCAGTCTCATGACCCTCATACTTTCTACACGAATGGTAGCATTTGAACCGAGGAGGATCAGGATGATCCTTCAGTTGCGTCTCCTGTAAACAGACAACATCTGGTTTATGTAAAGCTAGCAAAAGACTTATATTTTGTAGTTTATTTCCAACAGACCTACAATTCCACTGTATAATACGGAACATGATGGTTTAAGACTTACAGGAGGGGCCTGTGTGATTAACTTTCTTTGATCGCCCGCCGTCAGGTGAGTGACAACCGGGGAACCGATCCCAGTTCTTGTTAACGGAAACCTCCACTGATTAATTAGTTACGAGGCTCCCAGACTACCCCGAGGAAGAGCTATTAAGTCGTCTCTCCCTCACTGGAGTAGGAGTAGGAAAAACATGAGGAAGTGTCGGTTTCAGGGTGGTAATATTAAGTTCTTTTTTACTTTTTTTACTTCTGTTTAGGCTTTACCAACTGAGAAGTATGGGCAGCCCGAGAGTAAGAAGTTGGAGGGATAGCCTATCAGTGAGAGGGGTGGAACGGGAAACAGGTCGAGTTGCAGAGGCAGAGCGAGTGGCGCGAGTAACAAGCTCAGGGTCAGTTTGTGTCTCGACAGAACACATCACAGGAGCACATCACCGCCGAAGCACAGGAGGTAGCTAGTGTGGGAGCTACAAGCAACGCCCGCACCTTTTTCCTAGCTTCATAGTAGGAGATACCCATGGTTGCCTTCACTGTGCAGACTTCCTTCTCCTCCTTCCACTTAGGACACTCCCTCGAGGAGGTGGAGTGAGCACCCTTACACTGAAAACAGCACCCTGTCTTGGATATACAGCCGTCTGCAATGAGACCATAACCTGCACGTTTACCACACACAAATGGTAGCCTGACACGCCTCTGTACTGTGCCAATCTGACACTTACCACATTGAAGTGGGCTAGGGATGTAAGGTCTTACTCTAACAATTTCATAACCAACTTTAATGAAATCAGGGAGCGTGATCTTGCCAAAAGTCAAAACAAGGGTAGCCGTCTTCGTCCTCATGCCTTCCACAAATCTTATGATAAAATGGGCATCAGTGACAGCTTGTTGGGCGAGTTCACGTATGATGTCCTTCTCCATACACATGAGATCCCTGCAGGTGATAACACCCTTCCAGATACTCATGGGGTGCGGAATGGTCGTCTGGACGTCATAAGGGTGATGAAACTTGCGCAGCTTGTGCAAGTCTCTAACCTGAGATGGATTTGCCGTTTTAACTAGGAGGTCCCCGTCAGCAAGTTTGGTGACACGTTCAACCTCACCAACACAGCCATCAATCACCTTCCTGATAATGAAACAATTGAGACTAGCCAGTGACACTGAACGGAGGGTGTGAATTCGTACATAACTAGCATTATGTATATGTACACTGATGTCAAGCGGGGCACGCTTCTGGGGCCTGTCAGTTCGGGCATCATTCCGTGTCGGTGTCATGGAATCGTCACGACCACCTCCCCTCCTAAGGGAGGGAGAGGGGAGGGGGGCTCGACATAGCAACCACCTCCTCGCGGGGGAAGTGGGAAGAAGAGAAAAACGAGCAAAGGAGTGAAAACCAGGACGAAAAAACCTGAGGCTAAGAGTGCCCTCTCAACCCACTATAGTCGCGGCGCACGACTCTGAGGTCATTATCATACTCTGGCAACCTACCGGTACCCTTCAACAGTGCTTCCGAGTTCATGTATAATATGATACGCATGTGATTCGTGTATTATATGATCATGTATGATAATATTCGTGTATAATATGATTTGTGTATATGATACGAAATTGGACGCAGTGTTGACAGGTAGGTTGCCAGGGTATGATAATGTCAACCTCAGAGTTGTGCACCGCAACTACAGGGAGGTCTATCAGGCTAAAATAATTGAGGACTCCATTGAGGATCGCTGTCCACTATTCTTAGCCTGCCATTCAGCACATAATACAAATTATATGGAATAAAAAGCTACTTAACATCATCCTCTAGTCATGGCTACGCTCGAAACCCATAATTTTTACAATGGTTTTTATATGCAGTGTAAAATTAAGAGAAGCCTGGTGGTCTAGTAGTTAGAATGTTCCAGTTAGACTATTCAGTCTTCGAGTTAACTGTATTTTTTTGATAATGTTGCTTTTGTTGTTGAACAAATCCAGTAGGTCTGGTTGAGCAGATCCATCTACCGCAGGCAACCAATCTTCCCTGCGGGGTAATGCCTTAAAAGCGCGGTAGTGAAACCATCATCTTTCATCCAAAGTATTCATGCAAATTAGTTTTATTGCCATATAGTAGAAAAAAGTAAAAAAACTGAGTAAAAGAGGTTTTATTGATTTATTTTAAAACAAGTTCAACAAGAAATACTTTTGCCAGCCACAAGGTAAACAATAATGATCCCTGTATATATAAAGAATTTTGCCAAATCAGTTAATACCCACGAGTTATACAGATATGTCGTCCATACAGCTCTTAAGACCATGAAACCAACCACTGAAATAGAAACCTAGAGGCACTCTGTCATAACAACGTCCAATCAGGGTAGGAAAAAGGCATGACTGAAAGTCAGAAGCTATTGTGATGGGTTATAGTCAGACCTTTGCATTGACGGCAGTATGGTGTGGGGGCCTCCTAAATGAAGTGTAAATAAGCGACACAACATTATTTTTATATACAGTGTGCAGTACATCCAGCCATTGGGTTAATTGTTCTGGACTGCCGCACTTCACTTTTTTTTTTTTTTTTAATTTTCCAATAATTTACACAAGTATATATCCCTTCCCATGGTTAGTATAGAACTCATTTACATTACCACACATTCCTACAAATACTTCTCTACAAATCAGTATATTGTAACATTGCCATGGATGCTGCCACAACAACTGGGCACTGGGATGAAGAGAAGACATGCCTTTAAAGAAGCAGTGGAATCTTTCAGCATTTTTGCATCTGATATATTTCAGTCAATCACTGATCAGTCCTATGATGTCATCGTTCCTCATAAAGGAATCTCCATACTGACTTTGGCCATGGTATAGTACATCTAATGTTTTCTATGAACTGGACGCCAAAGCAAGTGCCAAAACCAGCAACTACTCAGCAGACATAATGTGAAAGGGCCAATATCTTACCAGTCTTGGTACTCCGACTTTTAATATATCGAACCAATGATGTACGAGTATAATCAGGCCGGCGATTTCGGCCCAACATACATACGTCATACGTTTGCACCCCGGGATGTATTGGCCTCAATTCGGGATTTATAGAGCTTTACTCGAGTGTAAGTAATCGGGCCAATTTACAAAATGTCAGTGTGTCTAAACACTTGAAATTAATGGATCTTTGAAACTTTTTCTTACTTAGAGAGAATTATTTTGTGAGCTTGTAGCCTTTGAATCCTTCATATAAAAAGAAAATCCTCAACAAAAAGCAAAAACAAAAACAGATTATCGTGATCCGAACCTTTGCCTCTAAACGCCTATCACAGTTCCCGAATCTGACTATTATTCAGAGAGTGGAAAATCAATGCACACACCATTGCCATGCCGACGCAATCTCGCCTTACGGGGTCCCGCACTGCAACCAAGTGAGGAAATTTTCGAGATAAAACAACTGAAATTGACTATAAACAACTGAAATTCACTATCCGGTATGAGTTTCGATTCTGACCATTCGAACCTGGGCACTTCAGAGGTGTTCATACTACCACTGAGCCACGGTCGACCTCTATATGACTGTGCAAATCTGACGAGTTTATTGACTATATATATATATATATATATATATATATATATAGATATCGTGTCAGTGTATACCACTGCTCTTTTAATTCTAGTAAGCTGAAAACATCAGTTCAGTTACAAAAAAAACATTATCAAATATCTAACCTTTGTTCTAAAGCACGACAGCTGCTTGTGGAAATCTCCCGTTTCTATTCAAAGTTTGATATTTTATAAAACATTGATCCAGTCTCTTATATACGATAATATTCAGAGATTGATGGCGTTTAATTGTATCAATTGGTTGTTAGCTTTGTGATACCGGTATTGGCTTTATCATCAATACATAGATCGAATCAGTATGTTATTTCCATTCTCAACCCAGAGTTGGAAAAAAGTTAATTTATATTTCGGTCCAATACATGTTTGCATCAATTGGTCCATTAAAAAAAAAAAAAAAAAAAAAAATCTGGCCAGGAATCGGCCCAGTTTACGGTCATCGTTTAAACTCGGTGTCGGAAAACAAGTCAGCCCTACACAAATTTTACATCAGTTGTCCCGATATAAAAATATTATGGTCAGGAAGCGGCGTAATGTGCCGTTTTCCCTTAGTACCTCTATATGCCGATACCGGCCCGACATTGTTGGGTACATCACAATAAGTGCTGGAAAAAGCTGGGGGGAAAAAGAAATCCGAGATGTTAAATAAAATATGTAACAATGTGCGAGTCTGAGTTTTGACTCAGTGCATGTGGCTGAACGTTTTCCTGCCAGAGTGATAGATGACTCAGTGGATAATTAATTACCAAGCTTGCAGTCACACTTGGCATTACCTCTTTAGGCCAATAGTGCAGTATACAGCTAACTTATTCAAGAAAATTAACAAATTGCAAATCTGTATGCCCCATATTTATATATTATGCCTGGATTAACCACGTTCAGGTGTATATAGATTACCAGTATTACTTACCAGTCATAGCTAGTGTAAGCACTCAAAGGTGAGGGAAGAAACGAGTCAGTCAGATGGTAAAAAGAAACTGGCATGGTTCTGTCAGAGCGATTATCCGCACTGCATCTCGACTACTTTATATTCCAGAGTAATTTGATTTAATTTTTTTTAACATATAAGAAGAGGGATAATACTTGTTAAAACCATTACTATAATACTTACTTTGAAATTTGGACACACATGTCATTATGAAAGAAGCTTCATATCTCATGGTTGATCCTTTGGCCGTTCTCTTTCAAGTATACTGTCATTCATGCTTGCCAAGTGCATTCAAACAGACATTCTGAAGTCACCGTGAATGCAACGATAAACTGTGGAAAGTTAAGTTTTGCCTGTATTGTGGAAGAATAAGAAGCCAAACCATACAGACAAGGAAAACAAATGAATTTAAGGTTTGAGGTTGGCCACTGCAAGCAAGATGGAGGTGTAAATTTGGATGCCACGTAGATAAATCTTCTCATTCAGGTATTCATTGTGGTCATGCAGCAACACTAGTGTGTGGTTCATTGGAGAGAAACCCAACGCTGGCACACCACGCTGGAGAAAGACATTGTCGTATTAGTTCATGACAATAATTAAACAGAGAAGAGGAAATCAACATAACTTATGATGAGAAGCTTAGAGTGTGAAGATTAAACTGAAAGAAAAGATAATTCATGATCTAAAAAAAAAAAAAAAAAAAATATATGTTACAGTAATCAGATCTGTCCAACAAAATATGATGCTTTCTATGCTTAGGTCCGTAAAATATATGAAATGTAAAGTGTGAGGAGTAGACCGTAGTACCAGTCGAACAGAGTGGTACTCCCTACTCCCTATAGCTGGATGGAAAACTGATGACAGGGAGATATGGAGTTCAAGTTTCATCAGCCCTTGGGACTAGCTTCTGACAATTCCATTTTGTTGAACTTCTTCAGTATTTCAATAACAGCGAGTAGACCAGCATACTCTCCAATACTCTTTTCTCTGTCAGCACCAAAGTACATGCACATTGCACACCACATTTCCTATTCCAAAATAAGCAAAAATGGCATCCCATCCCCCAGCCTCGGAGTCCCCGGGAGGAGGGGGGACCATAAAAGCCCCCAGCATCCGCCCCTCTCCCCGTGATGACCAAATGAGATGCACGGAACCACTGTCTAACGAACCTCTTGTTCATTTCTGCAACATTCGTGACCTTTCCTCAATTTTGTTCTTTGTTAAACACAACCTCCGTTCCTCTAAAATTCACTTTCTCTTCCTCACTGAGACTCAGCTGTCTGAGGTGACTGATAGCGAACCCTTCTCCGTATCCTTTTACTTTCTCCAAACTCACTTCAAAGCCAAAGGTGGCTGTTGTGTAAATGTACGCAGCAACATATCTTGCTCTCGTGTTGCTGAACATGAATCTTCTAAATTCCTAACTCTCTGACTTCGGCTAGCCTGTAATTCTCTGAATAAATTTACCTGTGCTGTGCATTTATTATCTCCTAATTCTACTGACTATGAAAAATTCTTTGACTATCGTACTTCTAAGATGGAACAAATCCTATCAATTTCTCCTTTCTCTGAAATCTCCATTCTATGTGATTTCAATATTCACCACCACCTTTGACTTTCCTCTCCTTTCACAGATCCACCTGGTGAACAAACCTACATCTCCTTTATCTTTAATGACCTAGAGCAGCTTGTTCAGCATCCTACCCATATCCCTGATTGCCCTGGAGAGAGTTCCAACATGTTTAAGCATTTTCATACACCTAATCCTTCTGCTTATGCTGTTAATCTTTTTTCTTCCTTGGACTCCTCTGATCACCTTATCACCTTAACCTGTCCTATCGCTCTAATAAGGCCTGTGGATCCTCCCGAGAAATGACAACAGTGGCACTTTGGAGCTGCTGACTGGGAGGCTGACAAGCAGTACTTCTTTGATTTTCTCTGGAATGATTATTGCTTCCATGGGCGAGAGCTATGTGAGTGTGGTTCATACATTACGGAGGTTATTCTCTTGGGTATGGACACATACATTCCTCTCTTATCGTGTGACTGATGAAAATAAAAACTTGGTTTAATCCAATTGGTTTAATCTAATTGGTTTGTTCCAATGCTGTCCACAACAAGGAGAAGGCCTAAAAAGGCACCAGAGCTAACCCACCCCTGAATCTCATCTCTCTTATGTCTCTGCCTGAAGCCGTGCTAAGTCTGTTCTTCACTCTGCTAAAAATAATCTAATTCGTGCTATATGCTCTGACTCAAATTCTTCCCCCTTCTTCCGGCAGCTTGCCAATAACCTATCTAATTACTTCATCATCCTTCCCTCCTCTTTTCCGCTTTGATACCTCTGTAGCTGTTTCTTCTGCTGATAAAGCAGATCTCTTCGCTCAGACTTTCTCCTCCAATTCCACCTTAGACGATTCTAATGCTGTTCCTCCATCATTTCCTTCCTCTAATTTCCTCTTGGCTGACACTGAAAATTCTTCAGTTGATGTGTTTACTGCCATCACTGGCCTCTTTACAAACAAGACGTATGGGTCTGATGGGATCCCTTCTGCTGACCTCAAAAACTGTGCTTACATCCTCCCTAGGTAAACTTTTCCACCTTCGTTAGCGTCTACCTTTCCTTGCTGGAAGTTTGCCCACATTCATCCTGTCCAAAGAAGGATGACCATTCCCAGCCCCCTATCACCCAATTGCTTTGACATCCTGTATTTTCATTGTTGACCAAACAATTTTAAAGCATCTTTCCTAGCACGACATTCTTTCTGATCTACAGTATTGGTTCCTCCAGGGATGCTCCACTGGCAGTCTTTACTGTCTTATTACCTTTTCAGACTCCTGGTTATCCTCGTTTCGCGACTTTGGCAAATGCTTTGTCACTGCACTTGACAACTCAAAGGCTTTCGATCGGATCTGGTATAAATATTTAATTTCCAAACTACCCTCATATGGTTTCTATCCTTCTATCTGTTCCTACCTTTCTGGTCATTTTGTAGCTGCTGTTGTAGACAGCCACCATTTGTCTCCTGAAGTTATCAATAGTGGTGTTCCTCAGGGCTCTGCCCTATCACTAATTCTCTTCCTTCCATTCATCAGTGACCTTCTGGATTATACATTTAACCCTATCCACTCATACGCTGATGTCTTCACCCTTCACCTTTCCATCTGCTTCCTAGCATCCATCTCAGCAGTTGCCTCAGCAAACGTAGGTCGAAATTATGGCACACTTGATGCCTGACTTGGATCATATCACTGGATGGAGTAATCAGGTTGTTTTTAGCGCATCGAAAACATAGTTCTTATATCTTTTGATCCAGCAAAATCTACCATTGGATTATTCTCTAAATTATAACGATATCCAAATCAATCCACATCATCTTTAAACATAACTGAGGTTTCGTTCTCTCGGGATTTATCCTGGAAAGATCATATTACCTCTCTTGTAAAATCCGCTTCCAAGTGATAGGTGTGCTAAACCAACTTTAAACAGAGGTTTTATTCGCCTCTGTGTTGAGTACACGTCTCATGTGTGGTAAGGCTACCCGCATAGAGCTCTTTCACCAAGGTGGAGTCAAAGGCTTTTTGTTTCATTAACTCTCCTCCTCTTACTGGCTCCCTTCAGCCTCTGTCTCACTTCTGCAGTGTTGCGTCCTTGTTGCTTTTCTATCAGTACTTCATTGGTCACTGCTCCTCTGAACTGTTTACTTGCATCCCTCTACCTCTATGGCGGGCACACAGCACCCGTCTAGCAGCAAACCCTCATCCCTTTTCTGTCCAACCCTCTAATGAAAGAGTTAAGCATTATTCCCAGTCTTCATGTATGCTCTGGAACCGTCTCCCTCTGTCTGATTTCCTACTGTCTATGACCTCCATTATTTTAAATGCAATGTGCCCAGGTATCTAAAAAGGAATGGATCTTGAACTTGGGTCTCTATTATTTGTTTGTATTTTTTCTTAGAGGGAACACTCTTACAGGTTTCTAGTCTTTAGTTCCATATTTCTTGAATAAAAGCGATATTACTGTTGAGAGATTATCCGTTACAAAGAAATCCATTTGTTTCAGAATGCGCTGCGAGGTGTACTGCAGAAGTTTGTGTTTACATGCTGGATCTACTGACCATACTGGATGGTGGAGGTCCTTTCATCCAATTATAGCCAGCCATGTTTCACTTTCTTGAGCCATTTCACTGCAGGACCTTACTCCACATGTTCAGTCTGCCTCTGGGCATTCTTCCCGTCACATTTACACATGAGACCCTTCTCAGTCTTCTTCCCTCCTCTCAACCTGTACAACCCTCAGCCATATATGGATAACAATATCTTATCTGTACTCTGATGATGCACACTAGTTTGAGGGCAAGAAGTAAATGTTCTTTTAAGTTAGTGTTCTTGCTGTTCCACTTCAGTTATGCCTGACCCAGCACACCCATTGACCACAGGTAAGCAACTGCCCCTATGAGGCCATCCCATAGGATCCTATATTGTTGTTGTTATGTCTGCATCTCAGAATGGTATGTCATGCAGTGCTCCATATTGTGGGTTATATTGTGTGGCCCTACTCTACAAGTGAAGCAAGTGTCGTTTGTGATTCCACCCAACCAAAATCTAAGCTGGTAACTGAGGACAGCTGGGTGATGTCCTGATGTAACGCTAACTAGATAGACTCTATCAGATATATTTAAGGATATCTCTGACGGGTGGATGTTGGAAGGGGGGACTTGCAATATATGTTGTTATTGAAAAGCTGTATAGCCCTGCGCGTGAAATGTGTAATTAGGTGTTTCTTCAATGCTAGTGTTAGAATGTCTGGAGGAGGGATGTTACTGAAGTGCGTCTGGTAATGTTTGTGTGATGGTTGATTTATGTGCTTGGTTTTACTGTATGGTTCCTTCATATGATAACGAGGGTGTTGTGTGTTAGCACAGGCTGCTGCATAGAATTGCGTGCCTCTCATGTAATCTATTCACTGACAGGGAAAACTTAGTTCCAACTTGTAAGTGAGCTCTGGAAGTAACACTGGAGCAGCCAATGATGATGCATTAAGCGTTGTTCTGTCGTCTTTGGTCTGCAGGATGTTGTAATGTGTGTTAAGCAGGACATAAGCTCATGCTGGGGAGGCATAGGATCTCAATGATGTGATAAACTATTCGCAGAGCTGGGAGAGTGTTTCGTTTTGTTACCCATTGAGCGGTTGTTATACTTGAGTAGCTTCGTGAGTAGTTAATCTTCTTTTCCATTTGTCATGTAGTGACAGGACAAGTAAAGAATAGTATGGGACTATTTTTATTTGTCTTGGAAATATTAACAAATCTCTCACACAGAGCGAAGTATAAAGTAGAGTCCCACTAGCTATCTCTCTGTCTCGCTCTCTCTGTCTCTCTCTCAAGTTGCTAAGCCCTTCTCCCTGCGACCTGTCTCTTCTATGGCTAGCTTCTTTCTGCCCTCTCTTTCCTAAATTCTGGTGAAACAGGAGACGTATCACGTGTGTTCCTTGTGAGTGGAAAGTTCTAGAAGCCTGTGTGTGAGTATGTGTGTATGTGTGTGTATGGTCACTAGGCGCTGTCGTGTGCCTATAAAGCATTCCTTGAGTTAAGAGTGTGTAAGCATGTTTAGCATTGCTCGATTCTCGCAGACACAATACCTTCTCATCATCTGACTCCCTGCTTCTATCTGTCTCTCTATCTATCTATCTATTATGATTTGTAATTATAATATGGAGTCCTAACACAGTGAGCCAGGGGATGCATTGCCTCTTGCAGTTTTGTAGGTGCTTCAAGAAGGCAGTCCAGTGGCATAAGTCATTCCAAGAATCTTCATGGATAAAGGTACATGACTGTGAATGACACAGGTACATTGTTAAGCGTGGTGTTGGGGAAGCACCTGTGTTAATGCTTCCTGATGATGAGGAGTGTGGTGGTGGACCTGCCTGGAGTGACTATCAGCCTGTTGTTCTCAGCCTATTCCTGAGGTGTGTTAAGGTAGTCTTGTTGCAGCATGCAGGCTGTGACTGCGATGTGGTGTTTGTTTTGGTAATGTCATCTGCGTATGAGGCAATGTTTGGGAGCAACTGAGCTGTAGGAATTCATGCATGTATAGGTTGAAAAAGTGTGGGTAAAAGATTGAAGCCCTATCAAACTCCGTCAGGAAAGTTTCATGTTCATGATGACTTGCCCTGGAGTGTAACATTTGTTTGTTTACTAGATAGGTTGCCAAGCCAGTATTTGGTGTTGCAGATTTTGATAATACCTTTGTGTTGGGGAGTGGCATCAAAGGCTGCATGAACGTCTGTTGTTGCACAAAGGGTACGTTGTGCGTCTCTCACGGAGTTGTTGTCAGGTATGATGTGTAATGTGTGTGTGTGGAGTGTAGTGCACTGAAGTCTGTTTATGAGGGAGCACGGGAGCCATGAGGAGTGATTTGTTAAGAATCAGGCATTCACCAATCTTGGATGGCATGCTACGTTTTGTTATGGGTCTGTTTGACGAAAAGTGTGTTGGGCCCTTGTTTGGTTTGAAAATATTGATGGTTGTTCCATGTTTCCAAATACTGGGAATTATATAATCTGCATCTGAGTAGTTACTGATGCTTGTGATGGTCTGGATACCGTGTGGTCCTACTGTACATGTTTCAGGTATAGCTTACTGACACCAACCAGCACTGTGCTTGTAGAGTTCTTTCGTTCTCTTGATATTGTTAATGTCTGTTCTGGAGTGAACAGACATATAACATTGTGGTCATACTGAAAGGAATGCTCATGCGGAGAATCTTGTTTTTGTGACTCGATACGTGCTGGTATAAGGTGACATTGTTGTTGTTGTTGCTCAACTCCGGTCTTCGTCTGCTGGTCGAGCAGACTCATTGACAACAGGTAAGCATATGCTTATGTGGAGCCATACCGCAGGTACAGTACTGTAAGAAAAAAGTATCTTTATGAAGGTCACTAGTGGTTTTACTGTGAACAGAACTACTGTTCACATTTTCCTCCTAAGGCAAATAGTTCTGAATGACAGTTTACTTTTCTTGTTGTATGAACCTCAGGCCTTAAGAGGTGCTGATAATAACAGCAGGCATACATATAAAGGAAAGGTGACTGGATAACATTTCCAGGTGGTTCCACTGTATCAGGGCATAAAGATTGCAGCTTTTTTAATGTGTGTACACTCGCAGGCAACCCTCATCCCTCTGAAATTCACCAATTAATGCTTGACTGTACTTGGTGATTCTCCCAGATCCAGTCACATTCTGCCTGCCAAAAACCTTCAGTGCTCATGGAATTCCCATCACAGGAGGGTGCATGTGCACTGTTTCCGGTCTGTTCACCCGTGTAATCTTTCTTCTGTAGACTTCCCTAGCTTTTGCCACTCCTTGCTCAAGATGCTTGGAAAAGGGCATGTCACATGAGGGAAAGATCAGACTCCTCACTTTACAAGAAGAAAAGTTCCCTGTTAAAGAACCTGCCAGACTGTAAGTGCAACACTGCAGACAGAAGGCTTCATTACATGACGTACCAGCTGTTCAATTCCTGCAGTTAAAATAATGTTCTAGTCATCCACACAAGACTTGTAAGGTCACACATACAGGGTACCCTTCTGAGGCAAGAAGTACTCAAGGCCCATAGTATGACAGCAGCTGAGTTACAAGGAAATCACTCTGATATCCTAGGAATGTATCACACCACATCATTCAACATGATCTCCAAAAAGAGATGAACTGATCTGTTGCCATGATGCAGAAAATATGTGCAGGCTCATTTTGAATCTGCTCACAGATATCGCCTTTGGACACCAGAGCAGTGGGCAGGTCATCTGGTTTGATGGGAGCTCATTCCAGTGTGTTAAAATGAGTGGTGCTAAGGGACGGCATCCAGAGAGTCAGCAGGTGCGTCCATCAGTTACCAGGAACACTATGAAACACGCAAACCATTTGATGATCTAAGGCTCTCTTAGTGGTGTTATGGGGAGATTTTTTTTTTTTTTTTTTTTTGCCTATCGGCCATTGAGGCCGGAGCCTCTGGTCATTAAGGCAAATATATATATATATATATATATATATATATATATATATATATATATATATGTGGGCCTCCGCGTCCAAAGGGGGTCATGCACCAAAAATAAAATTTTACAGGAGAGGCTTGTAAAGGTCAACAAAGTGTTTGCAACTGTAATTTCGTTAGTTTTTGACGTCCAGTGCTCATTTTGGTATCAAATTACAGCTTAACACCTGAAGTGTATGAATCTGATAGAAGATAATGAATTTTATGAAAAATAATGTATGTATTGCTTGTTACAGTTGCATAATGTTGCACCCATAATGAACTTTACAAGCATCTCCTGTTGCAAATTATTACAATAATATCAATATTAATACTGTTAACAATAGTCGATAGCATGGGCAGCATAAAAGCATCATAATAATACCGGACAAAAATGATACTATTACTACTACTACAACTACTAATGCTACCACTACTAGCAATAATACAGCCCACACAACATTCCCCCTCTTCCCCCACACACATCAACACTTTTTCTATCTCTTTACACAAAATTAATGCCCATAGTCACCCATTAATAGTGAAGAATGCAGTACAGTTCCAGTAGTGCCATGTTGTGCCATGTAGTGCCATAGTTTTCCTCCGTTATCCGTACTCCATTGTCCAATATCCAGGCCTGGGTCGTCAGCTGGGGTGGTCAGGGCAGGTGAGGTGTGACACTATAGTCCCATGTAGTGCCACAGTCCTCCTTCATTATCCATAATCCGTCGTCCATCCAGGCCATCCTTGTTACAGCCGATGTTATTACATCTGCGTAATCCTTAGTACTTGGCAGGTAGTTCGTCTTCCTGATCTTCTTTTCGATGTTGCTGAAGGCTCAATCACAGGGCATGTATGAGTGGCCGGACTTCAGGAACACAAACTCCACCTGCACAGACACTTACCCCGCCACCACGAACACCTCTGCCACACTCACAACACTGGACATCCTAGCCTTTGGACGCGGAGTTTGCCTCGAGTCGAGTGCGTGCAGGTTTGGACGTGGTAATGTTGAACGAAATACGACTTTCAACCCTATGTCCAGTGTCGGAAGGAGGTGATTTCCACATCCAACCGTTAGAGGAAGGGTTAAACTAGTGCTCTCTGGTGCTATCACAAAACTGGCCAGGCCGGCACTTGACCCCCTTTGGACGCGGAGGCCCACATATATATATATATATATATATATATATATATATATATATACACACACATCCATGTATATGAACATACACACTTTCATGAACACGTACATATATATATATAATAATTTTTATTTTATTATTTGTTTGTAGTTTTATTTTTATTTTTATTTATTTTTTATATTTTTAACCTTATATTGCTTATAATAAAAAATACCTAATCTAAAGACCCTAAAACTAACCACCTAACAGACAAATCACTAACCTACACTAAATCCTACGAGACAAATAACTAGACCTACACTAATATTCAAAAAGCCTCGACCAAGAGAACACCATCGACTGCAGATAAGTAATGCCTTTCTACATGACATACCTGCACTCATCACCTGGTGACTGTCAGTCGAGGCACAACCTAATATAGGGGCCATCAATATATGAAAGGGAACCAGACGAGTCAGGAACACTTCCATATACATCAGCTGTCGTCCCTAATTAGAATAACTTAAGCAAGATAGCATAATGTATTTACATAATTTGTACAAAAAGTGAAGAACCTCGCCCAGCAGACCACCATCGACCGCAAGTGCCCAATACCTTCCTAGGGAGAAGTAATTTGTATTTTCTTCCAAAGAGTGTTATAACTGAACAGTGACCGGTATTTGCAGATGTCAGATATCAGGAGAGCATTTGCATGCAGATTATGGCAGTCATGGTTGTGACATCTTTATACAAGATGGTGCACTGTGTCACTGGTCCAAAGTGCTCTAGTGTTTAAGTGATAACAGTCTTCACAATATGTAATGACTGGAGGACAGCCAAGACCTAATTCCACTTGAAAATGCTTGGTCATACATAAAACATAACCTTTCCCACCGTCACTAACTCAAGCGTTGCCATTGATCGCCAGCTATAAAAAAAACCCTCATACCAATTAATCTGGCCAGGCATGTATGGCAACACTGTTCCGGCCGAGATTCTGATTGGCTGGAGATGTTTGTTCAATTTCGTTGTTACTAAAACTGGTACTCTTTTTATTATCAGATGTGATAATGAGTTTGTCGACAATACAATCGCCAAAAGCAATAAGAAATCCGTTATATACTTATCAATAATGAAATTTTCGTAGGAAGACAGAGATATGAGTCAACAAAGTATTATAACAGTCCAAGTCAAAGTCAGCTATTCGAACAATTCCTTTAAATCTCTGACACTCCGTAATATAACAGAAAATTAAGAAAACCTGCTTAATCCAAGCGTTGATATAACACACATTTAAATTTCAAGATCAGTCCGCATCCTTAAATCGTGCCACAACTCTGAATTAAAAATTCTAATGAGAGACGAGTTCTGCGGGGAGGGAGGTTTGAAATAATCGGGAGAAATCAAAGTAGGCTAAAGGAAAACTATTTCATTATATCTCCTCTATTATCACTGTACGGACTGATCTTAAAATTTAAATGTTATACCAACGCTTAGATTAAGCAAGTTTCCTTAATTTTCTGTTATAATACGGAGTGTCGGAGATTTACAGGAATTGTTCTAATGCTGACCTTGACTTGGACTGTTATAACTTGGACTGTTATAATACTTTGTTGACTCATATCTCTATCTTCCTACGAAAACTTCATTGTTGATAAGTATATAACGGATTTCTTATTGTTTTTGACGATTGTATTGTCGACAAACTCAGTATCACATCTGAATATAAAAAGAGTGTCAGTTTTAGCAACAACGAAATCGAACAAACACCTCCAGCCAATCAGAATCTCGGCAGGAACAGTGTTGCCATACATGCCTGGCCAGATTAATTGGTATGAGGTATAGTTCAATATGGAAGTCGGGCTACTCATGCATAGACCACAGAAGTCGCATATCTTTAAAAAATCTCTCCCGTGATAGTTAATGATATACCGTACGTAAGTTCTTCATGACATTATTCTTTAGCAGTTATACCGATTTCCTAGATATGCTTTAATGCGGTAAATGCAGGAAAACGTTATTATAGAAGCCGTGAAGGCACACCGGGTGTGACAGCATTCATCACATATGTACAAGTCTCTAGCTGCATCTTTTTTGAAACCCATATAATTTAGTTTTCTAAAAGAATAATGCTTCATCTCCAAAATGCTGAAGAAAATCTACAAAGTTTTTCATATGAAAATCGTACAATGTTTACAGCCGAAATCGTGCACAGACGAGACCGCCGGCCGAAATCCCACGATGCCGAGGGCTCCAAAATACCGTACAAAAAGTCAAAACAACACACCACTGGTGTAGCCTGAACAGGGTATTCCTCTAGACTTCAAGAAATACTTCAGTCTAGGCACTGTCCATTTTTCTCTACAACGGTTTTCCATGATCTTTGTACAGTAGGTCCAGCGGGGCAGTAGACACACGTGAGTTTGTTATTGTTTATAATCCTAACGTACGATCTTCAGCCGTGTCGTGCTAATATTTCTTAATAGAGAATCGTTACATGTTTCTCATAACACTGTTTATTTGTTTTGATTGACAAATACATGAAGTGGATGTAAAATAAAGCATATCAATATTTAAGGAAGGAAAGAATAATAACCGTCCGCAAACCGAGATGGTAGACTCAGCCTACCATTTCTTTATTTTCTTTGACTATAATACAGCCTCTCTTCCTTGCAGCAGTGACTAAAATAATGTTGTTATAATTTCTCCCTTCCATTTAGTGACACAGAGGGCAAATAAAATGAACGGAGTTTAGTAGACCGACTTTGATGTCGAAAATTAAATAATATGGTGAAAAGTGGCAGTTTTTCCTTGGTTAGTGACATCGGGAATTCTCAGGATACTTCATCTGTGTCCTGCCTAACAAAAGCCATCAAGATGTGGATGCACGACTAAAGTGGAACATTTTCAGAGTCTGTGTGATTCCATGCCAAATGGATATGTGCAATAAAGTCTGAACCATCACATATTAAATGAGTGGTTACTAAAATGCGTGACTTACAAAGCAGTGCCCCCGAAATGGAAACAGAAGAATACCGTAGTGCCCCCGAAATGGAAACAGAAGAATACCGTAGTGCCCCCGAAATGGAAACAGAAGAATACCGTAGTGCCCCCGAAATGGAAACAGAAGAATACCGTAGTGCCCCCGAAATGGAAACAGAAGAATACCGTAGTGCCCCCGACAACGGGGCAAGCAGGATACAGCCCAGTATGCCCGGGAACGTGCCGACACCCCCACACGGACCCCACGGGGTAGCCGCCACCAGTTGGAACAAACCCCGGCAACAACGGCATGTGTCAGCCAGGGCCGTGCGCCCCTATGTCACGCAGCCACCATGCCGTCGCCGTCGTAGGAGAAGGACACTACCTTCACGGAGTGGGATTGTTGAACCAGCTAGGGGTGGAGTTGTTCTAGACACTCCAGACGGCGCCCCTCCTAGTGAGACGGCCTATTGTCGCTCTGAAAGTGTCCTGGTAGAGACAGCCTATTGTCGCTCCTGCCCTCGTGAGACAGCCTATTGTCGCTCCTGCCCTCGTGAGACGGCCTATTGTCGCTCCTGCCCTCGTGAGACAGCCTATTGTCGCTCCTGCCCTCGTGAGACGGCCTATTGTCGCTCCTGCCCTCGTGAGACAGCCTATTGTCGCTCCGAAAGTGTCTTGGTAGAGACGGCCTATTGTCGCTCCTGCCCTCGTGAGACGGCCTATTGTCGCTCCGAAAGTGTCCTGGTAGAGACGGCCTATTGTCGCTCCTGCCCTCGTGAGACGGCCTATTGTCGCTCCGAAAGTGTCCTGGTAGAGACGGCCTATTGTTGCTCCCGCCCTTGTGAGATGGCCTATTGTTGCTCCGAAAGTGTCCTGGTAGAGACGGCCTATTGTCGCTCCCCTCCTCGTGAGACGGCCTATTGTCGCTCCGAAAGTGTCCCGGTAGAGACGGCCTATTATCGCTCCCCTCCTCGTAAGACGGCCTATTGTCGCTCCGAAAGTGTCCCGGTAGAGACGGCCTATTGTCACTCCCCTCCTTGTGAGACGGCCTATTGTTGCTCCGAAGGTGCCCCGGTAGAGACGGCCTATTGTCGCTCCCCTCCTCGTGAGACGGCCTATTGTCGCTCCCCTCCTCGTGAGACGGCCTATTGTCGCTCCGAAGGTGCCCCGGTAGAGACGGCCTATTGTCGCTCCCCTCCTCGTCAGACGGCCTATTGTCGCTCCGAAGGTGCCCCGGTAGAGACGGCCTATTGTCGCTCCCCTCCTCGTCAGACGGCCTATTGTCGCTCCGAAGGTGCCCCGGTAGAGACGGCCTATTGTCGCTCCCCTCCTCGTCAGACGGCCTATTGTCGCTCCGAAGGTGCCCCGGTAGAGACGGCCTATTGTCGCTCCCCTCCTCGTCAGACGGCCTATTGTCGCTCCAAAGGTGCCCCGGTAGAGACAGCCTATTGTCACTCCCCTCCTCGTCAGACGGCCTATTGTCGCTCTGAAGTTGCCCTGGTAGAGACAGCCTATTGTTGCTCCCGCCCTCGTGAGACGGCCCACTGTCACTCCATGCATGGAAGGAGGCAAGGAGCGAGACGTCACCCCGGCAGGAGACAAGAGCCCAGGGCTCCCGTACCAGAGTGGCCCAGACAGGCCTCACAGCCTCCCCTGGCCTCCACTCCCTACGCCTGGCTCTGGAACAGATGCACCTGACGGGCCCCAGTGTAAGCTGATGCCGCAGCCCTCCCCTATCAGCGCCCCTAGATGCTGGAGACCGCAGTCCGCAGTCTCTCCCGATCCTCCCCAGGACACCCGGGCGCAATCTCCATATGCTCCCACGACGACGTAAGGCTCCCACCTCCGGCCGAGACTTACACAAGAGGTTCCTGAAGCTATTCGGCCGCAGTCCCAAGGGCCATACCCCTGAGCCCAACCCGGAAGCCACAGGTAGCCCAGGACGCGAGAGGACGCCCCTACGAGTTGTCCCGTGCCCTCTTGGCACGCCTCCCCTTGGCGGTGCCCCTAGCCCGTCAGGATTGCCAACGGCGTGTTCCCGCCCCTGCCCCCCCACAATGAATACGTGTGATGCTGCCCAGAAACAGTGCAAGTGATTTAGGTTAAGTGTGACTTTGCCTAGTGTAGTATCGTGCAGTGACTTAATATAGTGAATATCGGGGCAAGTAAGATCACAGTGAGAGAATAAAGGACGAGTGTGCAAACCAAGATCTGATGAACTATATTTATGAGTGACGTCCCTTATATACAATTAGTAAGACTGTGCCGCCTGGAAATTCCTCCGTAGGAATACACCCCTACTGCTGTGAGCTCTAAAGAAGTAATACGAGAAAGTGTTAGTGATATTCCCCGACTCCCACTACCCGTAAATCCTGTACGACACTCCCTCGTCCCAGTATCTAGTGTAAGTGTAAACCAAAAATAGAATCAATTACCAAAGTCCCTTTGCTATTGGAAAACGTGTAATCCTCATTGTTAATCCTTGCCTCGCTCCAGTATTACCATACCTCCCTCCTAGCCGTCACAAGTCACTCCCCGCACCCCCCCCTTTTCTCCCCCCTTTGCGAGACTCACTCCCCGCGCCTCACGCGCGCGCCTATATTCACTGTACCCTGAATACACTAGGTTTGATTGGTTGGCATTAATATCAGATAAGCAAGTATCCTGCAAGATACACATGTCCTAGATAAGGGTTTTATATTGCTGTGTATTGTGCTGTAATATCTGCTGATTTGTCCCGTGTCTGATTGTGGTAATATACGTGTAAAGGTTGTTGCCTAGAGTTTTGTGTCCTGCCTCTATTGCACTAATCTCCGGTCTCGAAAGAGGACCCCGCTCCACGTTAGGTGAAATAGGAACGAGAAGTCGAGCCTAATTTCACCTAGCATTATAGTTACCAACACCTTATCTTGTTTATTTCGCCATAAAATAGGGGGGCAAGGTGGCACAGTGGTTGAGCGTCGGGCTTAGGACCGGGAGGTCGTGAGTTCGAGCTACGCCTGGTAGCTGCCATGCCGTTACCATGTGTAATGTTGTGCTTGTCTGCGTTAAGCATGATGTTGTCATATTTCATGATGTGCCTGTTGATGTTGGTGATGAGTTTGTTTAGTGTGATGATACGATGTTCTGTTTCTTTGGTGAATTTTGTCCATTTTACTTTCTTGTATTTTGTGTAAGTGACGTGTATTTGCTGTGGTCTTTTTTTTTTTATGCGAGGAAGAAGGAACCAAAGGCTGAGCCCGCAAAACGTTCCTTCCAAGAAAAAAAAAAAACTAAACAAGAGAGCCAAATTCAAGATCCCTTAATTTCGAGATGCCTGGATACACTGCGTTTGAAAGACTAGAGATCATAGGAAGTAGGAAATACAGACAGAGAGAGACAGTTCCAGAGCTGACCTGCTGCATAAACGAAGGACTGGGAGTAACGGTTAACTCTTGCATTAAAGAGTAGGACAGAAAAGAGATGAGTTTGTTGCTAGACGGGTGCTACGCGCCCGTCGTAGAGGTGGAGGAATGCAAGCAGACAGTTCAGAGGAGCAATGACCATTGCAGTAGTGATAGAAAAGAGATAAAGATGCAACAGTGCGACGAAGAGACAGAGGTTGAAGGGAGCCAGTAAGAGGAGGAGAGTTGATGAAAGGTAAGTCTTTGACTCCACCCTTTTGAGTAGAGCTGTATGTGGGGAGCTTCCCCACACATGAGAGTTATACTCTAAACAGGGGCGAATAAAACCCGTGTATAAAGTCAACAATTGTGCAGGGGTAAAGGAGGCACGGAGTCAGCTTAGCTCATCTCATCTCTTGGAAGCAAATTTTACAAGAGATGCAATATGATCTTTCCAAGATAAGTCCCGAGTGAATGAAACCCCAAGCATGTTCAAGGATAATGCAGGATTGAGCTGGATATTATCAAACATTAGCAGGTACTCCTGTGGAAGATTCTGATGGGTTGATAGGTGTAAAAACTGAGTCTTTGATGCATTAAAAACAAAAAGATTATTTTTGCCCCAGTCAGAGATACGAGCCAAGTCAGACATTAGGTGTGCCATAGCCTCATCCCTTGTTTGTTGAAGTAACTGCTGAGATGGACGTTGCGGGAACCGAATAGAGAGGTGAAGAGTGGAATCATCAGCATACGAATGGATGGGATTAGATGTACAGCTTAGATCATTGATGAATAAAAGGAAGAGAGTTGGTAATAGGACGGAGCCCTGAGGAACACCACTGTTGATAGATCTTAGAGAAGAACGATGGCCGTCTACAACAGCAGCATAGAACGACCAGAAAGGAAGTTATAGATGAAGGCACAGCTAGGATAGAAACCGCAAGAGGGCAGTTTGTTAATTAAAGATTTATGCCAGACTCGATCGAAAGCCTTTGAGATGTAAAGTGCAATGGCAAAGCTTTCGCCAAAGTCCCGAAAAGAGGATGACCAAGAGTCTGAAAGGTAGGTGAGATCGCCAGTGGAGCGTCCCTGACGGAACCCATACTGACGATCAGAAAGAAGGTTGTGATAGGAAAGATGCTTTAAAATTCTTCTGTTAAGAATAGACTCAAAAACTTTGGAGACACAGGATGTTAAAGCAATGGGACGATAGTTAGAGGGTTGGAAATGGTCACCCTTCTTTGGGACCGGCTGAATGAGAGCAAACTTCCAGCAAGAAGAAAAGGTACAAGTTGAAAGACAAAGGCGAAAGAGTTTACCTAGGCAGGGTGTAAGCACAGAAGCACGGTTCTTGAGGACAACAGGAGGGACTCCATCAGGCCGATATGCTTTGTTAGTACTGAGGCAGGTGATGGCAGAAAATACATCAGCGGACGAAATTTTATTGTCAGCCATGAGGAAGTCAGAGGAGGGAAGTGATGGAGGAACAGCACCGGAATCGTCTAAGGTGGAACTGGAGTGTATTCTTGCGTTGATGATGATTTGCAGGTGATGTGTCATCCCCCAGGTGGTGGTGTGTGAGTGTCTGGTCAGATAGAATGTGACGTCTGGGAAGGAGGGAGAACAGAGTGCTTGGAGTAGAATGTAGTTGTACTGTGTGGTGTTACTGATAATGCACTTGTCATGCTGTATTGCAATGTCGAGGCCAGTTGTCTTGGTTGTATCACATCTGACGGTGTTTTTAACTTTAAAGTCCCCAGCAATGTTAGAATTAGGTGTCTGTGTTAGGAGTTGTATTGCACTGGTACAGCATGGCAGGTGTCAGGGGAATGTAAATGTTAACAATGTTGATTTCTTGCCAATGAACATAAGTGATTGTATTTCTAATGTGGTGTCATTCTGGGAAAGTAATTGTGTTGTCTGTGCTTGGTTTTTGTAGAGGATGGATTTGTGAATGTGAGTTACATGGCCTCTGTAGAGGAGGGATTTATGAATGTAAGTGATGAGGTCTCCATGGTCATTAGTTCTATGAACATCTGTGAAGTGTCTGGAGTCTTGTGAGTGTGATTGGGTTTTGTTTCTTGTAGGAGTGCAATGTGTTTGTTGTGTTTGTGAAGAAAATTTTCAGTTTCTGGTGTTGTGGAGTGGAGGCCACTGAAAATGAGGTGCAGTATGTTTATGTTGTATGTTCGAGGCGATGGACATCTAGTGTGGATCTGTGTTGCAGGTGTAGTGTTTGTGTGTAGGGGCTGAGCTGTGGTGGGACTGATTGTGTGAGTTGCAGGGTTGTTGGAATGTGTGGAGGAAATTAACTACGTACAGTGTGGCGGTAGGAGTGTTTGTTGAGGTGTTGCACTTGTCACATACCCATGCTTTGTGATGTTGTCTGGAATTTTTAAGTGTAGTGCAAGTGGTGTGGATCCATTCGCTGTAAGAACTGCACTGAACAGATCCACGTGTTAGTTTGGTTCTTGTGATGGGTGGGAGCAAACCTAGCATGTGTGTCGTGTTTGGGTCCTGGGATTGTTGTCAGTATACCTGGCAAGTGTGTGGGGGAGGAAATGGCTGTCGGAGAATCATTTCCCTTTGTGTAAAAAATGGTGTGGGGAGC
This sequence comes from Coenobita brevimanus, assembly GCF_032717465.1. NCBI lineage: Eukaryota > Metazoa > Arthropoda > Malacostraca > Decapoda > Coenobitidae > Coenobita > Coenobita brevimanus. The sequence continues at coordinate 9,498,602 of NC_136979.1, read as the reverse complement.
AGCTGCCCCCATGTGGAAGATGGTGTTCTGTAAGGTTGACTAAGGTCCTCCTCACAGGATGCAGGGTAGTCTGGGGAGGTTTGGTTCCCAGACTTAAAGTTACAGTTGTTTTTCCTTATCTGGGGTGCACAGTGCAACTTCTGGTAGGCCTCCCTCTAGTGACATGTTCTGATAAAAGTGGCAGAAAAGTCTGACAGTGTTAGCTTAAGATTATTTAAATGTGAATGCAAACAACAATAAAATGAGATGTCAGAGGGAATTAATAGGCTATGGTTTTCAAATGCATCCTACGAGAAAGAAAGCAGTATGAACTACAGGGCAGGAATGTTATTCGTGGTGCTCGAGGAGACTGATAGCTTTAATTTCCCAGACGCTGTATAATGCAAAAAAGGCAGTATGGAGTGTGAGCTAAACCCTTTTGATGCAGATGGTGCACTCAGGTATTAGACTCAGACTAACACTGGAAAAATTTTTTCAAGTGAGAGAAATCATCGCAGTCAGGACCTTCAAAAACATCTTGTGTAACCTCTCTCTCTCTCTCTCTCTCTCTCTCTCTCTCTCTGTTGAAAGTGCTGTTTTCACATTACTTTTAGATTATGCTATGAATATGCGACTTGCAATGATTGATGACAATATACAAGCATGCTAGAAGTAACTGTGGATGCATTAAAGAAATGAACATTGTATGTAAATAGTGTCAGTTGACTGGAAAACTTACAGCGGTCAGCTGATGGGAGTTAGAGAACGTTTTTGTAAAGCCACCGAGCCTTAAACCAAAGAGCAAAGCCTTGTTTAAGTCTCAAGTCTAGTTTGGCAGCAGTACAGTACTGCTTTTGACAGGGCCATAATGGGGACTTCCTAAAAATTTTAGGTCTTTCCCCACATTAGCCATATAACAATATATCTTATGGAACTGTTAACGCAGGGCCCTTACTCCCTCCCCCCTTCACATTACACGTATACAACAAGGACCCACTGTACAGCTCTCTCTCTCTCTTTTCCTTCCTACATGCTTTTCCTAAACTTGTCAGATAATGAACATTATCCCTTTGCCTGGCATAAACCCAAACTGCATCTTATCAATATTCATTCTTTCCTTCATCCTTCCTTCCATTACTTTCATTATTTGGCTCGAAAGTTTTTTGCGTTTATAATTTCCCCATTCCAGGGCACAACCTTTCCCCTTACACACATGACAATCATGCTCTTCAACCAGTCATCTGGAGCAACACACTCATATGTAACAGAATTTATCAAATCAGTAACTAAACCCACGCCCATCTCCAAAGAGTTTCAGTGTCTCAGCAGTCAACCCAGACACATCCGCTACCTTCCCCAACTGCGTCTGACTGAGTGTCCTGCTCACTGTGTTAACGTCAACCATGGGCCATAGGTCACGCGCAAGTGCTGGACTGTCTGTCTCCAAACCTTCCCTATTCCATTCAAAATCCTCATTCAGCAACCGGTTATAGTGTTCGCTCCAAGAATCCTTATTATCCTTGCTATCCACCACTACCCTTCCTTTATGATTTATCACACACTGCCCACTTATGATACCCCTGTTTTCTCTCGTCATCTGTTTAGCTACATTCTTCCTTTCCTCCTTCCAGCACTATCTGAGACATCCAGTAAAAGTCTCTGAGACTTGAACTTTGCCCTAAACATCCTTTCTGGCTCTACGTTTAACACCCAAGTATTCCTCTCTGTTTGTACCCCTTTTACTTTATTGGAAAAGTCGTCTTTTCTCTATAGCTGTGGCTTCTACAGCATCATCTCACCACCACGTTAGGTTTTTGTGGGCCCGTTGTCCATCCACCACTGAATCAGTAACTCTCAAGAGATTCTTACGAGCTTTGTGCTGATCATTTACACTTCTGTCTACAGCTCCATATTCAGCCACCACTTCACTGTAACCCAGACTGACATGGGCAGCATAGTTGCGAGAGTCTTTTGATTGTTTTTGGCAAGTTTACTATTCAGCAATTGTTACTGACTGTGTAACTCTGACTGGCCTAACATAACAGTGAGATAAGGTGGTGTGTTATTGGTTATAATAGTGTGCTACATAGTACCCTATCATCTTTAAGGATGATTCCAGCAAGGTCAAGCCTAAGTGGGCTAGAATTATCTTGGTTCTTAATGTGAAATAGACATTCTAAGGCACCACAGGATGGTATGGGTGCCAGTTTTATTGCGAATGATGTTCACGTAACATGATCGACTGTACCAACTGTTATAAAGAACACTATTCTCCATGCAGAGGACATGTCTTCTTTGTCAGCTAAAAGGCTTACTCATACATATAGTTCTGTCACTGAGATGGAAAGACTTCTAAAACTTTGGACAGATGATGAGAATCGGCAATGTGTGGCTTTGCATACGTCTCTCATTTCCAAGATGTCCATTAATCTGTGGAAGGACTTAAGAAAAATGAGAGATGGTGATGGTGCAGGAGAGTTTACGGTGAGTGCTGGATGGTTTGTGCGGTTCATGACATGGGCTGGTCTGTATGAACTTCACCTGACTGGAGAGGCAACAAATGCAGACCATGAAGCAGCCATGGTGTTCTTTAACATCATTAAAAATCATTTAATGAAGGGAAAGTACTGTGTCATGTAGGTACTAAACTTTAACGAAACTAGTCTCTTGTGGAAGAGAATGTCCATAAAAATGTTCATCCCCCATAAAGAGAAGTCAGCACTGGAAATAAAGCCAGCAAGGATCATCTCGCTCTACTGCCTGGGGGAAATGCCAGAGGAGTATCTAAGCTCACACCCCTTCTGGACTATCACTGAAAATCCCATAGCACTAAGGGGTTATGTATGGGAACAGATTGCAGTGATTTGGAAATCAGACCCCAGGACATGGTTGACAGTTGACAATGATGGCGTGGGAAAGTTATATATGGCCAGTTACCTCTCTCCTGCTTTAAAAGACCACATCTCAGAGAACAAACCAGTAAACTGCTTCTTCCTCATTGTAGACAACATTCCAGGCCACCTCAAGGGCTTGGAGGACTGTACGGATAACAATATAGTTCTTGTTTACTTTCCAACACCCCCATTCTGATCTATTATATGGACCAGGGCATTATTACTACAATAAGGCCTACCACCAGTGGCGTATAGTGCAGTTCCTGCAGTTAACAGATGGCCCTGATCTTTCATTGAGGACTTCTGATACTGGTACACCATTCTCTATGCCATTGACATCAACGATGTTTGAAAGTTAGGCAGGCAACCAAGCGCAGTGTGTGGCGAAAAATCTGGTAGGAGCGCACCCAGGATTTATCGTACTTCCCTCACCTGGGATGTGTTGCCAGACCTGTATGGCAGCGACCATTTTCCGTTACTCTTAACTGCTTGTTCTGGTGGACCACAGCCTCGTCTTCCTCACTGGCTTCTGGATAAGGCTGACTGGCCACTTTTCAGGGAATTAAGTTCCATTGCCTGTTCTTAAAGTGAGTGTGGCTGTCTTACTGAGGTGGTGACTTATTTCACTGACATGTTGCACTCAGCAGCCCTATTATCCATTCCAAGAACGAGGGGTCAATTTCCTAAACGTCCGGTTCCTTGGTGGAACTCTGAATGCAGTTCCACAGTAAGAGCCACACAAAACGCCTTCTCTCGACTTCATCGTCACCGCGGGGATCCTCAGTATTTGGTGGCATATCGGAGGGCACGAGCTCATATGAGGTGGGTTTTAAAGGAGGTCAGGCGTTCATTCTGGAATGGTTATGTTTCCTCTATCAATTCAAGGACTTTCCCCACTCAAGTGTGGAACCGTGTAAGGAAAATTTAAGGAAAATTTACAATTCCCTCCTCTCCTGTTTTATCTGCAGCAAGTGGCTGATCCTTTCGCTGTTACAGAGTTGCATGTTGATCATTTTGCCAGCGTGTCACAGAAGGATTCAGATACGCCTTCAGCAAGTCAACGTCAGCGCCTAGAGTCCTGTGGTCTCAGTTTTGCCTCTTCTGGGGGAGAACCTTATAATGTCTCTTTTTTCCATTTCTGAACTCCAGGCAGCTCTGTCGCAGTGCTGTGATTCTTCACCTGGCTGTGATGATATTCCTTATGCCTTTCCACGCCACCTGTCTGATGAGCCCCTTTCGTTTTTGCTGTCGTTATTTAATAAGATCTGGTGTTCTGGTGAGTTTCCAGATTGTTACTGTAGTTATCCCCATCTCCAAGCCAGGTAAGGACCACCTGCAGGCGACGAATTACCGGCCTATTTCTCTGACTTCCTGTATATGTAAAGTTCTAGAAAAGATGGTCAATGTTAGGCTTGTGTGGTTTTTGTAGAGAGGTGAATTCTTATCCCTTGTCCAGTATGGTTTTCGAAAAATGCTGTGCCTCTGATGCGCCACTGTCCTTGGAATCTTCTGTCTGTGAGGCTTTCTCCACTAACGAACACCAGGTCACGGTCTTCTTTGATCTGGAGAAGGCAAATGACACTGCCTGGCGTCATGGCATCTTACTTTCTCTTCATGAATTTGGTCTTTGTGGGCGCTTGCTTATTTCTGTTCAGTAGTTTTTATCTAACCGTTTTTAAAGGGTCCGAGTGGGAGGAGTGCTTTCTAATGCCCGTGCACTAGAAGATGGGGTACCACAAGGGAGTATCCTTAGTGTTACTCTCCTTGCTGTGATCATCAACAGATCAATCAGTGTACTTCCCGATGGTGTACGAGGCTCACTGTGTGTCGATGACCTTAATTTCCTTCACCGCATCTAGCATGTCTCTGCTAGAGGGGAAGTTGCAGCTAGCTCTTACTAGAATTTCTGAGTGGGGTAAGTCTCTCGGCTTCCGTTTTTCTTTAACAAAGACAGTGGCTATGCATTTTTGTCGTCTTTGGGGGGTTCACCTAGACCCTGACCTTGTATCTTTATAGTTGGAGAATATCCTGTGTGGAAGAGACTCGGTTTCTGGGTCTTGTATTTGACAGACGACTAACCTGAGTTCATATTCGTTCTGTGAAGGCAACTTGTATTAAAGCTTTGAGTCTTCTGAGGATTTTGGGTCATATTTCTTGGAATGCTGATCGTCAGACCCTCCTCCTCTTGCACAGATCTCCTAGCCTTCCATGACTTGCATATGGGTGTGAGGTCTACTCCTCTGCAACAGATCCCCATCTCCGGACATTAGATTCTGTGCATCATGCTGGTGTGCGTCTGGCAACCAGGGCATTCAGGTCATCCCCGACTTCATGTTTGTTGGTGCATGCTGGTGTATTCCCCTTGGATTTGGGACGCCAGTTGCTGATGATGAGGTGTTGGTATCATTTTCACCGCATTCCAGACTCAGTTTCTTGTGCCATGGTCTCCCAGGATTCCCGATCTTCTGTTTGACAGCCGTCCTAGTTTCCCGAAGCCCTTTGGTTACAGGGTCCAGTCTGTTATGTTAGTCCTCTCTGTTCCAAGACTGGCAGTCTGTCCCAGTCAGATCCCGAGGGTGGGTTTTTGACTACTCCCTCGTGTGACATTTTGTAGGTCCGTTGTTGGTAAAAGGGGCTCACTTCTCTCTTGGGTGTCCCTCTCTGTCATTTTAGAACATGCCTTCACTCATGAGGGTTCTGTCCTCGTCTATACTGATTAATCTATGACTGATATTGGAGTAGGTTTTGCTGTTGTCTTCCCTTCCTTTAGTGGGGGTGGTAGCCTTCCTCGTATAATTTTAATGTGTACGGCGAAACTGACTGCAATTTTATATGCACTAAAAATCATTTTTACTCTCTCTCAATCTGTTTTGGTGATTTTTACTGACTCCTGTAGTGCTCTGTCTGCACTGGAGTCTTTTAATACATCACATCCATCAGTTTTATCAATTTTAGAGTGGCTTTTTCTTCTTGGCCGTCGTGTCCGTCATGTGGTTTTCTGTTGGGTTCCTGCACATACTGGTGTGGTGAGCAATGAGAGGGCAGATACATTAGCTAAAGTTGACTTCTCAACAGTCCCCAACTGACTACCAGCTTCCTGCTTCTGATGTAACACCTTACTTGCGGTATGCAATTCGTACGTGTTGGCATAGACGCTGGGATGGTGTTGCTCATGATAAGTTACAAGAAATCTTTCAGAGAGTGGTTGTGCCAAGGGTTCTCCCCTCCATGCTTCGGCGATTGGAGGTGGCTCTTGCCAGGCTTCGCATTGGGTACTTTCGGCATACACATGGGTTTCTGATGAGTGATGAGACTCAACCGTATTGTGATGATTGCCTTGCCCTTTACTGTCCGTCACTTGCTGGTCGAAAGTCCGAGTCTGGGGGAACTACGTCAGAGATTCCTCCATAGGCATTAGGGAGTAGATGGTGCCTACTGTCTGTCCTTGATGGTTGGTGAAGCCTCTAGCGATTTTACTAATGTTTTTGGTTTTCTTCAGAAGGCAAGCCTCTTTCCACTTTTATAAGTAATTGATAACTAATCATTTGCTATTTTCAGAGTTTTATATCTACCAACGGGTATTAACTTTATTTTGAACATGCACTTTTTATTTGCGGCGTCTTTTACCTTGTTGTCCAGCGGAATATGACCCTGGCAGTTGCGCCGCCAGATTTTAATTATATTCAATCAGTCAATCGCACTTCCCTCCCTCACCCACGCCTGCCAGGATGTTGTGAGGTTGTCACATGAGCTGGGGTTCGAGGAAGTACACAAGAAGGACATTCAGGAACTGTCGGAGATCCACAGAGAGACGCTGAGTATGGAAGATTTATAGCCAATAGAGCAGGAGATGGCACGTGAGGAGAATGAGGAAGAGGAAGATCGAGAGGTGTGAATGCTGAATATACAGAGCCTATGAGATATTCTTAATACATTTGATAGTACCAAGTGCCAGTTGAAGAACAGAGACCCTAAATGGTGAAGAATGGAATTGCTGTCTGTGAAAATGAGCAGCGTCTGAAACTCTACTGGGAGATATACTCGTATGCATGCAAGAAGGTAACCAGGTAGATTAGAATCTCCAGTTTTGTCAAGCTTGTCTCCCTGGCCCACTTTGCCTCCCCAGCCCGCTCTACTTCCTTGGCCCATTCTCACTTACCAGGCAAGCCAACCTTTCCCTATCCAGTCACTCTGGCTACCTGCAAATGAGAACAGGTAATTGCCCAAGTATTCCACCTGTCCCCCCAGCCTTGGGAGGGGGAGGCGCATGAGAATAACTCGGATTGGACGGACTAAATTTGCTGAGTCGTCATAGTAGTACTAGTGTAATCCCGGTCTTTCTGGCCGAGCAAATCAATCAACCACAGGCAAGCAACTGCCCCTGCAGGGCCTTCCTGTGCAGTGAACTGATATTCCTTTGGGACAGACACCGCTCCGTCACAGTCGGGCGTGGAGGTTTAATTCCTGGAGGGACTGCATTTGCGTCTTTCCATCAAGTTAACAGGGGCATCATAGTAGGATCCACATCATCCTGTTATTATGATATATGGTTGCTACCCAGTATTGTAAATGGTTTCCTGTGTTACATGAATCCTTTAGACTTGATCCTTGGTGTAGAATCACCTTAGGAAAAAGAAGGCAGCACTACACTGAGTGGATGCTGGTCAGCACCTACCACAAGATTTGTTGAGTACATTACAGTAATATACAGTTAGTTTTACCTATTTATTCTTAATATTTTTATCTCTCCGTATTTCCCATACATTTAATTGTATACTGTATATGCCTGATTTCGTCTCATAAAAGTATTTTGTGAGGTGGTGGGAAAATGATTTCTCTGCTTAGGTCCTTGGGTTGGCAGGGTCCAAGAACGTATAACCATTGAACCAATGTTATAATCCACTCACTATATGCTTAATTGGTGCTCGACTTGTTTTCAAAATACATAATCTCGTTAAATGAACTAATTGAGCGAAAAGGCAGACAGTACATACGATACCTCATTACATAGGATGTGTGATAGGGACCCGCTATACTGGACTTAAGAGTCGGTCGGTAGACTGTATATGAAAAACAATCCAGTGGGTACCCCACGCTGGGCAAGTTATAAGACATCAATAATTCAGTATTGTATGGGTTTGACTTGTGTTCCTTGACAATATAATAGATCAATGAGCAATACGGAACTAAAGTTAGCCCTCATTCCAATAGATAATAATGAAAAGAAGGGGAAATACTGGGCCTGGGTTCAGTATTTATGTGGTAGGTCGCTAGATGTATTCCCTACAGTGGGCTTGGTTCAGTGCGTTACAGAAGTTGTCCGGCTGGATCTTGGGGCCCGTTATATCTGAAGTTCAGTATAAATGGGTCCGTTAAACAAAGGTCTCACTGTATATATCCCGATCGTAAAACAAGGAGACAAAGGTTGTTCATAGCCTGGAGTTAGTTTTATTACTGGATTCCCTGGACAGGAGACGGTGCAGGTATGATGATGACTGAGATGATGGTATGTGAAAAATTACTGTTCTGTGTTGTTCAAGCCAATTCATAGAAGTATACATATTGACTAGCCTTGCTAACTATGTCCCTGCACTGATGCGTTTTACAACTCACAAGATATGGGTCATCCTGTTATGATCACCTCATTAGACAAATGTGCAAGCAGCCAACTGATATTTTTCCTTTCTGCTTCCAAAAACACCATAACAGTTAAAAACATACTTGACAACAACATACCTCCCTCAAGAACCTGGAGTCCGTGCCAGCAGGAAATATTTGCTTGACAAGGGACACACCTCTGAAAAAAATGCAGTCATCAGCAGTGCATGTAGAGTAACAGGATGTAAGGACAAGATCACTCACAGGATATTGTACAGTGCAATAGAAACATTTATTTATTCATCTATTGCCAGGCGCCTTAATCCCTTAAGGGGTGGCCACAAACAAATCGCCTCCATGTCACTCTGTCTTTCGCCATTTCGCTGCCCACCCCCCAGCTCACACACACCCTCTCTTATACCTCTCCAATCCATCCCTCCATTTCATACTTGGCCTCCCCCTCCCTCTCCTCCCCTCCACCTCACTTACATACACTCTCCTCGTTAGTCTTTTGCTCTCCATCCACTCCACATGGCCAAACCACCTCAGTGTATTTCTTCTAAAGCTTTCAATCACACCCACATCCACACCACAACGCTCCATCACTTCCTCGTTTGTCAGTCTGTCTCTCCACGTAACTCCTCATGCTCCTCTCAAATAACTCATTTCCATTGCTCTCACTCTTGACTTGTGTCTTTCTAGCAAGGTCCAAGTTTCGCTTCCATACGTTAGAGTTGGTATCACAGTTCTATCATCCAGCGACATTTTTACTTCCATGCTCACTTCCCTGTTTCCTATCAGTGTTTTCAAAGAACCAGCAACCTTTCTTCCCCACTGTACCCTTTCAAGCGCTTCATCTTCCAAACTTCCATCCTTGCTCATCACAAAGCGCTTCATCTTCCAAACTTCCATCCTTGCTCATCACACTTCCCAAGTACTTAAATGCACTCACATTTTCCATTTTCTCATTATCCAACCTCACTGTACATGCAGTGACTTCATTTCTCTCCAAGTCCATAACTTTACTCTTCCCTATGTTCACCATTAGATTCCGTTTCTTACACACTCTCCCAAACTCATTCACTCAACCTTGCAGTTCCCTTTCGTCTTCACTTAGCAGTACAGGTATCATCTGCAAACAATGGAACAGGAAGTTTCCAGACACTGCCGTCTCTCATTAGGGCCGCTCCAACATCCACTGCCCTACCTAGTATCTCGTTTATAACCCCATCCATATACAGTACAGACTGAACTACCATGGAAACATGACACATTCCAGTTTCAATCCAACGTTCACATAGAAAAATTCACTCAATTCACCATTCACACGCACCGCAGCCTTAGCCTCCACATACGTTCTCTTCACGGCATTCAGCAGCTTTCCATTTTTTTTAAGCAAGGAAGATGGAATCAAGGGCCAGGAGCCCGGAAATTGTTCCCTCCAAGTAATCACAAAAACAAGATAACAGAGAGCCAAATTCATGATCCGTTCATTTCGAGATGCCTGGACACATGACGTTTGAAAGACTGGAGATCATAGGCAGTAGGAAATAAACACAGAGGGAGACAGTTCCAGAATTGATCTGTTGCATACATGAAGGACTGGGAGTAACGGTTAACTCTTGCATTAGAAAGCTGGACAGAAAAGAGATGAGGGTTTGTTACTAGATGGGTGCTACGTGCCCACCGTAGTGGTGGAGAGATGCAAGCAGACAGTTCAGAGGAGCAGTGACCATTGAAATAGCAATAGAAAAGAGATAAATATGCAACAATGCTGCACAGAGACAGAAGTTGAAGGAAGCCAGTAAGAGAAGGAGAGTTATAGACGAAAAGCCTTTCATTCCACCTTGTTGAGAAGAGCTGTATGTGGGGAGCCTTCCCATACGTGAGAGTTGTATTCTATACAGGGGCGAATAAAACCAGTGTATAAAGTCAACAACTGTGCAGGGGTAAAGAAGGCTCGGAGTCGGCTTAACACACCTGATCTCTTGGAAACAGATTTTACAAGAAAGGTATATGATCTTTCCAAGATAAATCCGGAGAGAATGAAACCACAAGTATGTTTAAAGATGATGCACGATTGAGTTGGATATTGTAAAAAATTAGAGGGTAATAGTGCAGAAGATTCTGTCGGGTTGATTGATGTAAGAACCGAGTTTTTGATACATTAAAAACAAGATGACTGTTACCTAAATCAGATATGAGACAAGTCAGACATTAAGTGTGCCAAAGCTTCATCCCTTGTTTGGTAAAGTAACTGCTGAGATGGATGCTGTGGGAAACAAGTGGAAAGGTGAAGGGTGGAGTCATCAGCGTACAAGTGGATAGGGTTAGATATACATCTTAGAAGGTCATTGATGAATAAATGGAAGAGAGTTGGTGATACGAAAGAGCTCTGAGGACCACCACTATTGACAGCTCTAGAAGAACAGTGGGCGTCTACATATATTCTTAATATTTTCCACATTCCTTTTCTAACCACTGTCATATGCTTTCTCCAAATCCATGAAGGCCGCATACAACGTCCTTCCCTTCTCAAGAAACTTTTCCAATAAAGACCTGAGGATGAATATCTGACCTACACAACTTAATCCCTTCGTAAAGTCTCCCAGTTCTCCCACTAACTGCTCTTTTTATTTCCCTTACTCTATCAATAAGTATCCTACCATATACCGGTTCTTTTATATTACACTAAGAAAGCAAATGCCCCTATAATAATCACACATGTCTTTTTCCCCTTTTCCTTTTTAAAGGGGAATAATTATGCCTGGCTTCCAATCCTCTGGGACTCTAACTTCCTTCCAGGCCAATCTGCACTTCTTCCATATTCATTCTAGTACCTCTCCACCATGCTTCAGCATTTCACCACACACTCCATCAATTCCTGGGGCTTTCACCATTTTGACTTTTTTCAATGCTTCCACTACTTCCATCCTACTGATATCGTCCTCACTTCTCACCTCCCTCCTTCTCCCAGCTCTTCTCCAGCCACTTATGCTCGCATTGTTTTCATTCTGTGTGTTTAACAGTTCCTTAAAGTGTTCTTTCCATCTGCTCACTTCTTCTCCCCTGCTAACTTCTTTATCACCTTACCTAATTCTCCTTACCTTCTTCCAGAACATTTTCTTACATTCCCTCCACTTTACACTCAGAGTCCTTTCAAATTCCTCGTCCACTCTCTTTATACTCTTTCTTACTAATATTTTCACTTCTTTTCTTCTCTACTTGTAACTCTCTTCCTTCTCTCGACTTCCTCTAGGCCTCTGCTTCACATCCACTCACTATATGCTTTCTGTTTTTTGCGCCACCGTTTGTCTCACCTCTTCATTCCACCATGCTGTCCCTTGCACCCCGTTTCGTCTTTTACTCATGCCACATACCGCCTCACATGCACACACCTTCCACCTCCCCCATTTGCTCCAAATATGCCTAATGACTCCACAACTTTTCTCGTATATTCTGCATATTTTCCATCCTCTTGCAACCTTTCTACTCTCCTTGTATGGACTACTTCCTTCTGTCCTTCTCCCTTATTCATCCATCGCATTTGTACCTTGACTTTCACCACCACCAAGTGGTGGTCAGAAAGTCCACACCTCTAACCTCTGTATGTTCTTGCATGCATTACATGCCTTCTCATTCTCTCATCCACACACACATAATCAATCATTGCCTTCCATTCATTCGGTTCACCACCCACTCTTCTCATCACTTGCCACGTATACCTGTGGTTGGTTTTGGACCTAAAGTGGGTATTGGCTATCACCAACCCCTTCCCCGCACAGATGTCCATTAGAGCACTGCCATTTTCACCTATTTCTGCAGACACACCCCACTGTCCAACTACTTCACTGACCTTCACATTCCCTACTTTTCCATTCATATCTCCAGTTAAAAACACTCTGTCATTCCTCTCAAACTTTTCCATGCACACTTCCACATTTGCCCAGAACTCTTCTTTCCCTCTGCTTGTACGGTCTTTCGTGCCATATTTTCTCTTAAGGAATCACCCATACTGTGGCTAACCAAGGTACAACTAATTGACTGGAAGCTCAACCAAGTGTCAAAGAAAGTTCATTACTTACCAGCAACTGCTGGAGAAAAAATCCAACATGTATAATAAGATCTGTAAAACTGAGTCTCAGTTTGGACTTGTTTACTTGACACTGAATGTGTCCTGTTTAAGAGTGATGATTGTGTGGCTAATTATCAAGTGTATCGCCACACTTCATTCTCATAACAGTACCTCCCAGGGTCAATGGTTGCCATCCACATAATAATTAAGTAACTATGGATGTAATGCCAGCGGAATGTAAAGTTAATTCATCCATATTCTTATATGCTGTTTATCCATCCACCATCCAATCCAGTAGGGGGTTACCATCCACCCAACATCCAGTCCAGTATGACGTTACCGTCCATCCATCATCCAGTCCAGTAAGAGGTCACCATCCATCCATCATCCACTCAAGGGGATACCATCTATCCATCATCTAGTTCAGCACTGTCCCTTCAGGACCATGGGGCCATGAAGTTAGGCTACTTCTCAGACATGTATGGTAAGACTGACTATAGTTGCTGCCCCATAACGGCATTATATGATCAATAAACCCTGGTTACCCCTTGGAACTAGACCCTTGTGGACCACGTTCATTAGCAGTACGCTACCAGACACAATATAAACAACATTGTTGAATTTTTGAACCATGGTAACAAGTTCACGTACCTGATGGGAGAGAAATGTTTACAACATTGTTTTGCTGCTGGAATATACAGTAGCCATCCCAAGTTGTGCAGCTGAAGTGTTAACTTACAATGATGGATCCGTGCCGGACACACAACAGACACACATTGCATAGGATGTAATATGTTATCTTCATCTTCAATTTGGCCCTCATTTCCCTCGGTGCAGGGCCAAACTTGTTTACTGACATTATCTAAAGACATACCTTACTATTCAAATGTAAAACAGACATAAAACAGTGGCATTTGAAAGGTCTGAAATACAAGTGCTGGCCTGAGATGGCAGCTATTATCACTACCAGAAATGCCGCTCTCTCCCTCCCAGCCTAGAAAGACCCTGATGGTATATGTGGGTTAAGCTTAATTACTGTTGCTTAGCTGGGCCGCAAGGTTTGCAATATCCCTCTTCAACCTCTCTTTCCTTCACTCTCTAGCTCTTCAGTTTTTTTATTTCTCCATCCCTTATTCTTTCCTTTCCTCCTCCTATTACCCCCCCCCCTCCCTCCCTCTCTTTCTCTCTCTTTTATCTGTGTGTAACACATGGATGTTTCAAGTACTGCCTCACAGTGTCTGCTTTTACTCTGCTGGTTTGCCGTAATACTGCCTTAACACGGACAATAAACTGCCACAAACATCGACGAAATAAGCCAAAAATTAGCTGTTGTTGTTAATGTTGTTTATCCCCAGTCTGTCTGGCCGAGCAGATCAGCGGATCCCTCAGCCGTGGGCCAGCGACAGCCTCAGCAGGACCGTGCCTTGCAGTGAAGTGATGTTCCCTTGCGGTTGACAGCGCCTCACGACAACGACGTGCGGGAAAGTGTGGAGGTATGGTTCCTGGATGGACACCGCATTTGCGTCGTTCCATTCAGTTAGCAGGGACACCATAGTAGGCTCCACTGCACCCCGTTATATGGTTATCATCCAGTGTAGTAAATGGTTTGCTGGACTACAGGAAATCATTAGGCTTGTCATACACGTGTAAAGCAACCTGATGTGAAAGAAGAGTAATAAAAAGCGACAGGAAAGGATGAGAGCAACAGGAAGGTGTAAGCAGACAAAGTGATAGAATTATAAAGGTGAAAGAAGAAGCAGGCACCACCATATACATCACATAAAAAGTTGAACATTTTGAAGTTCTCAGGAGGTTCCAGCAGAGTTCATCCAGCGACCGGTAGGTAAAAAATTAACACCAAATGGACTGGGGTTATGTTTTGGAGGACCACTCATAAGTCCGTGCATGACATGCCCGTGCAACCCAGGGGATGACTGTACTGGAAACCTTGGGTGATGGAAGATAAAGAAACATATCTCCAGCAAAGTACTGTACGGTAACATATACAACAGCAGGACAATTATCAATATACTGGAGGACAAGATTGAATTTCTCTAATTACACAGAAAAAGAATACATACTTGTTCACCTCACACATCTAACTACCGCAACACACAGGGACGCAGCCTGAATTTTGTTAAGTGGGGCGGGGGACTGAATTTTGCTTCTAATTATTCTTGAGATACAACACCTTGGAAAGTATTATACTGGTATGGAACTTAATAACAATTCATATAGAGTTAATTAGTAAAGGAAGCAGTACAGGAAACAATCATAAATTCACGAATAAACAGGAATGTAAGTAAATTACTAGATAATTACTTTCCCGTTTGGCTTATTCTGTTAGAAAGAGGGGGTACCTACTCCCCTGGGCAGTGCCAATGACATTACACACATTCCTTGAACTTAACCTCAACAAAAGATCTCTGGGACTGACCAGCTGAAGTGGTTGTGCTGCCGTCCTTTGGGTTCACATCTAGATGAACCTTGGGCCACTACTACTACTACTACTACTACTACTACTACTACTACTACCACTACTACTACTACTACTACTACTACTACTACAACCACTACTACTACTACTACTACTACTACTACTCTACTACTACTACTACTACTACTACTACTACTACTACTACTACTACTACTACCACCACTACTACTACCACTACTACTACCACTACTACTACCACTACTACTACTACTACTACCACCACTACTACTACTACTGTTACTACTACTACTACTACCACTACTATTACTGCTACTACTACTACTACTACCACTACTGCTACTACTACTACTACTACCACCACTACTACTACTACTGTTACTACTACTACTACTACCACTACTATTACTGCTACTACTACTACTACTACCACTTCTGCTACTACTACTACTACTACTACTGCCACCACCACTGCACCACTACCACCACTGCTGCTACTACCACTGCTACCTGCTACTACTACCACCACCACCTGCTGCTGCTGCTGCCACTACCACCACTGCTGCCACTGCTGCTGCTCCTGCTGCTGCTGCTGCTGCTGCTGCTACTACCACCACTGCTACTACCACTACCACTACCACTGCTGCTGCCACTGCTACTGCTGCTGCTGCTGCTGCTGCTACCACTGCTGCTGCTGCTACTGCTGCTACCACTGCTGCTGCTGCTGCTACTGCTACTGCTGCCACTGCTGCTGCTGCTACCACTGCTGCTGCTGCTGCTACTGCCCACTACTACTGCTGCTGCTGCTACTACTGCTACTACCTACTGCTGCTGCTACCACCACTACTGCTGCTGCTACTACTGCCACCACTACTACCACTACTACTACTACTGCTACCACTACTACTACTACTACTGCTGCTACCACTGCTGCTGCTGCTACTGCTACCGCCACTGCTGCTACCACTACTACTACCACTGCTGCTACTACTACTGCTACCACTACTACTATTACTGCCACTACTACTACCACTACTACCACCACTACTACTACTACTACTACTACTACTACTACTACTACCACTACTACTACCACTACTACTACTACTACTACTACTACTACTACTACTACCACTACTATTACCACTACTACTACTACCACTACTACTACTACTACTACCACCACTGAAAAAGAACAGTGAGCATACTTACTCCTTCTTGCAGGCAGCAGCGAAGGCGTCCCACCACGGGTTCTTGCCATCCTCCACACAAGTGACATCACTGGAGTGACCCTGTCACACCAAACCCAGAGGAGTGCACCAAATACCAATAATTAATATCTACATTCTATGCCTCTATTATACAAAATAACACAAATACCGTCTCTTGGTCAGAACAGCTCTAGTATTCTATTCCAGTTATTATCACAGTTTTATTGAAGCAAGAGTGAGTCATAGGAGCCTGTGTGTTAATAAACGTACTGGTACCATTAACGCTTTTATAATCAGGGCAGCTCTAGTATTCCTTTCCAACTAAATCCAGACAATTTTATTCACCTGACAGTGAGTGATGAGCCACGTATTAATGAACAAGAGCGTGCTTAACCAAAAACTCACTTTTCTTCCTTTGGGATATTAGGGAGGTTTCAGCTGCCCTTGACTACCACACAAGCATAGTACATGAAGAATTATTTATGCATAATTAAGATGACTACATAACAACATTGAACTAAAATGCCACCTGATTCAAAAGGTTTTTGACATATAGGAAATGTATTGATAAAATCATCTCAAACCTCAGGGGCATTACGGCACAAACACTGTAGATTAGCACCATCCCTTACCTTTTCGGCAAACTCGTAAGTCACGTCTTCACCAGCTTCTCGACACCAACGGGCGATGGTATTTTCAAATTCCTTGAGATCCACTTTGGGAGAAATGCGCACATCAAACCCAACAGTCAGTTCAGCAGGCACCACATTGAGCTGCACACCACCCTGCAGGAATGAGTAGGAGTAAACCAGACGTTCTCAATCTTTTCCTGGTCGCGCCCCCATTAGCCTTGGTCCACATATCCACCCCCCCCCTCCCCAGCGTCTTCTCAGGCTAAACATTTCTTCTTGAATTATTGTTGTTACAGCTGATGCTGCAGTTTCAAATGGACGCTAACTCAGTTGAATACATACCGAGTTAGCCCTTCTCCTGCAGTCCACTGCCACCTTTCTCGGGGGACAGGGGACACTTGAGGAACATTACATAACCTGATACTGGATCCGCCAGGTTCGGTGTCACAGGTGAAGGTGTCCCTCCCCTGCATCTTCCTCATTCAAAACGGAACAAAATAAATCCTCTTTTGGTTTTAATTGATTTACAACTAAAACAAGTACACATAAGCAACGCAGTACCACACAGCAGGTTAAACATTCTGATACTGAATTATGAATGCGAGGCCGCGTGTTAGAAAGGACGATACGGACCACCACAGTATTCACGTTTTTTCTGGTTTGTCCCGAGAGCGAGCAACGCAGAAAAAAAGTCACCACAGAGATACTTGTTCGCATAATAACTCTTCATAATTTTTAATAACTGAATGGTATGCAATAAACAAGCTCTCATAATCATTTAAACTAGATTCACTGGACACAACAATTATGACATCAATTTGCAATGGACAGACTACAAAATGAAAGTTTTTGCTGGCAGTTGTAGTGTAAATTTCTTCACTACTGTGTTTTCACAATATCCTTCACCTGTTCAGTGATCCCTTAGTTACACGGGTTTCCATTATCACTGCGCAGTGAAAATCTGGACTCCTTCAGTTACAGAGCATTTCTCAGTTTAAAAACATCGTTATCGTTTGCCTGAGCTGGTTTCTGCCAACAATGATTATACATTTTCTGTGGTTTCTGATGGTTTTGAGGGATTCAAAAATGAGGCCGCACGCGAGGAGTTAATCCCAGACGGTGGAGACCATAACTCTCCACCCCTAGCCTTGCAACCCTTACCTCAGGCCCATCTCAGGTCTGTGGAAGGTATTTCTTCCTTACTGTGCCATTTTCATCTTTCTATTAACTTAACCATGGCTATGTGTGTTTCTAGTACTTACCATAACACTATGTGTGTATTTTGTGGGTCTAAGCTGGATTCATTATCGCGCATTTCTATTATCACATGCCAATTTTGGTACTAATCATGTGCACTATCCAAGTGTATTGACAACAATGTTGTTAGGCCTTAGGGTACGTTGATACGTCTACAACGACGTGCAAACAGGCCATCAAAGACAGCTGAAACACTTTTGGGAAATTCCTTGTAGATACAGCTGAGGTACACTTGCAAAACACTATTGCACCTCTCTCTCTCTCTCTCTCTCTCTCTCTCTCTCTCTCTCCTTTCGTCTTTCACTGATTACTACTCACTCACTCTGTTCACTGACTGACTGACTCTCATCTCATTTGCTCTCTGACTGACTACTCCATTCTTCAATCATTATCTCTCATCGTCTGACTCACTTACTCTGTCACTAACTTTCTCTGTTACTATCTGTCTGTCACTGACTAAGTGACTTCACTGACTGTCATTACTGACTATGACGCTCACTAAACTGTCACTGCCTTGCATATAACACTCTGTCCATTACTGATTATAACTCAACTGACTAAACTCTGACTAGTCGTCACACACTCACTCCGTCCGTTGAAGGCGGTATTCCACCGAGGCAACATTTTGGCGACATGTAGCACATGCTACATTGGCGTACAAGCCAGGTGTGTTCAAACCACTTCAACACAAGACAATCATGTGATAGTGCGGTATACAACAGGTGGCAACACGTTGCCCGTGGAACTTGGCACATGCGCTAAGATTTAGCCTGTTGCCTGCCTTCCCAGCGGTCTCGGGAAGGATTCCGTGTTGAAGGCAACAAGATGAATTGGCAGCAAGGAAAAAAGGTAGAGTTCATTGAAGAATATACGACATCGGTTGGTGTATGGGGACACAGGCCTGGGAGAATGCAAGACTAACCAGGCTAAACTAGATGCACATCGGAGATTAGCCACGAAGTTTGCTTGTGACGTGATGATGCCTTAGATGATATTTCAAGTATGGCTGTATAATGATGATCTATATTTAACGCCAGTAAATGACTGGAGGTCAATTACAAGTTAAGTTTATTATTTCTACTTTGTATACGTTGCCAGGTGGTTTTTTTTTTTCCTTTTATTTCTAAAGGATTTACCTTAACATTAGGCTTTGTGTTCCTTACCAAATAATGAAAATTATGGAGGTGAATACACGATAAAATAATTTTCACTATTATTGTCATTAATATTTTTATGTCCCCATTCTCCTTATGTTAATTTTCACAGCTGTCCTGCCACATCACCAAAAGTAATTAATCTTGAAATAGTAGTAGTAGTAGTAGTAGGAGAAATAACAATACATAATTGCAACTGTCAATGTTTTAATAATAATATAATAATAATATTATTATTATTATTTTTATTATTATTATTATTTTTATTATTATTATTATTATTATTATTATTATTATTTCATTATTATTATTATTATTATTATTATTATTATTATCATTAATCGGTAGGTGGGGGTGCCCACAATCCACTCACTCGATGTAGTGCTACTACCTTCAGGGAACTCTGCATTGAGTGACAAGCCAAATGATTTCTTGCAGCCCAGGAAACCAACTACTACGTTAGGTGGTAACCATATACCAAATAGACGCCTTGTGGTTTAGTGGGTTGAGGTACTTCAACTGGATGTGGCCCATAAAGGTTTACATCTGAGGGTGGTTGATGTTAATTACTTTCACAACTCTACTTAGGAGCGAGTGACTGGTCACCCTCGCTTTAAATGTCGGGACTGAGTAGCCTAGCCTCAGGCCTCTACGGTCTTTATGGGGCAAAAAGGACTGGATGATGATGATGATGATTAGTTGTAATAGTAGTTGTATAAACACCAGTATATAAAACTTACTTTCACAACATCTCGTAGTGCTTCAGTAATTGTTTGTCAAACCTCTGACACAGTCCCCAAAACAGTCGACACAAAAATCCTGAAGAGGTACATGAAGGACTTGTAACTGTGTCCTGTAGATGAGAAAGGTAACGCTACCAAAAGTCTGATTTTTGGTGGTAAGGCCTCCCGGTTATTCGTGTCACTGTTCATAATCCTGGGACAAACTTTTCGAAGCAGGTAATCAAAATCCTCAACACTCACCAGAGAAAGGTTTTTTAATAGTGCTTGGTCATCGGCTAGTAAGTTGTCAAAAAAAAAAAAAAAAATCATTCTGAGCAATGTTACTGCCGATAAATAACTCTTTCCCACCGGCGGTGCTTTCTTATAGTTTTATTTATGAGCGTAGCGCAGCACCAAAAAACGCAGCAGCAGCAGCGACCGTCTCCTGACATCACGTCCACAACTGGCACAGGTTTGATTGAATGGTGGAAACGGTTTTGTGGCATTCAGCATAAAAATTATCATGTAGCATGCTACATGAAGCAACAGTGTTGCCTTGTCACAGGCAACATGTCTCCTCGTTGAAAGCTGCATTCAACATGCGTGTTGAAAGCCTGGCAGGTCGCATGCTACATGTTGCCTTGTGTTGTCCCCCGTGGAATCCCGTCTTTACTCTTTGGATAACGAAACACAACTGAACTGTCTGGAACACTGCCAGCAAGCCAGGCGGGACTCTTAATATAACCTCCCTCCACCCCTCGGGCTCCCCCTACTAACGCAGCCCAGAATGTTCTAAAACCTAACAGAGAACTAATATTTTCTCCATCCTCTCCACATGCCCAAACCATCTCAATCTACCCCTTATCATCACAGCATCAATTCACTCCAATCCCATACTTCCTCTCAACTCTTCAGTGATAAACCTAGCCTCCCCCCCTCCCGGGCCTTGCATTCAAGGACACACTACACATCCATCTAATCATTGTCATTTCTGTATGTTTGAGCCTACGAATATTCTCTTCCTTTACTGTCCAGGTCACACTACCATACACCATTACACTCCGTAACAGATGCCGCACACAAAGATCCCTTAGCACGGAGGGTGACCCCTCTCAATGTCAGGAGAGGCGACGGCTCCCTAAACTTCCTCCAGCAACTCCTCACCCTAGCCACAGAGCTAGCTCCAGCCACACCTCCAGCACACAACATGTCCCCCAAATAACAAAACTCTTCCACACACTCAAGAGACTCACCAGCAGGATCACTCCTTTCATGCTCTTCCTGACACGCCTCACACACGAAATCAGCATCATCTCACGGTCTACCTCTAATACCATTACATCTCTTTTGCATTCGCTTATCCCAAATACTGCACAAGATGGCGATATTTCCCACATCTTTGTGACAAACTGCATATGGCCATTCTCCCTCTGCTTTGACATTACCGCCACCAGACCTAGATATCATCACTTTTGTTTTATCCACATTTACACTAAAACCCTTGTGCCCCATTCAGTGTTTCCACTTTCCTGAATCTTTCATCCACCTCCCTTTCATTATCTGTAATCAACACCAATTCATCAGCATACAACATCTCCCATTGGAGTCCATTTCTGAAGTCACGTGAGACAGCTTCAAGCATTTCATTTATATATATATATATATATATATATATATATATATATATATATATATATATATATATATATATATATATATATATATGGTCACCTCGTCACATAAAATTAAATTCATGAAACAATTTGTCAAAGCATCGGACAAGAATGGACATTGTTTCAAGTTCCTATGTAAGTAGTTCCCCAAGCTTTCAAATGTCAAGCTCACAGATATGTTCATAGGACCGGACATAAGAAATCTGTTCATAAATGTAAAGTCTGAAGATACAGTGCATTGACAGGGGGTGAAAAAAGAATCATGGGTAAGCTTTAGAAAAGTTATGCAAACTTTCTCGGAGATAAAAAGCATCCTACTATGTGGTAGGTGGAGGCGCTCACCATCCACTCACTCGATGTAGTGCTGCCCTCGGGTGTCTGCCCTTTCCTCTCCTCTATCCTTCTTTCCTTCCATCCTCTTCTGTCTTTCCTTCTGTCTTTCCTCGTCCTTCTGTCCACGGGTGACTTTACACTCCCTCTTCTTTCTTTCTTTCCTTCATTCTTTCCTCTTCCTTCTGCCTGTGGGTGACTCTGCACTGAGTGACAAGCCAAAATGTTTCCTGTACACCATGAAGCTATTAACTACGGTGGGTGGTAACCATATAACCAAATTTTGGCGCCTGGTGGTTTAGTGGGTAATTATTGTGCTCCAGTCAGATTGAGCCGGTGAAGGTTTATATCCAAGGGGTGATTGGGGTTTATTGCTCACGTAATGCCACTCAGGGATGAGTGAGGTTGGTCACTCTCATCTTAAATGTCAGGACCAACTGCCTAGCCCCGGGCTCCTACGCTCCTCCTGGGGCAACGTTGGATTGGATGATGGATGGATGGATGGAAAAATAACACAGAGTAGAAAATCCACAAAGTGGTCTTTCAAAGTTAAGAAATCGTGATGTTCTTTAACAAAGGCTGACGAGAATAAAATAGAGCTTTCTGGAAGCTTTGCTTTAACGTTTCCCTGTATTTCCAACATTTTTGCCTTCATAAATCATTGTTAGCCTATATGAGAATAAATGTATTCTAGTGTTCAATTATATATATATATATATATATATATATATATATATATATATATATATATATATATATATATATATATATATATATATATATATATATATATATATATATATATATATTACTTCACTGACTGAGAAAACCGGACCTGATGAGAAAAATGGATGACGTTTTTCAAATATATATATAGCAAAACAATGAAAAATGGTATAATAGTTTATAAACACCATTCAACAAGTCTCAGTTTGTAGATCATAACCTTTTGTGTGGCACCCCATCAAACACTTTCGGAGATTCAAGGAAATCAGTCTACCCAGCCCGTCTTCTCTTGTATAATATCCACTACTCTGCTGCAAAACCTTTTTGGTTACTGACACATGATCCCTTCCTGAATCGAAAATGCTTTGCTGTTATTACCGCGTTATCTACAAAAAAATAATCTTTTTCTAATTTTTTTTCACACTGTGCACAAACTATTTTGATAAACGATATCAGTCTAAATATAAGTGGGTCTTCCCTATCTTCTCATAAATCGGCGCTGTATTTGCTTTTTTCCAGTCTAATGCCAATTCTCCTCTATCCATTGTGCACTTACCAATACCTTACCATCGGCTGGTCACACCAGCTTATCAGCACTTCCTTACAGAATCCACTCAGCCACCGTAACTGGTCCACATGACCTTTTTCTCTCATCCATTACTGCAGCTTGTTATTCATATTTTAACTCATTTCCTCCTCTTTCTCATTATTTGACTTTTCCATTAACAAACCAAATAAAGAATTTAAGTTCTTTCTTAATATTGCTTACTACATCTTTCACATATTTCAAATACCCCTCTCTTTGTATTATTATATAATTATTTCTTTCTTACTTCTGTTCATTCCATGCTGTCTCGCTGTGTCCTCATACCTTGTTCCACGCTCCAGTCCTTGCATCAAGTGCCGCCCTACATCTGGTGATGCAGTCCTTTTTATTTTCCCTTCAAGTGATTTTACTGATGCCTCTCTTTCTATATTTTCATCAAAATGTCATGCTAAGATACGAGTATACTCTGTCATTTCCACCCCACTCTGGTCTATGCTTTCGAAACAATGTCTTACGGAGATGAGGCTGGTCTTCCGTGATTAGAAATTTCCTGTTTATGTATTTCGTCAGTCACTCTCATATCTTCCTTCAACACACCTACCTCAGTCACCAAGTAGTTACTTTTTCCCAGGGGCCACTGATACTTAATGTTGTGCACATCTTAGGGATCTTCTGTAAAATATCAATTCAGTATCGAGGGTTCATCATACCCTTTGAGTCACGTATTTTTTGTAACATGTTAAGGTATTAATATATTTCCCCAGGATTCATTACTTTGTGTGTACACAGCTTCCCGATTTACCTCTTTACAGTTGAAGTCTCCGTTCAACACCAGTCTAGCTTCCCTCTGCCACACTTTCGTCAGCACGTCTGGAAACTCTCTTAGCTGATCGTATTCCTCCCTTTTCCAAGCTCTTGTTGGTGGAGGCATATACGTCACAGCTACATCTAATTTTTCACCATATTCTTGTACTTTCATTGGATTAGTCATAAAGCTTCCGGCTTCTCTTCAATATGGTCTCCTACCGGCAGTACCATTTTCCTGCCTATCAGCCCATCCACATTACTATATATAACAATCTTAGTTTCGTGACTCAAACCCCACAATTTCTCCTGTGCTGCTGCCATAACCCCATTCATTTTCATTAACTCTCCTCTTTGTTTTTATCCACCATTTCTAAAGTTCATGCCAGGGTGTGTGTGTGTGTGTGTATGTGTGTGTGTATGTGTGTGTGTGTGTGTGTGTGTGTGTGTGTGTGTGTGTGTGTGTGTGTGTGTGTGTGTGTGTTTCAAATCTGACCTTTAGCATTGTGAGATTAACAGTGGTGACATCCCCAAGGAAGAGGCCCGGCGTATCTCTAAGTCGCTTCTCCTCTGCATCACGAAACTTCAAGAAGGAAGTGACCACCTTCAGGATCTTCTGACCAGCAGTGTTCTCTAGGAACTGTGACCCATGGCCTGGCTGCCCTGGGCATTTTACCAGCAACCCTGTCAGAGCAGAGCAGGCACTGGTAAAGGATGCTATGTTAACCCCACTTCAGGAAGTCGGGAAATAGTTTTTTCCCATTAACACAGGCACCTCCTTCCAAAAAAAATCACTAGAAAAAAAAAAAAAAGGCATCAAAGAATGAAGACTGCTATTAAGCACACACACACACACACACACACACACACACACACACACACACAGTGAGCTAAATTAAAACATTAATGTGAACAAAATGAAGCATAAACCTACATTACCAACATAGTGTAATGTACGTAAAAACGGACACTGATACCATACACTCTCCACTCAGCAGAGCTGGGCATCTCCGCAATTGCTGCAATAGCGGACCGCATGATTTCAGCGACTGCGGCAAACTCGTCCGAAACTTGCGGTATTGCACTGCGGAAGTACTTCCGCAATCGCAATCCTGTCCGCAGTCTCCCACATGGCAGTCGTTGTCGGTTAGTACAGGCTACAGCATGACTCATATCAAGCTTGAACAGGATTCCCGGCCAGCAGCGGCGGCGGACGGGGCCTGGCTGCGTCAGTTAGCAGTAGGGATGGGTGATACCAGGAGAAATGATTCGATACGATACGATACGATATACTATAAGCCAGTATGGCAGTATATTTTGTGGCACGCACAGCTGATCATGAACAGTTGTGACGTGTGGTTGTGAAGAAATGTCAAGTGTCACAAGTGTGAACCTCTGAACTTGAATTTCTGAGTCAGTACGGGCTCTGAGAAGTGGTCCGAGTGAAGTTATGAAGTAACTAGTGAATAGTGAGGGTCACCGTGACTGTCACTGTGGGAAATTAATGTCATAAATTGATTATAAATACAATTATTAACTACATTAACAATCGACTTACCCCTGTTTGTGCACTTTGTATTGAAAGTTGTGAAACTGGAGTGCTGTTGCGGTATTAAGGTAGCGGAACTGCACATTCCAAGTTTATTGCAGAATTGCCGTAGCAGAAGGTAAGGGTTGGTGGTTGCAGAACTGCGATTGCGGAGTGAATTTTAGATTGCAGTACCCAGCTCTGCCACTCAGCACCTCTGGATCTACTGTACGATAATTTCTCCCGTCACTGTTTCAATGCTTGTATGGTGTCTTCAGTGTCTTAATTTCCTTAGACGCTTTGCAAACTTGTTCGCTGCAATTGAAAAATGGTTTTCTAGCAATGCAAGAAGCTCGTTTTTATTTCCCACAAACAGTTCACTGTCCTCTTTCCAGTTGTCATGAAGCAGGATTGCTAGTTAGGTAATGCTGGAGAATTTCCGATGATTCTCGCACGTGAATTAGCGAGTCAGAGTTGCCAGTCAGCCTGCTGTTGTGAGCCAAGGTATTTTGTTAAGCTGTGCAACAATATTCATTCCCTTTTTCTCTAAGATGTTTTATTTAGTTGTTTGTTAAATTAAGTAATTTGATTTCAGGTTGTATGATAAAGCATTCAAAGTGCTACCCGGTGTGTAGTGTAAGAAAGCCCTGGAACAAAGAACTGTTGTTGCTAAGAGCAGGTACCAGAACATCCTAGAATGATGGAGATGCAGGGAAGGTTATAAAAGGATGGGGAGAGACTAGAGGAGTTTCAGTTCAGTTTTATTTTACGTGTGGCCTTTTGAAGTTAATGTAGATCTGGAGTTGTGAAGCAGACAGTGTAATTACTTGGAAAATAAAGACAGCGAACATGAGAAGCTTCTGTTATTATGACGCCTGAGCTGATCTTGTGTACATTACAAGGCTGACCCTACGAAGAACGATTCACTGGGCGACGTCCTTCCTATACTGAAATACTGCTGTTGGAGCCTGTGGCAGTGTGGGACGTGGACGTAACAAGTGATGTCAGGAGTTGGAATCGAGAAGTGGTGCAGTGTCAAATCTTCGATATGGAGCTGGAAGGCGTACACACAAGAAGCCAAAATAGGCAGGAGGAGGTGTCTCTGGCTGCAATCATGAAGTTACTACATGCTCAAAATGAATAACTACAAGCACATATTTAAGGACAGAATGAACTCAGAGAACAATTACAAGCACAAAGTCAACAACTACATGCACAAAGTGAAGAACAGAAAGAGTGATATGAATGGTTTCAAAAGGCATTACAGGAGCAATCAAAGGAGTTGCAACTGAGGATGCAAGGACAGCTAGATGCTTTCATAGGGGAAATGAATGAAGAACTGCAACAGTTGAAGGAGGACGTATACGCTGAGTTTCAGCAGCAGAAGCGAGAGGTGAGCAATAACGTGAAAAAGTGCAAGCAGCATGTAGATGACCAGTTGAAGACAATTAGTGAGGGAATTGTGATGGAGTGCAGACAGCATGGAGATTAGTTAAGATAATCAGTAAGAGAAATGAGGCTGTAGAGAAATATTGTGCTGCTAAGTCTCAGGTTAGTGTACAGGGAGCATATAACAAGAAAAAAGGCAGTGTATGGTGAATCTTGACGAATCCCAAGCACCTAAAGGTAGCAGTACAGGACTGAATGATTAGAATGTAGGAATTTTGAGTCCTGGACTTAATTACGATGCCCCAGAGTTTAGGCCAAGCCAGTGAAGTGGATGGCTATAATGGGGATCCAATTAAAGAGCCCTCAGGAATTTGATGGCAAAGAATCTTCGGAAGCTTACCGTGCACAGTTTGAGTTACTTGCTGATCAGAATGGTTGGGATGATAGGCAGAGGGCAGTGCAGCTTGTTTCTATTCTCAAGGGTGCTGCAATGGAGATTCTTGGCCAGATGTCAGCAGAGGAGAGGAACAGTTATCACTCCCTTGTAGAAGTGCTGGAGCGCAGATATGGGACCATGTACCAGACTGAGGTCTACAGAGCAAGATCCTGGACCCGTGTACAGACTTGAGGCGAATCCCTTCAGCAGCTGGCTTATGACCTGGAGAGTATGGCACATAAGGCGAACCATAGAGCAGCAGCTAACCTGTTGGCTATTCTTCTGAGGGACCACTTCATTGATA
Source organism: Coenobita brevimanus (assembly GCF_032717465.1). Classification (NCBI taxonomy): domain Eukaryota; kingdom Metazoa; phylum Arthropoda; class Malacostraca; order Decapoda; family Coenobitidae; genus Coenobita; species Coenobita brevimanus. The sequence continues at coordinate 9,470,888 of NC_136979.1, read as the reverse complement.
CTCTTGACAGTGCGGAGTTGAAAGTGCAAGTGAAGCAGATACAACCAAGAAGCACACAAGAAGCAGTAGCCAGGGCTCTGGAATTTGACTCCTACATCAGATCCAATATGTCCAGTTTGTAGGCAGGCCGTAGTGCAGGATTCAGGGCAAGAAAAGGGCAGGTGTGTGAAGTGGAGAAATTTTAAGGAAGTTACTGGTATTGTGAAAAGCCAGGACATAGAAAAGAGGATTGTTACTAGTGGAAAAGGGAACAGGAGAAGCTCAGAGGAGGTTGCTGGTTCTGCGGGAAGACATGACACAAGGAGGAGGATTGTTACAAACGGCAGAAGGAGCAAGAACAGAAAAGTGCAAGGAAATCTATGAATACAACAAAAGGGTGTTGGACATGTGGTGAGGTGGGACACTTCAGTTATGACTGTCCAAAGGAGACGGACGATAAGAGGAAGGCTGCAGAAGATGAGAAAGAAGTGGGAAAACTAGTAAGGTTGGTGCTAAGGGGCAACAACCAGCTAGTTTTTCCCAAGAAGCCCCACCACTGAGGAAATGCAAAAGAAATTCAATTGAAAGTGTACTAGTAAACGGAAGAATAGACGGCAAGCTGTGTAGAAGACATGGAAACCTTAGCAAGAAATGCTGCTGTACTGCAGTGATAGGGCCAGAGTCAGCTGAAGAAGACGTGAAGAGAATGCAGAGGGAGGATACAGATTTACAACCAGTGTTAGGGTGGCTGCGATGGAATACAGTACAACCATCTTGGGAAGAGGTTTCCAGGTTCAGCCCCGCAATTTAAGAGCTACTGGAGTCAGTGAGACCTTCTTTGTTTGAACAACGGACTACCGGAGACACCCGATGGCTTCAGCAAATAGTGGCAACTGGTGGTTCCTATGAAAATGAGGTCTGAGGTCTTAGAAGAGTCTCATAACCGGATCGCTAGTGGGCATCTGGGAGTGAAGAAAACTCCAGCTGCGACAGAGATTCTACTGAACTGACATGTCAGGATGTTGAAGAGTGGTGTCGGGCCAGTGATGTATGCTGTGCCAAAAAGGGACACAAGAAACGTAGTTGCGCCCCTCTTCAGCTGTGCCAAGTGGGTGCACCAATAGAGAGAGTCGCAGTGGACACTGCTGGACCTCTCCCACTCACTGAAAGAGGAAACTGCTACATATGTGTTACCATGGACTACTTCGCAAAGTGGCCAGAAGTCTATGCCATCACAGATCAGGAAGGCATATCTGATGCTCAGGTGTTCGTTGACCAATTCCTCTGTCGTTTTGGGATGCCACAAGAGCTACATTCAGACCAGGGTAGAAACGTCAAGTCTGCTGTGTTCCGTGAGTGCTGCAAGTTACTGAGGATCAAGAAGACCAGGACGACCCCACTAAGGCCACAGTCAGGTGAAATGGAGAAGAAATTCAACTGGACCCTGGGACAAGAATTGGCCAAGTACTGTGTAGACTAGGGACAGATTGAATGGGACCAGAAATTACCTACATTGCTGATGGCATATCGGTCTGCACCCCACGAATCTACCGCCTACACCTCTGCAAAACTGATGCTGGGCCATGAGTTACGACTGCCAGTTGATCTGTTAATGGGAAGACCACCTGGTGAAGAGCTGCCTACAGACACCTTCAGCTATGCAAAGCATCTTCAGAAAAGACTGGCTGAGGTATTTCATCAAGTTTGAGAAGCTCCTAAAGTTTCAGGCGAAGTGATGAAGTGCAAGTATCATGCCAAGACAAGTGAGGTGAGCTTCAAGGATGGTGATAAAGTTTGGCAATACAATCCTCAGTGGAAGAAAGAACAGTCGCAAAAGCTGCAGAGCCAGTGGGATGGGCCCTATACTGTGATGGATGCCTGCCATATGTAACATACCGGATTCAGGGAGGCAGGAAGTCTCGCCCATAGGTGGTACACATGAATTGTCTGTGGCAGTACCGTGGGCCAGGACAGTACCGCTGGGACACCTTCAAGGAATCGTGTTCACCTGCAGCAGATGAGGAGGAGGACCAAGAAGCTGAAGCACAAGAGGATGGTGACAGTTTCCCTAGGGAAGAAGTGAAACAGAAAGAGAACCAAGTGATTCCAGGAGGAGTGGACTGTGTGGAGAAGCAGGGACGTCGTCAGAAGTGGCATAGGAGAAGACCTAATACGTTGCAGGACTATTTTTTGTATAATTAAATGTTTAGTTTGGATTAAGGACTATGTATATATCATATAGTTTTGTCAGGATCACAAAAGGGCTAGGGATAGGGTAGTGATAAGAAGCGGGATTGCTATTTAGGTAGTGCTGGAGAATTCCTGATGATTCTCTCATGTGAAGTTGCGAGTCAAGAGTTGTCAGTTAGCCTGCTGTTGTGAGTGAAGGTATTTTGTAAAGTTATGCAATGATTTTTATTCTCTTTTCCTTTGTAATGTTTTATTTAGGTAATGTCAACCCAATGTCAACCCTTTCAGGTGTCATGGCCCTAATCGTGGCTTTATCGATAAAGGTCTGGCCACGATCGTGGCTCACCTATCTGAGCACATATCAAAACTGTAAAGGGAAGCTGGCAAATGCTATCAGTATTTTTCTCAATATTTACTCATTTCCTGAGTACAGTATATATTGGAGAATCTAACTGAAAAGATATATCACAAATTTATGATTTTAGGTTAGTATGAGTGTTTGTCTCTCATTTTGTAAACAGAAATGCATTTATTTGCGACACCTCACATCTCTTGCTGCGCAACTTTCCCATCGTTATTACAGCTCTTGTATGGTAAGTAGAACCCTAATATTTTGTAGACCGATGCATATTAGTTCGTTATGCATGAACATTATATTATTTTTCCAAATTTACAAACCTTGATTTTTTTGGTCAAAAAATTCGATTTTTCAGACTGGACGTACGGACCTATTTGCTAACCGAAAGTTAAATTATGTAATTTGATTTCAGTTTGTATGATAAAGCATTTAGAATGCTATGTAGTGTAAGAAAGCTCTGGAATAGAGAACTGTTGTTGCTAAGAGCAGGTACCAGAACGTCCTAGAATGGAGAAGCAGGGAAAGTTATAAAAGGATGGGGAGAGACTAAGAGATTAATCCCCGAGCTAGACCTCATCAGATCATATAGCCCTGCTAGAGTTACAGGTGAGCGTTACCCCTCCCAGCACAGCAGCCACCGGGCGGGGCGCGAACTCGCAACCTCACGATTACGAGCCCGACACCCTACAACCGAGCTACCGCGCTACCGCCCTGAGGAGAGACTAGAGGAGTTTCAGTTCAGTTTACTTTTACTTGTGGCCTTGTGAAGTTAGTGTAGCTCTGGAGTTGCGATGCAGACAGTTTAATTACTTGGAAAATAAAGACAGTGAACGTGTGAAGCCTGTGTTATTACGATGCCTGAGCTGATCTTGTGTACATTATATGGCTGACCCTACGAAGAATGATTCACTGGACGACGTCCTTCCCATAATGAAGTACTGAGGTTGGAGCCTGTGACAGTGTAGGACGTGGACGTGACACAATAAATGTTGTCATCAGGATATACTGTACCTCCCACACCCACAGCCTTCCCATTCTTCACAGCATTCTTCACACACCCACTGTGATATTCTCGGGTTCTGGGTTACTTTCTTTCTTTGGTACACAGGACAATGAAATTCACCACCACTCTGTTTAAGGCATTTGAATCCATCACATTTTCCCTTCTGCTCATTAGCATTCTTCCATTTTCACAAGTTTCCAAATTCATTCCTACATTTTTGCACTCCTTACAGCACCACACAGTTCTACCATTCCTACATAGTTTTTAAAATCCACCTATTATTAATTCACAGATCCTTTAAGTCTTTCGTTCATGTTCATTTGTCACTGCTTTGTTTTTCAGCTTTTCCACTTTTCTTCTTTCGCTCTTGAGTATAATCTCCTCACCGTTCTTTATCCATACTAGCAATTTCACTTTGCATACTACGATCAGGTTGACACCCTCAATTCTTAGTCTTCATGTCAGTGACACACCCAGTCATCCTTCATTCTACAAGCACATTATCAACTATACTTTATTAACATTCATAAGTTGACTAAACCATATACAGCATACAGTATATCTGTAGTGCTGATAAACAACCAAACACATCACATTTTAGTTATGTTCACGGGTGAAATTAATGATAAAAAATACTGCATCCATTAACCACTTTTTATAAAATATATATATATATATATATATATATATATATATATATATATATATATATATATATATATATATATATATATATATATATATATGTACCACCATAAAAATGGGAATAATTTACCAGAGGGAGAATCAAACAGAATAAAAAATGAGCACTATACTATTAAAAGCACAAAAGAATGAATGAATACAGTAAACTTACACCAGACTGATCGCTCTCCATAGAAGAGGTTGAACTTCTCTGTTGGGTTGGCATAGCCCTCATCTAGTGCGAAGCCAACGTTCATCTTCTTGAAGTAGTCGGTTTCGACAAACTTCCCCATACCATTACCTCCTGCAATTTCCTCATCTGTAGAATAGAGAGTGTTACATGGAAACACTTTTTTGGTCTTGGTGGATGATTCAGGCTGTCGGTCAACAGATTATGAAAAAAAAGAAACAAAAGAATAAACAACTTTGGCAGCTGAAAACATCAATTGCTGTGCTACCCCTGAACTCAAACGAACATAAAACATCATGACGACAATATTTATCCCCACAATCATCATCCCAATCCTGGAAATTAGAAGTGTTGTTGGCCGCTGCCCAGCCACTACTCTGGAGACTGACTGTGTGAAGCCACTACCTCCACCAAACTGTGTGAAGCTCTGTTCTGGGGAACCAGCCCTGTGAATCATCGATCTTAGCCGTAACTCATCTCAGCAGACCACTGTGTTTGATCATCTGTGGCCCGGTCTGGCAAGCCCACTATCAGATGTGATGAGGGTCAACCCACATAGGAATATCGGGAAAGAAAGGGGGCACAGCCGAACCCGAGTGATGAGGACCTCCATACCCGCCCCCAGAATGCAATAACAAATTCTATTACAATGACCTGTCAAGACTCCCTCCCTTTAAGAGCTGAATGGAAACAGATATAGCGCTGCAGTCAAAGAGGTCACTAGAGGAAAAGAGATGTGGCTACTGGGATATATCAGGAATGGCTAGAGATGGAAGAGCTACTAATCTCGACTCCAGCCTCCTCCATGTCTGTCTCTTAGTTCACTGATATAATGTAAGAATTACTCCAAGTCGTCAAGTAATAAGTTACAATTTGTACTTGTGTTAACTTGTGCAGTTGGCGATACATGAACCTAAGGCAGTGTCTCTGTGGTGTGTGAGGTGTGATGTGAAGGTCTGATTACAATTCCCGACGTTCATCTGTCACAGTTATAATTCCCGACGTTCATCTGTCACAGTTACTTGGTCATTTCATCTAATATTGACCGCCTCCCTTCAGTCAAGTCAGTGCCACCAACAAACATGTGATTGTTAAGTTTGTCAAGTGTACCAAGTGATAGACCTCTGCTAAGCATTGATGGTGTACCAGGTCCAAATGTTGTCAACACTACATATCAGCATAGTAATGTAACTGTTCCCGTATAGTAATCTAGTAATTGAAGTGTCTGAGTTTGTTTGAGTAAGTTTGTAAGTGATTCTAATTAGGTCTGAAGTGTCCTGCTGTGCCCGTGTTTATTACATAATGAACCTAATTCTGTAACGTGCTGTGTAGAAATTTGTAAGTGTAGTATAATTTATTTGATTTGATTCCACAAAGACAGAAATCTCCCTGAACAGTCCATAGCAAAAGGTACAAAGACAAGAAAGCAGCAACAGACCTAATGGTTCTTGCGGGGCTGTTTGTTAAAGAGAAGAGTATGCCTATGATATCTGATTCTATGAGCTGATGATAAAGACAACAAAGCAAGAAGTCCTCCCCGGCCCACCAAATCCTTCAGCTGAAACTGGCAGAATAAAAAGGAGGAAAATCCAAAATGCGGCATAGAAAAGCTGCCATGGAAATTTCACAGGAAAGACTATATATATATATATATATATATATATATATATATATATATATATATATATATATATATATATATATATATATATATACACACACACACACACACACACACACACACATCCATCCATCTCTCACTAAATCTGCAAGGGGAATGCTAGCATTATCTGAAAAACTGCTGTTGTATTCGCCACGATCTCCAAGAAAGGAAAAGTCAGTTAATCCTACTAATCATTCGACCACGAACACGTTTATTTGAGGATTCGAGGCTAGGCACTTACCCAATCGACTTTTAAAGGTTAATACCACACTTCTAAGCAATTTGTTCCATGTATTGAAGAAAACATGTTTTGCTTCATTAAACTGGAAACGTTCCAGTAAGGTTCCGTAACGCTTTCCCTCAACAGACTGACCAAGTATCTTGTTGTGGACGTGCTGTACAATATGTTTCAGTTATGCTGTTGTATATTAACTGACCGTAAGATAAGTGATGGAAATAATAAAGTATTTGATGGTTGTACGATTTTTAAAAAACAAAATAACGTTATAGGCTGACATTAAATTACAGAGATGTTATATTTATATAATATGGCGGTGTGTGACTGGAAAGAAATAGTGTGAATAAAAAATCAAAGCTGACTATCGAACTCACTGCCTCCTGCCCCAGCAAAAAATCAGTCATTTTGGAGGTCTGAATATTGAATTCAAGTAAAGAAAACATAGCCAAAGAAATATGAAAATCTAAATTCTCACTACACATTATATAGCGAAACATAAGATGATACACGTTGATCTATCATGTATCTATGGAGAAGAGTGTTCTGGATTGCATAAAAACTTGATTATTCAACAAGCTTGTATTTTTTTTTTAATACGTTCCATTGTGTGTGTGTGTGTGTGTGTGTGTGTGTGTGTGTGTCAGTTTTACTTGATATGTCTGAGCAGGTCCAGTCTGCACCAAAGCTTTCGTAGATCAGGCTAGGGATAGGTGTAATCAAGATCCTTGGACCTTGGGTGTAATGGCAAGGGGTCGTGGGTCATTGAGGAAGCTTGGGTTGGGGGATTTAGGAACTGGTATACTCGTAATGTTAGATTATTTCCACATGTCCGGGCACGTGAAGTGTTGGAAAGAATCAGTGATGACTGATGTAATAAGTTTACCGAGTTCAATGGAAAATTCCTTATAGAAGCGAACTGGGAAGTCTAGGGGTGTGGAGAAGCGTTGAAGTTTCAAATTCTGAAGGCAGGAGGCGACTTCATGTTCGAAAACAGTTGCGGATAATTTGTACGGTGACCAGAGTCCCGCTTTTTTTACGTCTGTCCCGCTTATTTAATTACAACTGAAATGTCCTGCTTTTTTAGCAAATTATCTTACGTGTCCCGCTTTTAGAAAATTACTATTACATTAGATATAAGATGACCTTCTTTTATGAAACTATGATGAATTAGTAAAATTATGCATAGTCCAAACCAAATGAATTACCGAATTGTTAATAATGAATCTGTTATACTCACTGACAAATTTGGTCGGCCATTCACTGTACCGTACGGTATGTTCGGAGTTTGTCTAAGACGTTAGTGTTTGATTTGCAGCCTCAGGGTGAGGTGCAGCGCTGTACATATATATACATAGATAGATAGATAGAGTATATACACGTGACAATGTCCGGCTCTGGCTCCAGTAAATCAGGTCACTTTAGTAATATGGAGGCAGGGAGTATGTTGGAAGAAGACTGTAGTTAAGTTCAAGTACCTGCTGGCATATAGTGGCAAAGTGGTTGTTAGTAATTTCAGTTGCTTGGATGTCAGCTTAGTTGACAACACAAGGGAAGGTAGAGGTCTGTTTTTGAAGACCACACAGATGTTGCAACCAGCCGTACCAATGGCTAACACTGGTGTGTTTTCGGTACTAAGTTTATTAGGATAATAAGATCTTTTGGCAACTATTATTTTTCTAATGACTTTGTTTCTTAATGATTTATACTAAACCGTGTTCCTTGTGTTGAAAGTCTCATTACGTTGCTGAATGAGACGTTTAATGCGGTTGGTGATCCATGGTGCGTCAAAGGGATGAATTTGCACAGATTTTTCCGGGGAAACGCGATGCAAGGCCTGAGTAATGCTATTTGATTGCTGAATCACTCAGAGTTCACATCTCGAACTGTGGTGACTTCTACCCAAGGGTAATGCACAATCCAGCTGCCAAAGTTACGTACTGCTGAGTCAGTTAGGGGTTTATAAGTGAATATATAGAGCTTCTGTTTAACCCCTACACCGCGGGCTTGTTTACCAATGACTTGCGTGTCCCGCGGGGTTATTTGGGCTCCGACAGACTCTCAAAAAATATTTGCCAAAAATCAGTTATTAGTCCTAGAATAATAAAATTCCATATGCTTATTGCACATACCTTCAGCTTTCTCCTGGAATGATTGTTGAGCCTTCGTCGGTTACCGTAGGACTTGTGGAGACCTCTGAAGTAGGGTAACTAAGTCTCCACTTTACACTTCCCGACAACCCGTAATATGATTACCACAGCCAGATACAAACACTATAAACACTATTCTACAATTTTCAAGTAGTTTGGGATCCATACTCAAAAAAAAAAAACACTGTGAAAGCAATGGACTTTACTAGCGCGTCTGATCGTCGAACTTGCGCTAGTTCGCTCTAGGCACTCTGTCATTTATTATTCATAAAACCCCTCACACTTTATATTTCTATTACTATATCACACTTATATATATCTGGAGTCTTTCTCCATAAGTTTCCTTCAGTCGTATTAGTGTATTGTCACTGAAGTCATTCAATTTTTCAGTCAGTAAAATACGTAGAGAGCCACGGATTCACTCTCACTGTTATAACATAAATTATTTGTACTCATATTCTTATATTACTAATTACTTACATTACTATTTACATTTTCTATTCTATTTTCAATATTTACCATGCTATTTTACTTACACTATGTTATTCACTGACACTTTCAGTAAGATAAAACTATAATACACTGTTCAATCATATGAACTGAACATCCATTGCTTTCACCTGCTATTTACACATTATTTACACATTATTTCCAAATAATTCTGCTTCCACACTTGCACTGTTAGAACTGCTTCTGGCTGTGATAATCGAAGAAGCAGGTTACACAGAGGGGAACCTGGCATTCAGCGCACTGCCAAGAGGTGCGTTTATGCTCAGGTGTGTAGCGTGTGGTATGCGCACATACCTGACACCTGCGAATCGCAGCCTTCCTTTTCCCTGTGGCAGGCATTAGCTAAAGTCTGTGCCGATCCATATACGCCCTCTGCTCAAGTCGGTCGGGAAGTGTAACTGGATGGCGCCTTGGAGTTGCTGCTTGCACCCTACCATATCTTTCCAGCAGCTGCTGGACACAAGTCCTGGCGAACAACCTCAGGGAGAAGGACTTGGGTGGCTTTACCTTCATCTCGTACAGGATGAAGGCGTTCAGCATCGTCATATCTATGAGATGCAGAAAAACTTTCATGTACCACCTAGTATTCTTCCTGAGGCAGTCGATCTCACCAATCATCATGTCGGACTTGTCCACCAGCCGCATGTTGATATTATAGTCCAACACAGCATCAGGTTTCATCACAGGTTCGCCTGTCCTACGGTCGACCTTCCCACTGTCTCTCATCTCCCCCTTATGTACGGTGGTGAGCATGTGCACGACTCTCTTGTCATGCCACAGTATTGCCAGCATCTTCTCACACTTGCGTAGGTGCACGTCTCCTCGCTGCGAGTTTCCCGCCTCTGGGAATTTGGGGAAGTTGGCACAATTACTTTTCACAGTGCCGCAGGAGCCAATGCCGTGCTCAGAAAGGTATTTGGCAAGTTTCGGTGCTGTATAGTAGTTGTCTGTATACAGCACATGATTCCCACCAAAATACTTTTCTAGGAGCACTTTCACTACACAGCCTGAGAAGCCAAGGGGGTGAGTTTTATCGAGATCGACAGTGCTGGCTGAATATATGACGAAGTCAAGGATGTACCCCGTCTTACAGTCGCACAGTACAAAGAACTTAATTCCAAAGCGATGGCGTTTGCTTGGAATGTACTGAACAAACCGAAGACATCCTCTGAACAAAACCAAGGATTCGTCAATGACAACCTTCTGAAATGGGTGGAAGAATGACATGAACTTATCCTTCATTCTGTTCAGAATCTCCCGGATCTTCCAGAGTGGGTCGGTTTGGGAAGGTACATCGTTGTCGGCAAAGTGCAGGTTTCCCATGATGTTCCGGAAGCGATCTCTGGCCATGTACTTATTGAAGGTCGGTGAGGGTAGTAAGGGGTCCATGGACCAGTATTCTTCCAACTCATGCTTCTTGGAGTGTGGCATAAGAAGCATGAGGGCAAAGAACACATACAGCTCCTGCACTCCGAGCATGGTCCACTGTTGCATCTTGGCTGCACCTGTACCACTAGCAGCACGTTGTGATTCGTACCTGTTGGTCTCATCACATATGTGCTGCATGACTTCGTCATCTAGGAAGGCTAAAAGGTAGTCGACACACTCAGCATTTTCGTCCATAGTGAAGGCAGGCTGAACTCCTGACGAGCTCTCATCGAAAACCAGGTTTTTGGGGACAAAATCTGACCCTTCCGTCCACGCGAAGGCGTCCAGGATTCCCTGGCGTGGCGGTGGAGGGCGGGTGGTGGTGGTGGTGGTGGAGGTTGGCTGTGAGGGAGGCTTATCTCTGTCAAGGTCACTCTCACTGACCCTAGGTTGCCGTACAGCACTAGCAGCCCTTACCCTACTAGCTACACTACTTTTCACTCTATTAGATCTACCTCTACCTCTACGGCCTGCCTTCACTGTTGATGCTGGTGGTGACTCCGACGACGAAGACTCCGGAGATAACTCAGCTGACGATGATGACGAGATGAGTAAAGCGGGGCTTGGGGAACGGGGAGGTGAATGCACTCGTGACTCATGGCGGGCTGGGTCACGTGGGGGCATTGTTCTGGGGCTAACACGCTGCCTTTTCACTCCCTTCCCAAATTCTTGTCCTTCCTGCACTAAAGGCTCCTTTCCCTTGGAGCTAGACACTAATTCACTTGTAGAAGCACTTGTTGTCGCTGTTTCTGGCGCGATAACATCACCCGGCTCATCACACGATTCACCCGAATCGTCATAGTCACTGTCCATCATAATCATGGACAATTCTGCAAGTTCTCGTGCCACTGCAGAGTCACTGAGGCCTTTCCTGCTTGCCTCAACACTTTTCTTTGGCGTAGAGGTCACGGGGCCCTTTGCAATGGGCGCAGAAGCGGCAGGAATGGTGGGGTGCGAGTGCGACATGTTGTCTCTACAGTGGAGGACAAGGAACTAAATGCCGCGGCTTATCTGAGAAGGGAAGGGTTGACAATGACACTTTAGGCTGACTGCTGCTAACTTACAGGCTAATTTTTTATAGGTAGAAAATCTCGGCAATAAATAAAGAAATAGGTAGTTCCAGGTGAATGTAAATGTCAATTAGGATTCTCCCTTCCTTTCTGATATATATTTTTATTACAGCCATCGATTACAAGGCATAAATCAAAGGGGAAATTACCGTGGTAATGTAGCGAATGAATGCACGTGAGGTTTTGTCAGGTGATAATTAGCCAATTTCTGGAGTATAACACTATCACTTACCAGTTTTTTTTTTTCGTATATATTATTTGGTAAAAATATATGGCATAGGGCTTATTTCAATGGATGAAATCTGTGGAAAAAGAAGGGGGAAATTTCCGTAGCGCAGCGCGGCATGGGAGGTGAGAGGAGAGGGTAATGGAGGGCAGGTAGGGAGGGGAGTCACGAAGGGGGTAAATTATGTGAGAAGGGAAGGGTTGACAATGACACTTTAGGCTGACTGCTGCTAACTTACAGGCTAATTTTTTATAGGTAGAAAATCTCGGCAATAAATAAAGAAATAGGTAGTTCCAGGTGAATGTAAATGTCAATTAGGATTCTCCCTTCCTTTCTGATATATATTTTTATTACAGCCATCGATTACAAGGCATAAATCAAAGGGGAAATTACCGTGGTAATGTAGCGAATGAATGCACGTGAGGTTTTGTCAGGTGATAATTAGCCAATTTCTGGAGTATAACACTATCACTTACCTGTTTTTTTTTTGGTATATATTATTTGGTAAAAATATATGGCATAGGGCTTATTTCAATGGATGAAATCTGTGGAAAAAGAAGGGGGAAATTTCCGTAGAGCAGCGCGGCGTGGGAGGTGAGAGGAGAGGGTAATGGAGGGCAGGTAGGGAGGGGAGTCACGAAGGGGGTAAAATAGCTAAAATGTCAACAATGGATGGGAGTACAGATGAGATTTGGAGTGCTGACTAGTGTTGGACATTAGCAGTACTGATAGATGATACAAGCCACCACTTGAGAGCCCGGGATAATTCAAAATAACACAGAATCACAAAAGTGACGCCCCGCGGTATGATCCATTGTAGCCGAGCGTCACGAAAGTGACGCCCCGCGATTAAGGGGTTAAGTGCAAACGTGGATTTAGGGGACCAAAGACTCGAAGTACGGTTGCTTCCTCCAAAAGGAGATAAAGGTACTGGTGGTAGATAAAAGTCAGTCATATCAGTCAGTATTAAGTCTAATGTGTTGTTACAATGTGTAGGAAAGTTCACAATTTCTGTCACCTGGAGGTGTGTTTGAATGTCTGTCGTGTCAATTTCATTAAAATCACCACAGATGAGAAGCCTGGAGGATGGATACCAGGGTTTGAGATAATCTGAAGTTTGGATGAGATACTGGATATGTAGTTACGCGTATAGGCTCGTGGAGGATGACGCAAAACTCAACAAGTGATGGAGGCAATGTGACGGTGACACACGTAGCCACAACGCTTCAACACCCTCAGCGATATCGATGGTCAGGAGTGACGAAGTTCATCCCAGCAGAAAATGACGACATCGCCACCTCGTCACTCAGAGGGAAGGTGAGTGAAGAGGCTGTAGTTCGTGATGTTGATAATTTCGGGGAGAATTTGCCTGGCTTCAGTAACTGCGATACTTCCAGGTGAGTTGAATTCTATCACTGTATTATTTCATCTAGGTTACTGAAGAATGACGTGAAATTAGGTAATAACACAGATGGAAGCAGGCACGATATATAGATGTGGGGAATTCAAAGTGTTTGTACAGTTTGGAACTTAGAACTTTAGGAACACTGTTCTTGGTTGCCGACACACAGATTATCCTTTGAAAAATCCGACCTCGTTTATTTCCTATTGCGTGAAATAAGAGCACTGACTTAAATTTGTTGATCGCGATGGATGGTGGATAGCCGTTACTTTTCCTCATGCTGAACGTTAGCGGTGGCAAGTGTAAACAATCCTGGTCGTGGTACCCATGGGCGGACAGCACTGGTGTTTCCAATGAGGTAATTATAACCAACAAAATCACCAACATTAGACTTCACTGTTGTCCGGACATGAGTGTAGCTGTATATAAGTGTAAAAGAATTCGAAGGTCTTGATAGGAAGTAGAGGTAAACTGATGAACCAATTTAGGACCAACTAACTGATCTAGACTGCCCGAAAGCGCTAGCTACCACATCTGACGTCGATGGCAGTCAGACGAAGTATCTGCGTCATCAGGCCTGTGAGGTACAGTCTTGAATTACGAAGGCCTATGGAGAATGGATGAGTGGGTAGTTTCTACGGGCACTTTGCTGATAGTTCTTCAATGCTTGTACTTTCCTATTCCCGTCTTCGGATCGCTCACATCTCATGTGAGAATGAGTTAAGATGATTATATAAAAAGTTCCTTCTCAGTCACTATAAGATGTTTGCTGTCCAACTGGATGCATGCCAGCTTCCATTTTCCTCCCTGGCTATCAGGTCCGTGGATCACAAATGTATGCTACGATGTCATCAGATGTATGAATATTTCCGTGAACTGCTCAGGTGGAATAAATAATGATGTTCAGTACCCATAAGTTCAATATGTGGGCATAATTCTTCCGTTACCAGTTCGTTTGGCATCACAACTCAGAGAACACTGAGGATAACAGGCAGCATCGGAAAGTGGAACATCTGTGCCCATCAACCACTCTAAGGACCGAATCCCGGCATCTGACTTGGCATTGTGATAATTACCTTTGGCAAATTACTCTCAAAATCTAATTACTTAATTCCTGCCAAACCCTTAACCCTTCCACCAACCTTGGTTTATATCAGACCAAAACTATTTGCACTGACTTTGCTCAGTTACACTGACCTCTGACCCCTGACTTTCAGCATTGAATAACTGTTCTCAAAATCGACTCTCCTTATCCTAAACCTTAGTCCTTCCATAAAGTTTTGTTTGAAACTGATGAAAATGGTTTGAGGTAACCTTGCCATGTGACTTTGACCTTTGATCTATTGTTGATCTGAATCGGATAAAAGCTGTTTGAAGTGACTTTGCCATGCGACTTTGACTTCTAACCTATTGTTCTAAAAAACAGTAAGCCAACCAAAGATTCTCAACCCATCCGCCAAGATTGATTCAAATCAGATCAAACGTGTTGTAGTTATTATGTTCACACACACACACATGGGTCGAACTCTGATCTTCGTTCTTGCCTGACCCTTAACATTTCCACCAAGTTTGGTTCGTCAAATCAAAACGGTTTAAGATGTCCTTGTCCTGTGTCCTTGGCCTTTGACCTTTCTCTTTGATTAATTATTCTCCAAATAAAATCCTTTTATTCCTGTCTTCTCCTTAACCTTCCATTAATTTTGGCCTAAATCAGATAATAATTGTTTAAGGTGACCTTGCCATGTGACCGTGTCCTTTTATCCATTGTTAAAAAAAGGTAACCCCCTTAAGTGATCCTCAACATATCCACCAAGTTTGTTCTAAATCAGATAGACACTGCTTAAGGTATTTTGTTCACACATGCACGGGCAGAATTTTGATCTTGCCCTGTGACCTTGGTGTTTGGCCAATTATTCTCGAATTTCACAAACTTCACTCTTACTTGGCTCTGAATCCTTTCCCCAAGTTTTATTTATACTGGATAATAACTGTTTAGGTTGATTTTACTTGGTCAGTGTTTGACGTAGCTCTGTGATCTTGTCCTTAAATTTATTGTTCTCAAACACAACAGGCTCAACTACTTGTTGGGCCTCAACCCTTCCAAGTTTAGTTAAAATTGGACAATAACTAAGTTATTTTGTTCATACACACACACACACACACACACACACACACACACACACACACACACACACACAAAGAAAAAAAAAACGCTCTAGCTCCACTAGCGCGGGTCTACTGTATTTAGAAACGGGCCAAATGTAGCACCATAACCATGACTTTAAAATGATGAAGGTTGAGACTCCAGCAAATTTTATAGTGTCATCAACTACGTTAGTCTACTACACAAGTCAGGGTAGATACATGACATGAACCTTTAAAATCATTTGTTGCTGAACCTTTATCAGACTAAAAAAAACATACAAGTCTTTATTTCCAACATAAGGATATGGTTGTGGTATGGCTGTCAGTATGATTCATTATGTATACAGTATGTGGTTCCTAGACAAATGAGAACATCCACCTTTGTAACGCATGGCCTCCTCCACCCACCTGACAACAAACACCACACTGCTGAGCCTGACACCAGGGGATACATGGCCTTGATGACACCTGATTATTATACATTTTATGACGTGGGGACAGGGGTGCATTACATAGCCTTGTTAACACCTAATTGCCTTGTAATCATAATCTATCTATCTATTGCTAGACGCCTCAATCCCGTTTGGGGTGGCCACAAACAAATCGCCTCCAAGTCGCCCTGTCCCCCGCCATTTCACTACCCTGCTCCCAACTCACACACCCCTCTCTCATATACCTCTCCACCCCATCCCTCCATCTCATCCTCGGCCTTATTAGTTTTGCTCGTATTACTGATATTTTCAACAGTCACCCACAACTTCACGCCAAGAAGTAAAAACTAGTTACCTATTTACTTATTGTGTAGCCATAATAAGGAAGCTTCGCCATGGCCATTTATGGTATTGATTGTATTTGGTTGTATGAGTACATTTTACATTTGTCTCAGTTACTGGCTAACTGTAAGCTTAACAGGAACCATATTCCTTTCCGATAATGAAAGGTCCACAACTATATTTCTGCAGTGTTACAGCTTTACAGATTTTGTGGTTTTCTCTAAAATGTGTAAAAAAAGAAAAAAAAAAACACTAAGCAGATTTGAATTCGGTACTTTCCACTAAGCTAAATGGCAAAATATTCAGCCAAAAGTCCCAGCAAACTTTTTTATCATAGAATTTTCAACCAAATAGGCTACCTGTACCTCAGTTAGTTTCTGAGATATTTCAATTTCAAATATGCAATTTTTGCACCAAAAATGAGTATACGATCTTTAAAAATTGGTTAAGATCATATATATTTGGCACAAGTACTTGGCTTGCCCTAGAGTACTTTCCTGTATATCATCAAGAGCTAAGACAAAAAAGTGCAAAGAAAATAGTAATAATACTGTACTTACATGAGCAACAGGTTTCATAAATGGCAAAGCTTAATGAGACGATACTTTGTCTATCTTTTTACATAAAACTGCCATACCCTGACCACTTTCACTTGGCCTAAAACTGCCACCTATCTGTCCTAAATGCTGAACTGTAACAAATGACCAATCATAGAATATGGTGGCAGTCACAACGAAATATTATGGAAAGGATGCAGAGTCATCTTACTGTCCTACTTTGCTTCTGAGCTACACGAAATAAACTGCAAAGGGATGATATCTTCCAAGTTAAGACTGACAAACTATAGTACACTCATCCCAATATTTTGTGGCTAAAGTATTAAAAAAGGCACCGTATATGATGGATCAGGATAATGAGAGCCGCCACTGAAGCCCATTATATAGGAGGTAATGTGTCGCCCTCACCTCCACCCTAACCCCTATGTCCCACTACTTCATTAGGGCCATACTTGCTTACTGCAGACATACCATACTATTCACTGGTAAACAAGACAAGACACTGACATCTGAGAGGCTTACACAAATGTAATATCGGCTTGGAGTGAAAGTTACTGTCACTGCTACAAAGGCCTGCATTCTCTCCCTGTCATTCAAAAAAGACCCTTAACATGTGGAAAAATATTTACTTTTGTTGCCTTAGCTGAGATGGCGGCAGCAGCACCTTCATTTTATAATTTCCCTTCTCTACCTCGTTCCTTCACCCTCCCTCCTTTTTGTTACTTGTCTTCCTCTCCCCTTTCTCCTTTCCTTTTTCTTTTCTATTCTTCTTGTTACTTCTCTACCTCTCTCCAGTCTCTTTTCTCTCTTAGTCTCCTCTTCTTTCCATATGACCCCGTCACGTTTAAAAGAAAGTTTAATAAAAAAATGTATGAACACAAAAAAGACTGTGTAGAGTATTACCTTAGTTCCTGCCTTATCTGGTCCACTATCAGTCTGGTGCGGTAATATTTGTAGAGACAAAGATGCTCACACAGTGACTCTGATGCGATTGATTATCATCATCATCTAATCTTGTGTTGCCCCATGAGGAGCGTAGGAGCCCGGGGCTAGGCAAGTTGATTCTGACATTTAACATGAGTGACCAGCCTCACTCATCCTAAGTGGCATTACGTGAGCAATACACCCTAACCATGCCTTGGATATACACCTGCACTGGCTCAGTCCGACTGGAGCGCCTTAATTACCCACCAGATCATCAGGCGCCATAATTTGGTTGTATGGTCACCACCTAGCGTAGTAAATGGTTTCCCGGTGTTCAGGAAACCCTTTGGCTTGTCACTCAGTGTAAAGCCACCCGTAGACAGAAGGAAGAGGAACGAATGAAGGAAAGACAGAAGAGGAAGGAAAGAAAGAAGGAAGGCAGAGAGGAAAGGACAATCACCCTAGAGCAGCACTACATCGAGTGAGTGGATGGTAAGCGCCCCCACCTGCCACAACGCGATTGATATAAGGGTTATTTCTCTCTCTCTCTCTCTCTCTCTCTCTCTCTCTCTCTCTCTCTCTCTCTCTCACTCTCTCTTATGCAAGTGAGATAACAGGCTTTGAAGTATGAAAAGCCCATATTTGATATTTGTGTGCAGGCTGTCTGGCTGATTGCCTTTCCTGCAAGGGACAACTGGGGGTGTATGGTGTGCAGGAGGACTACTGGGCCTTGGGAGCTGGCTGTGAAGCCTATACCCTGAGTCGGACAAAAAAAAAAAAAAAAAAAATGAGAGCCACATTACAATCATCTAGGGAAAATTTTCTAGACCACAACTAGCTGTCAAACGCAGAGAAGGAAGTATGGACGCACTTGACATTTTTTTTTTTTTTTTTTTTTTATGCAAGGAATAAGAAACCAAAGGTTAAAAGCCTCAAGATTGTTCCAAGAAAAATAAAAATCAAATAAGAGAGCAAAATTCAAGATCCGTCATTTGAAATGCCTGGTCACATTTCATTTAAAAGACTGGAGGTCGCAGACAGTGGGAAATAAAACAAAGGAAGACAGTTCCAGAGCTGACCTATCACATACATGAAGGGGTGGAAGTAACAGTTAACTGTTACATTGGAGAGCTGGATAAAAAAAGAGATGAGAGTCCGCTGCTGGACGGGTGTTATGCACCCGTCGTACTGGTGGAGGGATGTAAGCAAACAGTTCAGAGGAGCAGTGACCACTGAAGTTGAGATAGATAGGAGATAAAGATGCGACAGTGCGGTGTAGAGACGGAGGTTGAAATGAGCAAGTAAGAGGAAGAGAGTTAATGAGACAAAAGCCTCTACCTTGCTGAGAAGAGCTTTACGTGGGGAGCCTCCCCACACATGAGAATTGTACTCTACACAGGGGCTAATAAAGCCCCTATACAAAGTCAACAACTGTTTGGGGGTTAAGAAGGCACGAAGACGGCTTAGCGCACCCAATTTCTTTTAAGCAAATATTACATGAAATGATCTTTCCAGGATAAATCCCGAAAGAATGAAACCCCAAATATGTTCAGAGATGATGTAGGATTAATTTGGATATTGTTAAAAATCAAAGGATACTCCAGCAGAAGAGCTTGACTGGTTAGAAGATGTAAGAACCAGGTTTTTGATGCATTAAAAACAAGATTACTTTCACCTCAATCAAAGATATAAGCTAAGCCAGACATTAGGTGTACCATTGCTTCATCCCTTGTTTACTGAAGAAACTACTGCGACTGAAGCTGTGAGAAACGAATGGAAAGGTGAAGGGTGGAGTCATATGGTGAATAAAAGGAAGAGAGTTGGTGATAGGGCAGAACCCAGAGGAACACCACTATTGATAGCTCTAGGAGAAGAACAATGGCCGTCTACAACAGGAGCTACAGAACGACTAGAAAAGACACTAGAGATGAAGGTACAGACAGAAGGATGAAAATCGTAAGAGGGCAGCTTGGAAATTAAAGATTTATGCCAGACTTGAAAAGCCTTGGAAATAGCAAGTGCGATGGCAAAGCCTTCGTCAAAGTTCCGAAAAGATGATGATCAGAAGTCTGAAAGGAAGGCGTGAAGATCGCCACTGGAGTGTCCCTGGCAGAACCCATACTGACGATCCAAAAAGATTTTGGCTAATAATAGATTCAAAAACTCTAGAAATACTAGATGTTAAAGCCACTGGGCTGTAGTTAGATGACTGGGAATCGTCACCCTTCCTTGGGACAGGATGAATGTGGGCAAACTTCCAGCAAGAAGGAAAGGTACAGGTTGACAAACAAAGGCGAGAGAATTTACTTAAGCATGGTGTAAGCGCAGACGCCCAGTACTTGAGGAGAACGGGAGGGGACCCCATCAGGCCCATATGACTTGTTAGTACTGAGACCAGTGATGGCAGAAGACACATCAATTAAAGAAATTTTAATGTCAGCCATGAAGAAGTCGGGGGAGGGGGGGCGGCTAGAGATGGAGGAACAGTACCGGAGTCGTCTAAGGTGGAACTGGAGGAGAACTCTGAGCAAAGAGTTTTGGTTTTTCAGTAGAGGAAATACCTATAGAACCATCAGTGCTCTCTCTCTCTCTCTCTCTCTCTCTCTCTCTCTTTGTTTGTCACAAAAGGGTATTTTTACTGTTATATTACTGCAGATGTTTTAGTTTTGTTGACTCTGCTTAAATACAGGTCATAATTTGCTGCTAACCGTCGGAGAAACAAGGCAAAGAGTAATCAAAATTAAATGTTTTGAAGGTTTCCGGAGCTTCCAGCTGAGCTCAGTCAGCATATAATAGGTCAAGAAAACCTGTGTGGTGGCTTAGGGTCACACTTTATGCCACTGTGTACAATGGATCCGTGCATGACAGACCCGCGCTATTTAGGAAATTTATTATACTCTTTAATTATCTGGGTGCGGATGCTCAAAACTTTAGTCCCGGTCGTTGCTCGCCAGCGCGGGACTAAGTCATCACCTGTGTTCACAATGGCTGCCGTCTGCGATGTTCAAAACAGTTTGGGCGCCATGTTGTGACGTCAGCAGGACTATCTCTGGTCGGAACTCCATCAAAATTTACGACTGGTACCAAGCAGTCCTAAAGCCCATTCAGCATGGTCGTAAGGAAGCTTTGAGCCTCTCATCAGCGTTATCTACCCCTCAAAACATTAGTTAAGGTGTTTGTAATACATACAAGCATATAGCGGTATTTTATTATGGCAAGGATCCCGGGGAACTCTCTCATGCATGATTTGTGCTTTGTTATCGAGTTTTAAGTGACTCGCTATTGAGGCCTCTTATGAATTGTAGATGTGCAGCATAATTTTATCTCATGAGACTGTGAAAGCCTCCCTATGATGCCACATACTTGCTATAAAATGTAGGCTACTCATATATTTTCATTAGGTATGGCATGTGAACTGCTTTTCTTCTACGAACTCTCGTTCTAAGTTAGATGTGGGCAGATTTGGTATTTTTTCCGGTATATTACAGTTTAGGACACTACTGGAATTTCACATTTTAACCTCCATTCTCTGGAGTATGCATATTGAATTCCAGAGGTGTCCTAAACTGTTAATTTACCTTTTTTTTTTTTTTTTTCCCTTTAAGGACTTCCATTAGCTCAAAATTTTATTATGACCAGTATGTGCTGTGAAGTGATAAGTTAGGGTCTTTAGGTAAGTATAGGGTAAATGTTTACAAGTGCACCTGCCTCATGGTAATGAATTTGATATAGCTCAATAGGTACATCTTGATGTATGCGTCAAATCATTCTAATTCATCCATTGCAAAATAATAGTCTTTGAGATATTAACGAAAACCCACCACCATTTTGCACTTACCTTAAAACCTAACCTAACATTACTTAACTGGACCCCACTGACCTAAAAACAACTTATCACCGTAATCATGAGGCCTTGGCTTGACAACTTCCAAGCAGGCTTGGGGTTTAGGTTAGGTTAGTTAATTTAGGTAGATTAGGTTAGATTGGGGTTAAATCTTTGTTGGATCGGCCTAACGGTTATTAACAAATATAAAATCTGTCAAAGATTATAAGTTAGAAAAGGAAAACATTGCAAAACAGGTCTTAAGGGAAAAAAATTCCAGTTTATTGACTAAACAGAATGCTTGAATTTAGTTTTTACGTCCGAAACATCACGTTCAATTCGACTGACAGCATTGACAGCATCAGTAACATACTGCCAAGCTGCCGCCTTCATCCTGACTCCTGTTGAGGCACTGTCAAATGAAAATTTTCCCAATATGAAGTCTTGCTTCTCTGCAACACTTGTTGCCATAGCCAGCAGCTCTGCATCAGTAAAGTTTGGGCGCCGAGGTCTCTTGGCTTTAGGTTCACCTTCCATTGTGAAGTAGGTTAGTATTAGCAGAGAGCCGTGTGGCGAGTATCTAGACTGTGGCGGTGATATTTGTTGTTACCAGCATGCACGAGTTGTCTGTTTAGAAACAACCTCCTTGATTCTCATTGGGTGCCTTTTTTGTTACACTGATTCTCATTGGTTGCTATCAGATCAGCTGGCAAACTGCCTGCCCTCTGCCGCTTGATGGGACTAACACTTATACCCACCCTACGACTGACCACTTCTCGTTTGAACATTGGTGGAGGTGGTCAGTCATAAGGCGGGAATAACTTAAGACGGAACTAGAGGAGCGACCACCGACGGCGGGACTGAGATATGACCAGTTTTGAGCATCCGGCCCCTGGGTTGTTGTTTTTTTATCAAAAAAATAAAAAATCAATGATTTTTTTATTCGATTTATTTTATTTTTTCATTTGAGTTTTCTGTTTATTATACTGCACAGTATAGCTAATATTTCAAAAGCGGTATACTGAATACTGTTAACGTCATGTCCTGTCTATCCACTGATGGTTCAGGCTGAAAGCCACTGCCCAGAATCCAGATACATACCTGTTCAAGTCCTGTCTGTACACTACTGGTTATGGCTGAGTTGCCAGTGGTAATCAAGACAGCATATTCCAAAGCTGATTATATTACCACACAGAAAAATCTTAAGCTGATATTCTTACGACATGGCCTTAAGTGCCCAAGCATAGCCTACGTAGTCTTATGGCTTGGGTTTTTGAGTTATGGCTCATTTATTTCAGATGTACAAATAATTTCAATACTTAGTTAAACAAATGTAAAAATATTTTTCTGTCATAACAATGTAGCAATTTCTGATGACACCATTCTCCAAAATCTGCTAACTTAATGCTTAAGTATTCGAATAAGTGAATGCCACCACAAAGTTATAAACAACTTTTGTAAATCTTCAGTTTTTATATTTGTTAACCAATAGATACAAAACTCAAAAAATAAAACAAAATCATGATTTTTTAGCAAAAAAAATCAGTGATTTAATCATATGATTAAATCAGTTTGATTTAATCAATGCCAACCCTGTTAATTATACTGTTTATCTCTTACCTGGAACAAATGTTAGGTGTATGGTCCTGAGGAATTTGTGTCCAGCTTCTTGCAGTTGCTTGAGGGCCTCCACGTACTGCAGTCCCACACATTTCATGTCCTGTGTTCCACGCCCGTAGATGTTTCCCTTCTCATCCTTGAATGCACTGAATGGGTCATACTTCCAGTGTTCCTTCAGCGTGGAAATGAAACTTGATTTAGTAAGCACTGCATCCATATTCCGTAAATAAATTTCATGAAGCTAATAATGCTATAAATAATTTAATGCATCTAATTTATCATATAATTATTTGTATCTGAAAAAGATGTTGATTAAATATACATGTATCTTAAAACAAAAGAACTAAACTGCTGTTTGAAAGCTATAGCAACCCACTATATATACTGTACAAGCCGAGCTTTTTCAAGACAAAATAGCACTCCAAGGCCATGCAACGCACCGGATAAACTGGAACAACATCAGTATGAGAATTCAGCAAGACAGAAGGCAGCGAGGGATCCTGTCCACGAATCGTCATCACCACCACAGGCTTCCCTGGCACGCACTCCTCCACGTGCACTTCGGCACCCAGGGCTTGCGCTTGCTCCTTCAGGAATGCAGTGCATGATGCTACCAAAGAAAAGTTAAATTTCAGACAAAAAAGGCCATTGTTAATTTGCAAGCCATTTTCCCATGATCACATAAGGTCATGAGGTTCCTTTGATCTATCTGTGGACATGAATTAGAAAATAATAAAAGTCTTTGGTTCCACGTCATGCTTCCGGTGCTGTATGAGGTATGAAGCTGCTTGACAGCTGTTTTTACTGGCGTCAGCATTCCTGCACTAACTCAATATATCAAAAAAACATTATCTACAAATGTTCGTTAATTCTGACAAGGTTCAAATTATGCAACAGGAGTGAAAACAGGTTATACAGTAGTGATGTAAATACTACTGTATCAGGTATACTGTACAACCAGGTAGACTCAATAGCACAACAGGGGGAATGGTGACGAGATGAATAAAATACAGTAAGTCCTCGTTTTATACCAAAAAAGTCTTTCACACACACACACACACACACACACACACACACACACACACAAATAATATGCATGCATGCCTAACTACGTCAAGATACCGAAAGGAAGAAATGAAGTACGAGAAGGATATAGTGAGCAAAAGTAAAAACCAACCTAAATTGTTCTCTAGTTTGATTGATGGCAAATGAAAATTGGGGACGGCATACTGAGACTGAGATCAGATGTGAAAATATGATAAGAAAGAACAGGAATGTGTAATATATTGAGGTAAAGGATACAGTTGAGATATACTGTATTTATATGACCTGGTGAAGAAGCCAGAACTACAGCAAATGACTAACTAGCTGACAGGAGATAATAATAATAATAATAATAATAATTTTCAGAATCAAGAGAAATGTACAATCCATCTAATAAATACAGTACAACCTAGCGGTCCATTAAAAAAAAAAAAAAAATACAATAATTGGCTGACTACGAGTAAACGTGCAATTTTTGTCAGTGAGACTTTATGCTAGATGTGTAGGTGTTAGCTCTCCTGAAGTCATGCCAATATTTCATTGTCATGTAGAGACAGGAGAGGTAAAGAATAGTATGGAACTATTTTTATTTGTCTTGGAAATATTAACAAGTCTCTCACACGGACGAGTATAAGTCCCGGGTAGCTACCTCCCTGTCTCGCTATCTGTCTCTCTCTCTCAAATTGCCAAGCCCTTCTCCCGTCACCTGTCTCCTCTGAGGCCTGTCTACTTCTCTCTTGCCTGTTCTGTGGCTAATCTCCGTCTGAGCTCTCTTTCCTAAATTCTGGTGTAGCAGGGGTGTGTCACATGTGTTCCTCGTGGATGGAAAGTTCCCGCAGCCTGTGTGTGAGCATGTGTGTATGTGTGTATATGGCCACTAGACGCTGTCGTGTGCCTATCAAGCATTCCTCGCGTCAGAGTGTGTAAGCATGTTTAGCACTGCTCGATTCTCGCAGACACAACACCTCTCATCATCTGACTCCCTGCTTCTATCTATCTATTTATCTATCTATCTATTATGATTTGTAAATATAATATGTAGTCCTACATACTTGAGGAAAGCAGTTGCTGCATAAACCAATACACCAGTCCCCTAATAGTGGTTTGTGGTTTGGCAGCACTCTATCCATAAAGGCACAGATCAGACTATAGCCTATTCGATCTCATCTGAGAAGAGAAGAGCTTGAAGCTTTTCGAAGCTGACAGTTGCTTGGTTGTCCGAGTGCATTTATTACTGACGACGCATTTAAAATTATTTTTTTTATAAGGGTTTCAATAACCGTCTGACGATAAGATAGCCCGAATAAAATACGATATATAGTTATTTGCATAGACTAATTTAAAAATGGGGCCTTCCAAAGTTATCAGGTGACCCAGATACCTGTAAAATTTTGAATTCTCGGGACAAATTAAAACCATCGATATAATAACACTGATCAAAACACGTTACTGTAAAGTTTTACGAGGTACCTGATATTTTCCTCCATTCAGGCAAATTTAGGAAAATTATGAATTACTGTGACATTATGTAAAACCTAACCTGGTAAAACATTGAAATTCCAATGAGAAATTGCCGGTAGACATGGGTGAAGAAGCTGTATGTCATCGTCACTTTTATATCCCGCAGCCCATACCTTATCACAGCTCTGTTGTGAGTACTAGATATTCGAAATTAAAAAGATAGAGAAGTTACTGATGATGCAAAAGTACAAAGCATAATCCAAACTATTGCGACAGCAAAACGCTTTCAAGTAAACTCGAATAATCGTCAGCTAGTCAAGTGGGACATCGCGCGCCCCCCCCCCCTCTTCCCCCACGTCTACCAGTCATAAAAATTCAGGGAATATGTCACATTCCATTGGAATTCCGAAGTGTAACTAAGCTGGATTTTACATAATATCGCAGCAATGACATAACTTACCTTAATTTTCCTGAACATGGAGGAAAAAAATCAAGGTACCCGTAAAACTTTACCTGAACGTGTTCTAGGCCATCTGTTAACTTTGTAAGGCCCCGTTTTATACTTAATCTATGCAAATAACTTCATATCATATTTTATCTGGGCAATTTTATCGTCAAACGGTTATTGTAACCCTTATAATATAAACGTTTTAAAAAGCGTCATCAATAATGAATGCACTCGGGCAACCAATCACTGGCTCTTTTCTCCTCAGGTGAGGCAGAATAAGCTACAGTGCTCCCACATTTGGAAAGGCCAATGAACATTTTTAATATAGTTTATGGTAGGAAAGACACAGCTCATACATGCGGGATTTTTTTTTTTTTTCATTCCACCATAAGTGTACAGTGTGCATGGAGGCCAAGTACGTCTGGAGCAATGTGACCTTCGTTTCCCAGTTACACATGTGGAATTTACTAAAGATAGCGCTGCCTTTTAAGTATAGCTGCCGACGTTGCCTTTCAATATCAGCATCATCAGAGTAGTCATTAGATTATGAAGTGGCCAAGGTCGTTATAATCTTATCTATCTCCTGTAGATCTTATGTGTGATGTGGTAATTTATTGGATAATAGATCAGAAGTGAATACCATTACTGCCCATTCCGGTGACTTAAATTTCACAAAGTTATTATATATATATATATATATATATATATATATATATATATATATATATATATATATATATATATATTTTTTTCATGTAATCAAAAGAGGTTGAAAGCAAATGATGGGGGCCCTTTTAGTACAAGTTCCAACAGGGTGAGAAGCCAGGTTTTTGGCATGCCAATGGGCGTAGTTTCTTCACACCTGTATACTCGGTCGGGGATGACCTGTATCGTTGTCCACGGGTACCTTGGTAAAAAGGCTTGCGACGTCCAAAGATGCCATGATGTGGTCTTCTACAGGGGGTGCATCCTTCAGAATCTCGAGGAACTGGCTAGCTGATGTCAGGCAGTAGCCGATAAGCGCGTACGGCGTGAGTATTTCGTTCAATTTCTCCGCTATGGCGTGGGCAGCAGTCGGGATCTGTGAGATGATGGGGCGAAGGGGGTAGCCTGGCTCGTGTGTCTGGGCGTTGTCATATGCATAGCCAAGGAAATAATTATTCTCCTGCCAGTTTAAGGAAGTGAAGGCCGGTTGTAGTGGTGTGGTTAACTTCAATCGCAACGCTGATTTCTTTCTTAATTTCTTCCGTGGGGTTGAGATTAATCCTCATGAATCTGGGGGTGTTAGATATAATGTTATCTAACACCCCCTTCTCTTCTCTCTCTAACTTCTGAGTATCGTCTAGGAGGACTTCAATCTCCAACTTCTTACGATGGGGTTGGGGTTTAGTCATGAAATGGCAGTTGAGTCCTATATTCAGCATTTCTTCTTGCTGCTGCGTCAGTTCAAGGTTGGGGACAATGTTAGTAAATCATGTCGAAGGCTGAGGGAGTTTAATGTTGGTGCCATACATCCTGGCAAGCTTAGCAATGTTTCTAGTTTCCACGCCCTGACGGTGTTGCTGCTGGAGTCGGTGCAACTCATCTACAACGGATTTTCCTATATTTTCGGCAATAGCAGCTTCTTTCCAGTTTGCTCGAACTTCACGGAGGCTTTCTTTACTTTGTATGACAAGCTGCTGCCTCTCTTACAGTTGGAGCTCCGCAAGTTCTTTCCTGAACCTGCGGATAATCTCAGTGTCCCTGGCGCCCTCGTCAAGGAGTTTTCCATTTGTATAGCCAGGAATGATAATTATTTTTTTGCAAGCAAGCAAGGTTGAAAGCAACTGCTGTTTCTGCATTATTTAAGTTCTGCTCAATGCTTTAGATGCGTCAGGCTAAGCTACGTTGATTTTCATTTAGACTTCTGAGTCACCTTCACCATCAATGGGATGGATACAGTGTTGCCCCACCTTACATAGAATGTGTGATGGGAACACCAGTAAATTCTCAGACGTAAATAGGTACACCCCACTTAGTTATTTATCAAACAGTATGTTACGTAGGGTGGTCCTAAGTTTCAATCTTGCGAATTTTTAGGACGGTACCCCCTGAAATCCTTCCATATAACACGAAAACATGTCATGCAAAATATTTTTCAAAAATATTTATATTTAGAGGTCGCTCATCGGCCTTTTATGTTATTACGTATCGCCACATTCAGTTTGTCCCACATAGTTGTCACAGGAATGTCTTCCACACAGTTTCGGTGTCTGGAAACTACTCATTTCTGCATTGTACAAAGATTTAAATTCATAGCACCTAGGCAGATCACAGCTGCCTACTGTGAACCGGGCGTGGCAGTTAGATAATTGTCGTTAGACCTCATGACTTGGTTATGCTGCTGATATCGTGGTGACGATAATTTACTAGATTTCAATGACAATTTGGTATATAACAGTGTTTCACTTACTTGTTAAGTGCATAGAGATGTCATTGTTTGTGTACTGATAGCATACAGTGACAGTCTAATTGCACCCTTTAATTGTATGCTTTCTGCTTTTACAGGCAATCTTACATAATTACTGATAACTGGTTGAACTGTGTTGATTCTGGACGAATATGGTTTCGACGAGTGGGAGCACTGATGCTAAAGCAAGGAACCTGTCTAGGACTCGGTCTGATGTCTACTTGCTCGACAAGTTGGAAGATGATATCAAAGGATCCAAATTGCCTTCAAACCGCCAAGCCCTAGGTTATCTTTTGCACCTCCACCTGAAGCAGAACAAGACAATTAAAAAGGCAATGACAGCTACAATCGAAAAAGTGGAACAGTTCTGGGAGCGTGCCCGTATTCCAGTTCGACAAACATGTTACTCCAAGAAGAAATTGGAGAAGATTTTGCTTCAATGGCAATCTCTTAAGAAAAACAAGGGCAGGACAACACCAGCACAAGTCCAGGATGAGCAATCATTTAAAGATACTTTGGATGACCTTTTCGATATTGCACATGCTGACGCCCTGAAACTGATCACAATAGAAGAGGACAAGCAGTTTCTCATCAGTCAGCGTATGAAAGGTCGGCCGGGGGCAGTGGCAGGAATCGACAAGACCCTAAGTATCAAAGAAACAAATAAGCGCCACCGTGAGTATGTGGAGCTCAAACGAAGAGAAAAGGCCGCCCTTGCATTTGCGCAGGCTCAAGAAATCGCTGAATTGGAGAGCAGCAGCAGCAGTACTTTGTTGTCAGGGGATGAGTCCAGTGGTAACTGCATGTCTCCTGTAAATGAAGAATTAAATGTAAGTCTTCCTTCACCACCCAAACGTGGTCAGAAAGTTGTGCTGAGTCAAAATTCGTCGGCCACTCTGGATCGATATCAACTGTCTGATCGCGCTGCTCTGATGATTCTCGGAGAAACAGCAAAAGCTTTGGGTCATGATCTCAGTTCATTAATTCTGAACCGCAGCAGCAACAGGCGACAGCGACAGAAATGGCGCAAAGAGAGGGCGATGAGCATAATGAATGAGTTCGCTCCGGACGAAGTAATTGTCGTACACCAGGATGGAAAGCTTCTTCCAGACCTCACCAACAATTAAAAAGTGGACCGACTTCCAATCATCTCGTCCAGTGGTAATTCACAGTTATTAGAAGTTCCAAAATTAGAATCAGGGACTGGTTTGCAGCAAGCACAAGCCGTGGTCAGAGCACTGAAGCGGTGGGGAGATGCAGAAAGGGTCCAAGGCATTTGCTTCGACACAACAAGCGCAAACACGGGTCGCCACAAAGGAGCATGCATTATGGTGGAACAGCTACTGGACAGAGAACTCTTGTACCTCGCCTGCCGGCATCACATCTTAGAACTACTTGCAGGAACTGCTTTCAAGGCAGCCATGTATGTTGCACCGGCACCAGAAGTACTGCTCTTCAAGCGATTTCAAACTTTTTGGAGTTCAGTTGACCAGGAGCACTTCCAAGACACAGCATCTGATGAAGTGGTCATAGCTCATCTTGAAGATATCAAGGAGGAGGTCCTGACCTTTGTTTTCACTACAGTTCTGCACAAGCAGCCTCGAGATGATTACTGTGAGCTACTCGAGCTGACAGCCATCTTCCTCGGTTCATCCCCACCACGAGGTACTCGTTTTCATAAGCCTAAAGCGATGCATCAAGCACGATGGATGTCAAAGGTAATCTACACATTCAAAGTGTGGATGTTTCGTTCACAGTTTATCGTGACCATCAGTGAAGACCGTGGTCTCCGTGACCTGTGTGTGTTTTACACTCCCTTCTACGTCAAGGCCTGGATAACAGCATCACTTGCAGTGAGCGCCCCACAGAACGACTTGCATCTGCTGCAGGCCCTAGTTGACTATGCCACCATCAACAATGAGATTTCCAGAGTAACAGCTCAGAATATTGTCTCTCATCTGTGGTACTTGAATGAAGAGCCGGTGGGTCTTGCACTGTTTGATGATAACGTCAGTCAAGAAGTCAAGAAACAGATAGTGCAAGCTTTGAATTTCAATGATGGTACGGAGGATCCTCCCAAGCGAGTAACCATTGCGATTGGTGACGTTTGAGGAAAGACTGTCGCTGATTTTGCCACGAAGCAGACAAAGAACCTCTCCAAAAGACTGAATATCGATGATGACTATTTGAAGTTACCTGTTGACCAATGGTATGAAGATCGTACATACAGAAAGGCGCTGACATGTTTGCAAAAACTCGCAGTTACCAATGATCATGCTGAACGAGCAGTTGCACTTATCAAGGCCTTCTCCAGTAATCTACCGAAGGCCGAAGACCAGCTGCAATACATCCTACAAGTTGTGGCCGACCACAGACGCAGAGTTCCTCTTGGAGCTAAGCAACGCCTGCAGCAATGAATGGTCAAAGATTTGGTTGGCGACATATTGGTCATTTAATAATGCAGAAGTGACTGTATTGATAGTCGTCTACTGGTGTTACAATTAAGTGTTCACCAGAAATTTATAACTTGCCTTGAAGCAATTCAGATTAGTTAATTAATATATCTATCTTTTTCCAAAATTAACCGTTTGTGACCTATGAGCTGACATCATATCTGAAAAATTCATGTGTCAGAAAATTTCAGATACAAAATCCTCTGAATATACACGGTTTGACTCATACAGTGATATTCAAGGGCAATGAGCAACTTCTAAAAATTATTTGTTGTCAAAAATATTTCACATACAGTATTATTAACCTATTTAGAATGTTTTGAATGGGTATGGCATTTAAATTTTCGAAATCGAATTTTGGCCCTACTGTATAAGGACCACCCCAATGTTATGGCATACTCTGTCAAATGCCTTACCAGTATTTAGAAAATAAGTAAAGATGGTACTATTCGATCTGATTTACCCATCTAAAAGTTCCTTCAGTACTTATATACAATGGGCAGTTCCGTCGTTCTTCTTAAAGCCAAACTGATTGCTATTGTACGAATAAATTCTGAAATCCTGTCTAGAATTATTATTTCAAGAATTTACTTACAGTATTAGCAAGTGCTTAGGTCTGTAGTTGTCTTTGTTGGTAATTTTACCTGCTTTATCTTTAATGGTTGGTACTAGGATAATGGAGATCATGGAACCGGGTAGCAGACCATGTATAATACGACTAGTGAAGCAAGCACTGAGCCTATTCAGGAGGATGGTTGAGGCAAATTTCATATGTTCGGCATACATTCCATCAAGACCACAGGATTTGTTAGCTTCTTCCTTTCGGATGGCAGTCTTTATTCTTCAGTGTTCACCCTATGTCTTAAAACTTTCAGATATATTGATTATATTGTTGTCCATTCGGTTCCCAACGCAGCGGAAAAGACGTTGGTAATGCAATCTCCTCTGGCTGGCGACGTTGATGGGTTCACAGGGTCCATCAACACTTACGGGCGGGGCAGTATTACTATTTTGTATTTTCTTGATCTTTTTCAAGAATGGTACCATCCCGCTGTTCTTAAGGCTCTTAATTAAAGCTTCCTTTCTCAGCTTTTTTTTTTTTTTTCTGATTACACAGTTACATCTGGCTTTAGTTCTTCTATACGTAAAAAATAGGTCCCTGCCTTAGTCTATTATTATCTAACAAAACAGCCATAACTTTTCGTAAACCTTCCTACAGCTCCGACACAAAGTCGCTCAAGCCTGGTTTGTTAAAGATTTTTTTTTTTTTTTTTTTTTTATCCAGCACAGTAACACTAGACATGGTGAGGCATTTAACAGTATTACTACACAATCTACAAACGTTCTTTCTATGGGCTCATTAACACATTAAGAGTCACTGCACGTAAACTTTCCTGCACCTGGGTCTAACTCAGCAAGGAGTGAGTGAGTTGTACTGCAATAAAATATACAATCTTCCTCAATAAGTCCAGCCCATGGCAACTTTGAGCTAATAGTATTCCCTGTCTGTGACATCTCGGGTGCACTTTGTATGTACAGGCACGGAAAAATGTCGTGTCTGGTCTCGTTTCCACCGAGAAAACTTCAGACTCACGAACCACTGAGTTCGAGACACGAATTCACACACACACACACACACACACACACACACACACACTTGCATTTACATTATTGGGGCCGGCTCAGAGATGGCGCTGTGAGTAGTGAGAGTTTGGGGGGTGTGAGGGGGCGGATGGGTTGCATCTGCGAGGTGACAAAGAAATTACGTAACTATACCATCCGAATCGTAACATCACAGCGGTAACCGTAAATAATGTGATGTTGATACATATCGTTCCTGTAATTCGTATTGCTTTAGCGAGACATACAAATCAATGCAACCAATTTGAAGGATATTGGTGGTGGCTGGTGTTGGATGTGACATAGGGAAGCTGAGAGTTAAATGAAAATTAATATGAATACCATGACAGTATGAAATATGTTGGAAGTAATCACAAAATGGTGCAATAATGATGACTGGCAATTATGTTGTTACGTGGCTTAGCATAATATCCTTGGCACTGTTTTGCCGTCCCACCACATGACAATGCTGTCACTTATCCCAGCCACCATTGTCTGATCCAAGACTGCGAGGTTTTCACTTACTTCGTCTATGTAATAAATGTAAGTTTATCCAGATATTAGTTAACGTTTGAGATGCTAAGAAACATTATTATCTCACAGTGACTGTAGTCACGGGTAGGAGGTGGGTGGAGGTTTACAGGTGGAGTATGAGGTGGGAGGAGTGAGCGTTCTCAAGTTTCTGTGTTGTGCTTTACTCACTACAAGCCCATGTGAAGTGTGTGACCTCTGTTTAGTGTGTGTGTACTGTGTATTGGGCAGAGTTAGAATGGACACCCTTTCTCCCCTAGTGGATGGAGATAGTCAACCATTCCACGTCTTGTGTGTGTGTGTGCTCCCCCTCTCTCCCCATCTGGGTAGGGAGACAGACACAGACGAAGGGGGAGTGACTGCGAGTGGGTGACAGACAAGCATACAGACGGACATGTTTGAGGGTTTCCGGTATACCAGTAATACTTCACTTGACGTCGGGGGTTTGAATACAAAATAACTACCATATATATACTGTGGGCTGGTATTGGTCTCGAATTACTCCGAAAATTTACCTCGCATCGTCCTCATCACCACCACATCTCCAACGGCTCCCACGATCCACTGAGTCGTACATAGGTTAACACAGGGCCCTGGGTTAACAGTGAGACTGTCGGCGTCCCGCATTCACGGCTTGACGGTGTGCCATGTTCTTTTCATGAATAGAAGGAAGGTTTGACGATACATAAACAAGTTATAGACTCCATCAATGGCATGTTCACACAAATTATATGTACTGCTTTAGGAGTTTGTTCACACAGACTTGATAAAGACAACTTACATATAAGGAAAACGAAGTCAGCCACCATGAAATGTGGCATCGTATTCACCCCAGTGGAAACCATACTTTACCAAGTGTATTATATTCGCACCGTAATTAGGATATTTACACACACCCACCCACCCACACACACACACACACACAGAGGGAGTCATTCGAGGCAGACGTGCGACGTCGGCGCTCCGTACCGAACAACACGGCCAGTGCCATTACCTAAATTAGTATCTTTGTATGAGTCAAGCTCTGTACCAGGTTAGACTAAATGATTTTTCATTATTAAAAGAAAAAAAAAAAGTTTAAACAAGACTTGTTCAAACAGAAAAGGGAACCAAGATGAAAGAATGCACTCAGTCAGCTGAGGTTTGTTTAGACTACAGCAGCACGGGGAATGTAAGTACATACTCTGTACTTTTAGTATTGCAAAATGGATACATACTTTAGTAAAGCAAATTTGGAAAAGAAAAGGGATAAAGGTAGAAAGCAAAATGATGATTTCTACCAAGAACTGGTTGAAGTGGAGACTCACAATAGACTGGTTGAACGTGTACACAAACTAGAAATGGCTTTCAAAAATGAAACTGATGAAATAAAGAAGCAGATGCACTTGCAAAAGGAAGAAATAGAAAAACTAGAAAGGGAGGCCAACCAAAAAGACACAACCATCAGTGAACTAACAGTGGAATTGAGTACACTTAGGAAGAAAGTGAGTGAAATGGCAAGTACAGTAGTCAATCACGAGAGTGTTATGGAAGAGTTCAAAAATGACACAGAGACAATTAGGCAAGTAAGCAGTCTTATAGACCAGAGCAGTGATATTGAGGAGAAGATAACACGGGTGAATGAAGCTGTGCAAAGCTACAAAAATGATGTGGAAACCACGTATGCTGAAATGGTGAAAGTAAAGAAAGACTTAGAAACAAGGGTGGAGGAAAAAAGCATTAAACAGGAAGTGAAAAGAATAATCCAAAGTTAGTCAGAGATTCAGTAGATATAAACAAATCTATAGTAATCACTGGTATAGAAGAGGAAGAAGTAAAAAACAAGATCACAAGAGACAAAAAGGAGATGGCAAATGTAATGAGCTTACTGAAAGAAGTATCAGAGGAAATCTGTAGTAAAGACATAGAGGAACACAAAAGGTTAAGGAAATACGAGAAAAGCAGGGCAAGACCTCTAAAGGTGACTTTCCAGAGTGTAAACACTGTGGAAGAGATACTAAAAAATGCAAAGAATCTTATGGAAAAAGAGTAGTTCAAAAATGTATGGATAAAAAGATGCCTAACACAAGAGGAACTGGAATTACTGAAAGAGAAAAGGGAGGAAGCAAAAACAAAAAATGAGGGAAGATCAGAAGAGATGAAGAAATTTTTTTACAAAGTAATAGGATTGCAGGTACGAAAGTGGTACACAAACAGGATAGAATAAAAAGAAGGAAGGTAGTAAAACCATGTCATGACAAGTATATACACAATATGATAAAGTTGATGTACTCAAATGTGGATGGAATGGTATCTAAATTACTAGAGATGAATGATTATGTCAGAGAGAATGAACCACAAATAATATGCCTAACTGAAACAAAATTAACACCAAGGATATCCAATGACATACTAAACTTAGAGGAATACAATATATGGAGAAGAGACAGAAATTTAAAAAAAGGAGGAGGAATTATAATATTAACTAAGAAAAATCTAAAAGTCAATGAAATAAAACTAGATATGCCATCACAAGTAGAACTGATTGCAGTAGAGATCAACACATCTGAAGGGAAAGTAATTGTAGCCAATTTGTACATGCCACCCAGATCAAACACATGGAAAAGAGATGAATATGAGGACCTGGCAGAGAGTACAGTTCAGAGTTTAAGATCATTACTACATAAAATGGAAGAGAAATCGGAAAGAATTATACTAACTGGGGATTTTAATACAAATATAAATTGGAATACTCTAGATATAATTAGCCAAGAAAACTGTTGGGACCAAAAGCTCCTGGATCTCGTGCAAGAGTTTTTCCTAATGCAACATGTGAGGGAAACCACCAGAAAAAGAGGACTTGATGTACCTTCAGTGCTAGATCTAATATTTACTAGGCAAGAAAATGATATTGACAGTTTAATATATCACCCTCCACTCGGCAAAAGCGATCATGCAGTACTAAATTATAACTTCAGGATAGCATATGACATAGTTAACAGCAATGACAGTTACAAAAAGAGCCTAAACTATAAAAATGGAAATTATCAAGACCTAAAGAAGTATTTCTTAGAAGTTGATTGGGAAAATGAGCTTAGAGGACAAGATTTAAATGCTGTATATAAAAAATTCTGTGAATTTTATGAAATAGGAGTCCAGAAGTACATCCCACAGCATAAAGAAGCAGATAAGAAAATACAGAAATGGTTCAATACAGAATGTAAAAAATCAAAAGAAAGAAGAGATTTGTTGTGGAATAGACACAGAAGACACAATAGTGAAAGGGTGTATAATAATTACAAACAGGCAAGAAACGATTATACAAGAATAAGGAGGGAAGTCCAAAAACAGTTTGAGGAGGATATAATAAATAAAAGTAGTGATCAACCAAAGCTGTTTTACAGCTACATCAGAAGCAAAACCAAAGTAAAAGATATAATACAATCCATTACGGACGAGGGAATCACTTATACACAAGAGAAAGATATTTGTGAAGCACTAAATAAGAATTTCCAATTAGTTTTTACAGAAGAAAAAAATTTTGAGAGGGACTATGTGGAACATGCATGTCCACACATACTACCAGATATACAAATGGCAGAAAAAGTAATACAGGAGGAGTTAAGTAGATTAGACAGAGGAAAAGCAAGTGGTCCTGATGAAATTTCATGTTGGGTACTACGAGAATGTGCAATGGAGTTAAGTAAACCATTATTTTTAATTTTCAAGAAATCCTTGAGTCAAGGTAAACTACCTGATATTTTGAAAAAAGCAAAAATTGTCCCCTTTTTCAAGAAAGGAAATAGACAAAATCCACTCAACTACCGACCAGTATCACTGACCAGTGTTGTAAGCAAGGTATTGGAAAAGCTTATAAGAAAAGCTTGGGTAAATCATCTAGAAGAACACAGTATGATAACAGAAAGACAGTTTGGTTTCAGAAAAGGAAAATCATGTGTTACTAATCTGTTGAGCTACTATGACAGAGTAACAAACACAATACAGGAAAGAGAAGGATGGGTGGACAGTATCTATTTAGATTTCAAGAAAGCTTTTGACACAGTACCACATCAAAGACTTTTATGGAAACTGTACCATCAAGGAGGAATTCGAGGCAAACTGTTTTGTTGGATGCAAGACTTTCTCATAAAAAGAGAAATGAGGACAGTACTAAGAGGAAACTACTCATCATGGAAAGAAGTGACTAGTGGAGTACCACAGGGTTCAGTGCTGGCACCAATCATGTTTTTAGTGTATATAAATGATATAAACAGTAACATTGGAAATGAAAGCTATCTGAATATGTTTGCAGATGATGCAAAAATACAAAGGAGAATTACTAACACAGACTCTTTTAAAGAGCTACAAGAAGAATTAAATAAACTTCATGAATGGAGTAGTACATGGCAAATGGAATTCAATGTGGACAAGTGTCATGTAATCAAGTTTGGTAAAAGTGGAAAAAAGACCTGATTGGGATTATAAGTTAGGAAATAAAACCCTATACACATCAGAAAGAGAGAAAGACCTAGGTGTGATTATCAATAACAGACTCTCTCCGGCTGACCACATCAGCGAGAAGGTACGGAACATGTATACACTGCTTGCAAATATGAGAATAGCATTCACATACATAAATGAAGACATGCTAAGAAGGATAATAACATCATTCATTAGACCAACCCTGGAATATGCATCAGTAGTCTGGAGTCCTCATCTCAAAAAACACATAGACAAGATTGAAAAAGTTCAAAGGGCCGCTACAAGATTGATACCAAGCTTAAGGGACCTAAGCTACGAAGAAAGACTAAATAAACTGAATCTACCAACACTACAGGAGAGAAGGAGAAGAGGTGACATGATAATGCTATATAAGTGCATATCAGGGAAGGAGTAAATAGACATAAATGATTACTTAACATATGGAGAAGCATCAGCAAGAGGACACTGCAAAAAACTGCATAAGAAGAGAGGTGATAAAGACGTAAGGAAATTCAGTTTCGCAAACAGAGCAATTGATCAATGGAATGCACTACCGAATGAAATAGTGTGTGCCAAAACAATTCACAAATTTAAGGATATGTACGATAAATATGGTTTAAGACACGGGACAGTACCAACTTGACTCATTCCTGTAAAGATACAATTAGGTAAGAACACATAACAAAATACCTTCTCAAGGTTTTACGCAAACAGACTGGGAGAAAAATGGGAGAAATGGAGTTCCCCCGAGCTATGCCCTGTACTGGACTATATAGCCCCGCTAGGGTTACAGGAGGGAGCTACCCCTCCCGGCACGGCAGCCCGGGCGAGGCTGGAACTTGCAATCCCCCGATCACAAGTCCAGCGCGCTACCACTGTGCTACCGCGCCCCCCACAAACAGACTGGGAAAATACAGATTATTTATCAGTTACTTCTAAAACACTCATAAATACTGATCTCATGAAATACAAACACTGAAGTAGGTGGACAGTAAGTAGCGTCACTCCCTCGTCATATGGCGTCACACACGGCAATCCCTCCAGCCCACCTCGCCTATATCATGCATTTAAGCGAATTCCATTGGTGGACATTCTTTTCATACCGTTATTATTATGTACAGCTGAAAGACTATGGTATATTTTATAGATAAACTGGCAGTCGTGGCTGGGATAAGTGACAGCATTGTTATGTGGTGGTACCAGGGATATTATGCCAAGCCATGTAACGAGATGGTTGCCAGTTATCATTATTACACCATTTTGTGATTACTTCCAACATATTTCATGCTGTCATGGTATTCATATTAATTTTCATTTAACTCTCAGCTTCCCTATGTCACATCCAACACCAGCCACCACCAATATCCTTCAAATTGGTTGCATTGATTTGTATGTCTCGCTAAAGCAATACGAATTACAGGAACGATATGTATCAACATCACATTATTTACGGTTACCGCTGTGATGTTACGATTCGGATGGTATAGTTACGTAATTTCTTTGTCACCTCGCAGATGCAACCCCTCCGCCCCCTCACTCCCCATCACACCCCCCAAACTCTCACTACCCACAGCGCCATCTATGAGCCGGCCCCAATAATGTAAATGCAAGTGTTCTTACCTACCTAATTGTTCTTACCTAATTGTTTCTTTACAGGAATGAGTCAAGCTCGTATTGTCCCGTGTCTTAGACCATATTTATCGTACATATCCTTAAATTTGTGAATTGTTTTGGCACACACTATTTCATTCGGTAGTGCATTCCATTGATCAATTGCTCTGTTTGGGAAACTGAATTTCCTTACGTCTTTATCACCTCTCTTCTTATGCAGTTTTTTGCAGTGTCCTCTTGCTGATGCTTCTCCATATGTTAAGTAATCATTTATGTCTATTTTCTCCTTTCCTGATATGCACTTATATAGCATTATCATGTCACCTCTTTTCCTTCTCTCCTGTAGTGTTGGTAGATTCAGTTTATTTAGTCTTTCTTCGTAGCTTAGGTCCCTTAAGCTTGGTATCCATCTTGTAGCGGCCCTTTGAACTTTTTCAGTGTGTGTGTGTGTGTGTGTGTGTGTGTGTGTGTGTGTGTGTGTGTGTGTGTGTGTGTAAATTACATGCTAGAATGGTTTAGTTATATGTTTGTAAATGAGACAAACTCTATGAAGTGCCTCGCAGATAGAGGTATGCAAAATAGTTTGGACAATCTACGTAACTGGAGCCAAAAATGAAAAGTGGATTTTAATGAAAAAAAAAAAAAAAAATGACGTCTTTGAAATGAGGGTAAATGACAAGAGATCTATTTGTGAATATAAAATGGGAAGGTGATCATAAGGCAAAAGAGAAAGACCTAGCAATGACTATCACCAGAAAATACAATTAACAGGCTCAGTGGCGAGACATGCACTGGGTTTTCACGTGACATCATGACGTCAGAAGCCAGCTACATCAGTGATTTGGTGGCAATAAAGCAGTTCATGAAGCTAGTATCCTCCCAATTCTCATTCATTTGCATAGTGTATAATCATAAAAGTGAACTACTACCGTATCCACCTGTCATAATAGGCAGGATCGAGAGAATTCAACAAGTCGCCGAGGACAATCAGAAATAAGGGATGAATCAGATCTGAAGCTGAGTGATGAAAGGAGATACTCTTGCCTCGTTCGGCCAAACCAAAACCTCAAAGGAGATATAGTGGATAATATTTACATAATCTGCTCGCGCCATTTTGTGTCATGTAATACAGTTGACCGTCACGTTTCCACCTTTAACACTTAGCGTTGCCAATGCCCTCATCGTGCAAGGTCTGGACTTTGAAGTTTCGAAGGATAGGTCGTCGAATACCTCACAACAGAGAGGATGAGGCAGGAGAGGGATGAGCGGAGTTGATGGTTGGTGTGGTATAGAGGACGAGAAGCTTTGGAAATACAGGGGGAAGAAGGGAGGTTGAGGGCAAGAAAATTACTTTCACTGATTTAGTATAACATATACAGTATGATGAAAAAATGTATAATTTGGACTATATAATTGGACAGTTGGATATCACTTATGATACTTGTGAGGGCCATTCTGTGTTTATTTATGATCATGAAGTACGGAGAATTTCAGCTACAATGCTCAAGCTACATCCTGTCCCTCCCTCATCCACCAAACCAGCCATCCACCCACCCACATAAGCACACGCGATTTCGTCCACCCTACGGTTCTTCTCCGACTTTCCCTTCCCCTAACGTATTCTTATAATGGTAGATCAGGTAACACCTGTGTTTTTACGGTAATTTACTGACACCTCTAGATATAATTTCCTTTGTGATCAGGTGGCCATGGTGTGTGAAAGGGCTTTCCTACCGACGCTCGCATGACAGTGAAGCCTAATAGGAGTGACAGAACATATTAGGTCACAGGCTACAAATAAGACATTTTTCATACCACCTTCAGGGATGACCAGGATCAATGGTGTAAAATAATAAAGCACTTTATGTAACTTGGAATTTTAAAAGGCGATAATTACGGAAATACTGAATGGATAAACAGAAATGAATTAAAAAGCTATAAACTTAAAAAAAAAAAAAAGCTTTCGGTTGCTAAAAAAATCTTTGAAAGTGAAATGAATGGTAACACTGTCAGTGGGAGACCTTACCTAGTACAAAAATATAGAATGGAGCAGCATAATCATGTGTGTGTGTGTGTGTGTGTGTGTGTGTGTGTGTGAGAGAGAGAGAGAGAGAGGGAGGGGTAATAATCTGCAGGTGGCTCTGTTCTGGTCATCCCCTGCTGAGGAATTCCTGGGAGTGAAAAGCGCCGGATGGAGCTGATGTGTTCTGTCATGATGAGGAGTTATGGATGCGTCTGATTCTAATTACTGAGATAACATACCATAAATATACTTGCAAATACAACAGACCTGATTGCTGTATATCAGTTTAGTAGACATATTTATCGGGTGTGCCAGCCAAGTGAGGAAGGCAGCATAATTTTCGCAAGTTCAGCTAGACCCAACCCTCCCATCCCATGCTATGAATACGAGAGTGAGTGAGTGCGAGAAAAATATCGGGAATGTGAGAGTGTAGAGGAAAGGATAGAGTGACTGAGCGTGAGTCAAGCTTTAGAGTATGCGTGTAGGTGAGAGTGGGAGTGAGTGAGACTGAGGAATAGTGAATGGATAGACTGCGAGGCTTTGTTAGTGACTGGGTGAGTACGAGAATGTGAGTGTGTGTACTGGTGTCGGTGAGAATTTGTAAGAGAAAAACGAAAGCTAATGAGAAAGTGAAAGTGGAAAAGTGTGGGAATAATTGACAGTGGGTAGGCTATGACTGACACTGCCACAGTGGGTGAAAATCAGTCATGACTTAATAAGAGTATACTAAAATGAGAGTGATTGAGTGTAAGCATGAGGATGAATGAATCTATTTAGCAATGGATGAATGGGAGGGTGAGACTAAGTGACAAACGGGTGTGAGTGTGGGAGTGTGAAAGTCCGGAATGAGTGAGAATGAGCTGGAATGAGAGTATAGTGAGAGTGCCAGAGTGAGTGTTAATGAATACAAGTGAGAGGAGGTGAATATGAAAGTACCGTACCAGTAAGTGAAAGTGGGCATGGGCGACACTGGTGCGAGAGTGAGGCAGAGAAAGGAGTGTCAGGGCGAATTTGAATCTGAGTTGAGCGAATACCGTACGTAAGAGTCAAGGTGAATGAATTTCGGCGAGAGTGAGAGCGAGTGAATCTGGGAGCGAGCGAGAGCGAATTAGAAGAAAAACTGAGATTAAGAAACTGTACTGGACTAAGTAACCATCATCCACTCACTTGATGTAGTGCTGCCTACTTCTTCCTTCACCTTTATCATTCTTTTTATGTGGGTGCCCTCCTCTCTTCCTATTTCTCCCACCTGTCTTGTCATTTCCCATTACTCTTCTTTCCTTTTCAGGTGGTTTTACATTAAGTGACAAAGCTAATGGTTTCCTGTCAGCCAGGAAACTATTTACAAAGCTGAGTGGTAACCATATAACCAAAACATAAATGTTCCCTACGAGTCAAAAAGTGGGTTGGCGGAGGGTTAGTGCCCATCCCCGTAAAATAACTCAAAGACAAACGGTCACCCCTTACGGGATTATGGCGTTCGGCTGTAGATAGATAAGACAGACAATAAGTGTAAGAAAGAATGACTATCAGAGTGAATGAGAACAGTGGGTGAATAAGAGTGAGTAAATGTGAATGTAAGTCAAAGTGAAGAAAGTGAGAGAAAATGAAGTATATCTTTAGTGTTACATAGTAAGCCTGAATTAGTGAATGTGAGTGTAGGTGAGTGTGGGTGTGAGTGTATTTTGAGACAATACGCAAATGACAGATCATGTGAGTGTCAGTGAGTGATAGTGGAAGAGTTTATAGCGTGATATATTTTCTGTTACTATTATTATAATGAAAAAAAAAAAAAAAAAATAGACCCAAAGTCTGTATCAGCTATTTTCCGGAAGAAACTCGCCAAATGTATGGTCAAAACCAGGATTTAACTGTCTTGAGATTTTCGGTCCATTTCTTTAAAGACAGGAGAAAGACATTTTAAGGAAGATAGTTCCAAAACTGGTCATTTGAGCAAATGAAGGACTGAAAACATTG
Organism: Coenobita brevimanus; assembly: GCF_032717465.1. Taxonomy (NCBI): domain Eukaryota; kingdom Metazoa; phylum Arthropoda; class Malacostraca; order Decapoda; family Coenobitidae; genus Coenobita; species Coenobita brevimanus. The sequence goes on along the minus strand of NC_136979.1, from coordinate 9,427,880 downwards.
GATAATTCTTGCATTACAAAACTGGATACAAAAATGAAGAGAGTGAGCAACTAGACGGATTACTTGCCCGCCATAACGAAAGACGATGCAAGACGAATTTTGGCGAATAATGATCAGTTTTATGATCTTCTATTATTGTATATAAATATAGTCAATTATTATTACGGTTATGATTTTTTCTTTAATAATAATATATCCAGAGCAATCGTATTTCCAGTTTCAGCAAGTCTCTTATTCTACATAATCACTGTACTGTGCTGTGAGCAAGATCACGTTGCTGAGATAAGGTATGGCCTGTTAGGTAGAGGCCCAAGGCCCACAGAGTAAGGCCAGTGTCGGGAAAGACAACTGATTGAGATCACTAAGCCAGCCATGATTGTTTCCTGTTCAAGGATGACGTGGTACCAAACGACTTAGCCTCCGTCACATTACTCCTCCGTGCACATTACCATAGCATCTTCCTCTGCTCGTTAAGTTGCCATAAACTCGTACAAACAAATAAGTTTAGTGTTAATTCGTTCGTTTTCCTCTTCAGGACAGAATATTAACTTGCTAAGTGGGGAAAAAAAAAAAAAAAAAAAGGACGTAAGTATTTCACCGTGAAAAAATAACATTTAATGAAATGACATATTACTCACTGCAGTAATCTCCTGTAATGTTGCTTAATTGAACGGAGCTGAGTTCCAGTAACTTTAGTTTTGTCTATTATACAAGATAAGTAGCACGGCTTCTGAACTTTACGAGTATATCTTACACTGCTCACTCACATTTTGTACATAAAATCATTACTTAAAGCCTTCAGATCAGCTCTCTGTGTGGAATTAAAATACTACTACTCAAAAGTTCAGTTTATATTAGTGTTGGAATGAATAAAATGATCAGCAGAACATTGTTGCATTCCCGTTATATAAATATTGCATCTAACTGTCACCATAATTTTCATCAGCACTACCACATACTCGTACATTATTTACTTTCAATAACACATAAACTCGTCTCCGGCTACACACCTCGAGGTAATCTCCCCAGCCACCTAGTTTACCCCTTGGATTTTTTTATTCTTCCATCCTACTGACGCATTTTCCTCCAGACCTACTTTCCCCTTCGACACATTTTGTCTCATGGACCCCTTTTCCCTTGGATCTACTGTCACCATATGGACCAATTTCCCTCAGTGGATATCTTTCCCCCATAGACCGATCTCCCCCCATGGATCTACTTTCTCTCGTGAACCTATTTTACTCATGGACCTTTTTATGTTACGAACCCGTTTTCCCTTCATGGCGATATGGCTATGATCTCCCATGGACTTATTTTCCATTTGGATCTATTTTTTTCCATTAACTTCCTTTCCTCCATGGATGTATTTCCCTCTTTAGACCTACAATTATTTTCCACGATGGACTTACAAGGAGGGTAGAAAGGTTGCAAGTGGATGGAAAAAAAAAGGCAGAATATAAGAGAGAAGTGGAGGAGCGATTGGGTAAATATGATATAGAGCAGATGGGGGACGTGGAAGGTGTGTGCAAGATATTTACAAAAGAAATCTGTGCAGCATGTGAGGTGGTGTGTGGGGTGAAGAGAAGACGAAAGGGGGTGCAAGGAATAGCATGGTGGACTGAAGAGGTGAGACAAGCTGTGGTACAAGAGAAGAAAGCTTATAGTGGGTGGATGAGAAACAGGGGCGTGGAGGAAGTTGAAAGACGGAAGAAAGAGTTATATGTACAGAGGAGGAGAGAGGTGAAAAGACTAGTAAGAGAGAGTAAGAAGGGAGTGCATGAGGAACATGAAAAGAATTTGGGTGTAAAGTAATGTAAGAAAAATATTCTGTAATGAGGTAAAGAGCGTTAGACAGGTTGATAAAGAAGTTGGGGAGCGAAAGATAAAAATGGTAGATTGCTTGTGGCGAAGGGAGAAGAAGTGAGTGGATGGAGAGAACACTTTAATGAATTGTTGAACATAGAGAATGAATGTAATGCGAGTATAAGTGGCTGGGGAATGGCTGGGAGGAGGAGGGAAGTGAGAAGAGAGGAAGACATCAGGAGGATGGAAGTTGTGGAAGCAATGAAGAAAGTCAAACTGGGGAAAGCCCCAGGAATTGATGGAGTGTGTGGTGAAATGCTGAAGCATGGGGGAGAGATAGTAGTAGAATGGATATGGAAGATGTGCAGATTGGCCTGAGAGGAAGGTAGAGTCCTGGAGGATTGGAAGGCAGATATAATTATTCCCTTGTACAAAGGAAAAGGGGAAAAAGAAGTGTGTGGTAATCATAGGGGTATTTGTCTTCTGAGAGTAATAGGAAAAGTATATAGTAGGATACTTACTGACGGAGTTGGGGAAATAACAGAAGAATTAGTTGAAGAAGAGGGAGGCTTTAGGAAGGGAAAAGGTTGTGTAGATCAGATATTCATTCTTAGATCTTTAGTGGAAAAGTTTCTAGAGAAGGAAAAGAAGTTGTATGCGGCTTTCATGGATTTGGAGAAAGCACATGACAGAGTGGATAGACAAGGGATGTGGAAAGTATTAAGATTATATAGAGTAAATGGGAAGTTGTTGAATGGCTTAAAGAGTATGTATGGGGGGTCTAAGGCTGCAGTGCATGAGGATGGTGAGCTGAGTGAATTTTCTATCTGAAGGTTGGACTGAAACACGAATGTGTCATTTCCCCATGGTTGTTCAAGTTGTACATGGATGGGGTTATGAAAAAGGTACAAGGTAGGGCAGTGGATGTTGGTGCGACCCTAATGAGAGAGGGCAGTGTTTGGAAACTCCCTGTACTGTTGTTTGCAGATGATACTACATTGTTAAGTGAAGACGAAGGGGCACTGCAAGACTTGGTGTATAAGTTTGGGAGAGTGTGTAAGAAACGGAATCTAAAGGTGAAGGTAGGGAAGAGTAAAGTTATGGTCTTCGAGAGAAATTAAGCCACTGAGTGTACAGTGAGGCTGGATGAGGACGAAATGGAAAATGTGAGTGCGTTTAAGTACTTGGGTAGTGTGATGAGCAAGGATGGAAGATTAGGGGGTGAAGTGCTTGAAAGGGTACAACATGGAAGAAAGGTTGCTAGTTCTCTGAAAGCATTGATAAGGAACAGGGAAGTGAGCATGGATTTTAAAGTCACTGCATGACAGTATTATGATACCAACCTTAATGTATGGAACTGATGCTGGGACGTTGTTGGAGGAACACAAGTCAAGAGTGAGGGAAGTGGAAATGAGTTATTTGAGAGAAGCATGTGGAGTTACGTGGAGAAACAGACTGACAAATGAGGAAGTAAAAGAGCGTTGTTGAGTGGATGTGATAGAAAACATTAGGAGAAATACATTGAGGTGGTTTGGACATGTGGAGAGGATGGAGAGTGAGAGACTAACGAGATGAGTGTATGAGAGTGAGATAGAGGTGGAGAGAGGGAGGGGGATGCCAAGGATGAGATGGAGGGATAGAGTGGAGAGGCATTTGAGGGTGTGTGTGAGTTGGGAGTTGGACAGTAAAATGGCGTTGGACAGGGCGAAATGGAGGCGATTTGTTTGTGGCCATCCCTTACGGGATTGAGGCGTCTGACAATAGATATATAAATAGACTTATTTTTCCTACGTGGATCTGTTGCCCCTCCTGATATTGGCTAGGCTCTTCCACCGTGCTTTGGGATCC